>NC_083834.1:246820-264814 GCF_015708825.2 Lethenteron reissneri
ACCTTGCTTCAAGGAAAGATAAGGCCTGATGAACGGGCACATGTCACCCGTGCAGGCGGCAGAGACACTGGGAGTGTCAGCCAGGACATAGTTAAGGCAAAAAGCCCAACCATCCTGGCATGGTTTTAAAGTAACGTCAAATTCGAAATTCAACAACAGAGTAGGCTAAAGTATCGATCCTCGCGCTCGCTCAAATTGGAGACCAGGCTGCGAGCTACATCAATGAACCATTGCCATATTGCTAATCCAATACTGAATGTTAATATTACTGAAGTCAAAACGAATTCTATGACCTCAGCACATGGGCAAATAATAGGGCAGTGTCGACTCAAAGGCAATGGAAGAAACAGAGGCGCCTTTGTCTAAATCACAACCACAGAAAGCCAGGAATCATCACTGATTGTGTGTTTAGGGATTCCGAGCTAGTTGGAACACGTGCACACAGGGGGGAGGTAGAAATACGCCTTGTCCTCCTGCAGCTGAGGGAACGAAAATAGTGGGTCAGCTCAAGGCTGTGTGCACAGGGGAGGGAGCTGATTTAAACAACCCTGCACGTCTGAACGTGAGGGGGCCTTTGACCTGAAATTAAGAATAACACTCCCAGAGCAGAAGGTTGGATGACCACAGTGAGACGAGAATAAGAGTGGTGTATATCTCTCAAGGAGGCAGACCCAGCTGAACAACAAGGCTGCGGGGGTCACCAGAAGTTCGCGTTCGCCTAGTTAAGACAAAAAGCTCAATTATTCTGTATTGCTATTAAAGTAACGTAAAGTCGGAATTTAACAACAGGGTAGGCTAAAGTTATTGATATTCACACCCACTCCAATTAAACCAGGTCACAAGTTACGCCTACTGAACCATCACCATCATTAAGTCAATATGAAATGTTATTTCCATACTTTAATACTTTCTATACAACTCGACCCGAAGCATATGACAATCAGAACCTTCCTAAGTTAAAATTGAATCGCACCCAGACAGGAGCGAATAGTCGATATAAGGTTGAAGAGGGAAGGAAATTAAGAGCACGGCGAACTGCAAACGTAAGCAAAAAGCCGGGAACGACCAGCCCAGCAACAGCGAGTCGGGCTTCAACAGGCCATAAATTAAGAATAATAACTCCCGGGGTCAGGGGACACAAGAAGAAGCAGGCAGACAAAAACCAGAACTGACTCCAAGGTTCAACCGCCCTCACACACAAGGAGTGACGGAAATTAATGAGGCCTTGAGTTAACGACGTCAGCTGGACTGCAACAACCACGGCGAGCAGAGATAGGGTGGGGCAAAGACTGCGGGGCTATGGAATGCAACTTCGTGTCAGTAAAGCCCTGACAAACAAGTTAAGTTAAAGACATCACAATACATAATATCGTACATAACATCAATGTTAACGCTATTCACCGTAAACTATATTCCGCTTATATAACCATGCAGACACCAAGGAATACGAATTCCTAGGATCAAGAAACTTACCCCTTAACCTAAGATATCGAAATAAATTAATAGTAATAAGCACATGCATGAAAAGACAAAAGTAAAACTTATGGAAAAGCCAGGATAACGGGATGAATCACCACCAGGTCGAATATAAATACATAATAAAAAAAAAACGATGTTAAACCCAGGGTCGGAGAGAAAGGGAGATCCCGGCCGTCTTTGTATCCCGCAGCGCGGAATAGGAGTGTGTATACGCTCGGGGAAACACCTCCACTTGAGTCAAGCACCACGATGGGAAACGACAGACCTTAGGTTACATACAGAATCATAACTGTGAAATAGTAAGGGACAAATGTTAACTTAAAACTTTTAACCATTTCTTTGTGCGCCGGGTCGGAGAGAGTGTTGCCCCTCCCTCCAGGTTGTGCAACACGAACAAAGACGCCTATGAGACGATTTGTAACGTCTGTGTTTTGGGTTCATGAAGAAGGCCAGACAAGAGATAATATTGCACCCAGACAGAGAGACGACTTCGAGGCAATTTGTAACATCTGATTGTTTGCTCGTGGGTTTTATGGAGGGAGGATGACAACGGAATATACCGTGAGTGATGCACACAAGGACATACGGACGTACGGACACACACATGGACACACCTGCCTACGGACAGATCCTGACACAGCAAAAAATCGAAAGAAGCCCCGCCTTGTGGGCGGGATCCAGGGGGATTTTTCGGCATAAAGGAAAGGATCCTGAGCATTGGAAATCAGTGCGACCAGCGGGTCGGCTCACGTGGGGGGGTGCGACCAGCGGGTCGACTCAGGAGCGAGCTGCGACCAGCGGGTCGGCTCGACTCATCTTCAGCTCGTCTGGGGACTCAGCCGAGTTCGATCGGCTTGCCAAAGCCGGCTCTCGGGGCTCGACTCAAGCGGCTCCCCATCTCCTCTGCAGGCGGGCAAGACCCGCTTGACAGCTCAACTCGGCCTGCATGGGTCAACCTCTGCGAGTCGGAGGTCTCTGCTGCCGCCGGAGTGGTGAGGGTCGCGGTTTTGGCGACGAGGCTCCGTGCACACGACGACCCCACCACTGCACGCTGCGAGCGAGTTGTGGGCGCCACCTACCGACCGGGTTCCGAACTGCGACAGCGTATCAACGGGCATCCGAACCAGTTCCCCACGGTGACAGGGGAGCGACTGATACGTATGACGCGCACCGCCCCCTCACCACACGACCACCAGGCGTCTGTTTGACATAAAGAATCGACTCCGAACACTGACTATTCAAGACAACTCTTACCACTCAAACACACTCGAACCCATAAGCCATCCGTGGCTGGGAAGGCATCACAACGCGACCGAGTGATGGCCATCCGTCGTTTATAAAAGTATTCGTAATTTTTATCTTTAATATTTAGTGGGCTGTACTCTTAATCGCATAAATTCCCAACAGATCCATCAATACGAACTGATTTTGGCACCTCCTTCGCCGAGCCACGCTCACGTGGGGAGTGGTGGCCCACCGGATCCTTATCAGGTGATCTGGTCCCCAATTAGTAAACTTGGTATAAGATAACGATCTTCGGAAAAGGAGCACCGTCGCAGGCCCTTACTCCGAGCCGTTCTGTTGTCAGATAACCTGCCGATGTATCTGTTGAGATTGGTGCCTTTAAGAATAATAACTGTTTTTGATTGTGTTTTTTTTATCGCCGTATAATCTTTCAAGTATCTTTCAGTCATAATCGCCGCACGTACTCGCATCCTCTACAGAATATTCAACTGTCCCGTGACCCAAGGTGCTAACAACGTGATAAGGGTTGCGTATGATCAATAAGGAGTGCGGTACTGCGTGAACAAAATTGAGTATAATCATTCATTAACGTTAAGGTTTTCTTAGCATAGTATTTGCATATTTTTAACGACTCTCTCTCTCACTAACAACCATCGCGTTATGCGGGATCCATGTGCCGTTGTCAAAGTGAAATCAGACAATCATTGATGATACTGTATTGATGCCGTGTTGACGTTCCGGGATTGAGAGTTCGCATACTATATCATAGTTAAGGTTGAATTAGTAATAAATTGATCAATACAGAAGTGGTTGTGTGATTCTTTCCTGAAATCTATGCATAAGATCTGCTTCTGCGTTGAGATCTGAACTTGGTGACCTTAATAAACACACTAATACATACTCAGTAAATGTTAAAGCGATAACGGGGTGAACCGGGGACCTAAAATATAACCACGAATACACACTCTGGGAATGTTAAAGCGAGAATGAGACGAACCTAGACAACGATGCCGAGTTAATCTAAGTTAATCTTGCATACTTACACCACACCTGCATAACTGCATACGATTAATTGCCTTATTCCGATCGATAACCCACCCTCATCACCGAGGCGGGGTCTGGTTATCATAACGACTTGCATTATCATAATTACACCCACTCGCATAATTAATACGATTACCTCTCGAATTGGCATAATTAAAATGTGCGTAATTACATAAATTAACATATTTCCGGATAATTACACATTTGGCCAAATTTCATTTAATTATTATTATTTTCACTGAATATTCATAACCCACATATACAACATAATAATTTCACCCACGCACGCATACAACATAACAAATTTTGATAACCAACATATACAACATAATGGATGGCGTCGTCCGGGATTTCTCGCAGACAGTTTATGCATGAATTCAGGAACGAATCACTGTTGTGTTAATCAAAGTGTTGTGAACTAACGTTGCCTTGTGATTGTAAACGGGGGTATACAAACAAAACGCGCTCTGAAGGGAAATACCAGAGTAGCAGAGTATAACAAAGACAGCTGGGCTGAGATTATTTGCTCGAGTTGAACTGACGCATCCTGTGATACAATTGTTTATATGTGCTCTGAAGGGGAATTCTAGAGTAACTCACGACGCACATGAGATGTTAGAATTAAGATACACTCTTAAGTCTATTAACCACACTACATAATAGAGATGGCACAGGATCCACAACATTCTGAGTTTGACACACCAACGCATAACACTGATACAGAGTGGACCTCTGAGGAGGAGATGGAATCTATGGAAAAACAATATCGGGAATTTGTGTTAAAACGTACTGGACGGACTGCTAGCCAGCAGACGGAGCAGAGAGATATATGGGAGGGGAGCCATACAGAAGATGTTAAGGCCCATAGAAGGAAACTACTTAAGGACGTGATGAAATGTGGCAAAGCCAAACGTGACGTAAAAATTGCAGAAATAGCGAGGGTAGACTCGTATCTCCTCGCACAGACAGACAGAGAAAGATTATGGAGTGAGGAAAAATTTGAAAGGGAGAGACAAGAGAAACTGTCCTTAATGGTGCAGGTAGAGCGTCTGCACGCCCTCGTGAGAGAGAAAGAATCCGCACTAAATGCACCAGTGAAACACCCAGACGTTGATACACAGAACACATACGGGAGTAACAATTTACCTACACTCCGAGCCACGTGGACGTAGCCCAGGGCCAGATCTCACAATGAGTATGGCTACTATGCAAAGCAATTTTGATAAAGTAACACCCTCGCAAATCGAGGAGAGAGAAGAGGAAATAATAATACAAACGGGAAAACATGAGGCCGACCACCCCAACGTTAGAGAGAGACAAATAATTAACCCTAAGTCATCAGGATACACTGTAATGATAGAGCGGAAAAAGGGCGGAGCTGGTGCAAGACGGGAAACATGACATAGACAGCACACCAGGCAGACGCACGCTACGCAAGTATGACCGACATGATGCAGATGACAAAGACAGCTCACCAGAGAAACGCACCTCGCACAAACACGACCAACACGACACGGGTAACAGGAGCTCACCAGAGAGACGCACATCACACAAGCATGAGCCATGGGATAAGCAGAAATCACCGAGCCAAGTTGACCCACGTAACAGGTGCAAAAGGCACTACAAAAGTTATGTTAAGCAGAGCCACCGTGATGGTGACGGCTCATCTGACACTGACTCCTCTGACGATGACCAACACGACATGGGTAACAGAGAGAGCTCACCAGAGGGACGCATGACATGTAAAAATCACCCACGCAAAACCACCCGCACCACAGATGACAGAGACAGGAATCCCGATAACCATGAAGCACGAGACAAACATAAATACAACACCTCACCTAGCAGGCACCACACACGTAGTAGGCAGCATGAAGGTCAAGGACAAAAACACTCACCACATAGACACTGCTCAAGGAGATCACGCACACCAACCCACAAGCACGAATCACAAGACCCACATAAAGAAAACAAGAGACACAAGCAACGGTACAGATACGAATCCTCGGACAGAGGGAGATCACGACACCGACACGGGACACATGACAACAGTGATAGTGGAGACAAGGGTAGCTCAAGGGAGCACTCCTCAGGAACCGACACCACTGATGACGAACAACACACTTTTAACAGTAAGACACTAAAACTAATGGACAAAGCACTCGTGAGAATTCCCTATTTCGATCCACATAACAAGAACAGGGAGATACACACTCACATAGCTACAGTAGAACAGGAGGCTAAGATCCGGGGTCTGGGTAAATCAGCAGAAAAGGCATGTTTATTATCAAGGAGCCTACATGAACCCGCCAGACCATGGGTAGCCTCCCTGCCAAATAGGGTGAAGAGTGACTTTAAACAATTGAGCCGAGCAGTAGTTAAGAGATTTGGGGAATACTCCACACTATCCGAAGGATTGAACGCGGCAAAGTTGATGACCCAGCGTGTAGACGAAGACCCACGAGATTATCTCCTACGCCTTAAGAAAGCATATTACGCAGGGGACGTGGACAATGCCCAGGGAGATAAGACAGTCTTAAAAGTGATGTTCTTCCAATCATTGAGACCTGAAATAGTGAGAATAGTAGGAATGATGTTGGACCCCGAGACTGCCTCCCTACGCCAGATTGAAAGCAAGGCCCACACGGCCTGGGTGAACGGACGGAAAACCACTGGCATAGCCAAAACCCACATCGTCACCAGAGATAAAGAATGCCTCGATCTGGAGGGAAGCGAATCTCCAAGGAATAATATTAGCGCCACACGGGGTGGACATGAATTCCCCCAGGAGAGGGCGCCTAACCCAATAGAATCAACACCCGTCCACAACACGCTGAATAACGTTCCACGTGGGGGGAGGAACGAGGCCAGAGGAACCTGGCACCCACAACCGCCACCACAATGGAATGCAGAAGAGGGCGGAGGCTGGAATTATGGAGGAGGAAGAGCGAGTGACGGGCCATACCTACCCCGCGGAGGCCGACGCCCACCAAACCAGTTACCATATCGTCCCCCACTGCCGCCTCCACTAGCAATAGAGCATAGACCACCGTTAGCTAACATGAATCGATATGCTCACCACATTAGGATGGAAAAAGAGCTCCTAGGGAGTATGAAGACTCCCATGCAAGTAGCGAAGGGAAGAATACCAACTATACCCGCACAGGAGGAGGACACACCCAGCGCAAAGGTAGCCCAAGTGAACGTAGGGAAGACAAGAAGCCTCGAAGCAATCACCGAAAAGGTACCAGAGGGAAAAGGGTACCATCTGGGGGAATTGATTCCCGTAGGACCAGTCGGACGAGTCCACGTGGAAGTAATACTGCAAGACACCCTGACCAGCCAGGGCCTTTGTGATACTGGAGCAGAAATATCCATGATATCCAGAGAATTATTTGACGAACTCCAGACTGCCCTCCAGAGGAAGAATGAAACACTACAAATGATGCCAAGTAAACTTACCTACTCAGGATGTGAAGGGACCCAAATGCGACCATTGGGCAAAGTTATGACGAAGTTGACGTTCAACAAAATCAACATGAACCATCCCCTATATGTCGTACGGAGCCCCGGAAAAGAGCTGATCATTGGGATAGAACTACTGAATCGCCTGAAACCCATTATGAACCTTGAATCCCGACAAATTTGGGCACAGTCAATGCCGGAGCAACAAAGGGACTCAGAAGATGAAGGCGTTATGAGAGACTCCACGGGAATCCAAGTGATAACACAAAAGCTCGACGACCTATCAACGACAATCAGGAACGAAGACGAGCTCCCAGCAGGAATTCGAATCACTCAGCTAATGACTAACAGACTGAGAGAAGACCGAAAGGAAGCCGACTTAGAGTCAGTATCACCAAATGACCGTCCCCTCATGGAGTATATACCGCCCCCTGGAGGCCAAACCGACGAACTGCAAACTGATGAAGGAGAACACAAGGGCAAGAGCGTATTACCCTCGGATGAAGCCAAGGCAACTCAACCGATAGTAACGCAAAAGGAACTTTCAACCGAACTATTCGAAACCACGAAGGCCTTGGACCCAGACCCAGGACAAGGAGTCTCCCTAATAGAAGAACAAATCGAACAACAAATTGAAGCAGCAGACGCCCTCGAGAACGACACTCAACGAAATGAGCTTCGTCAACTGCTCCACAAATACCACTTCCTGTTCTCAGAAGACCCCTATGATTGCGGCAAAACCGGCCTACACGTGGTATCTATTCCCACACTGGAAGGAGCGCCAGCGGTATATGTGAAACAATACAAGATTCCACTGGCTGCCTACGAATCAATCCAAGAAACCTTGGAGAACCTACTCAAGAAGAATATAATTCGAGAATGCAACTCAACCTACAACTCACCGATTTGGCCTGTATTGAAACCCACAGGCAAGTGGCGACTCACCATCGACTATAGGCAACTCAACAAAACGGTTCCCCTATCTCGATGGCCAATGGCAGAAATCGACCAGAATCTCAACCAAATAAAAGGCGCAAAAATTCTCACCACCATGGATCTATCAAATGGCTTCTGGACCATGCCCGTGAAAGAAGCGGATCAATACAAGTTGGCATTTACATTCAATGGAATACAGTATACTTGGAACCGATGTCCATTTGGATACTCAAATTCACCTGCGGACTTTAACATATTCCTACACAAGGCAATGGACGACGCAAAAGAGCGAGGTACCATCGTCTATGTCGACGATATACTGGTCAAGGACTCCTCATGGGAAGAACACCTCGAGAGCCTCCAGCATACCCTCGAGCAGTTAAAGGAAGCAGGCGCAAAGATTTCAATACAAAAAGGACAGTGGGCACGCAAAAGGGTGGACTACCTCGGGCTCCAGGTCGGCACTGAGGGAATGTTACCCCAAACCAAAAGACTTGAAGCCCTCCTCGCACTCAAATCGCCCACCACAGTCACGACCCTTCGGAGCTTCTTAGGGATTTGCAACTACCTTCGACAGTTCGTGGACGACTACGCAGGAATCGTTCGACCCTTAGTCAAACTACTGCAAAAAGACGAACCATGGGAGTGGGGACAGGAACAGGAAGCCGCAGAAAAAGAATTAAAACGACAGATCACAGAGGCATCCTGCCTAGCATACCCAGAGAAAGGGAAAGAATACTACCTGGAGACCGCATACTCAGATCATAATATCAGCTCGGTACTGTACCAGAGACAGGAAGCAGAGAAACGAGTTATTGCCTATGCCAGCAAAGCCCTCCGGGGAGTGGAGATGAAGTTCTCCGAGTGTGAGAAGGCGATATTTGGAAACATCTGGGCCATACAACATTTTCGGAACTTGTTGAACGGAGAGAAGATCATCCTGGAAACGAATCATGAATCCTTGGCATACCTCAACAGTAAGAAGATTCGAGAGGGCCGCGTAACCAGCAGCCGAATAGCCAGCTGGGCACTGACACTCCAAGGCCTACCAATCACAGTGAAATACGCAAAAAACAAGAAAAGTCCAATGGCCCAAGGTCTTGCCGATTTACATGATTGTACCCTTTGACAGCATAGAAGCAGAGGACGGAAAGATACCTCCGGAGGACAACAGGTACCTGCCCTTCAGGAAGGAGACATGTGCCGACCTACCAGTGGTATACATCGATGGATGCTCCAAGATGAAGGAGAACAAGCTTCACGCTGGGTCAGGAGTCATTTGGGAAACTGGCCCACTCACAGGGATTCAAGAGGGATTTCAGCTGGGACCAAAGTCAAACCAGTATGCAGAGTTGGTCGGGGTACACATCGCTGTCCAAATGGCATCCGATAACCAAATACGGACCATGGTGGTGTGCACTGATTCCAACTACGTACAGCACAGCTTCCTGCACCACCTACCCATATGGAAAAAAAACGAGATGAAGAACCATAGGAATAAACCAATTCGCCATCGAGAACTATTCGAGGCCATAGATAAGATGGTTCAGAACAAGGATATGAAGATATTTTGGAAGAAAGTCAAAGGGCACTCCAAGATACCTGGTCAAGAGAAAACTGGGAACGACCAAGCAGATGCCATAGCAAAAGTGGGAAGCCTGGAAGGCACCCCGTGGAAGCTAGAAGACCAAACCGACAGAACGGACAACAAGAGTCGACGAACCAAGACATCGCCGTGATAAGACTGGTCACAAGAAGTGGGAAGAACCCGGCAGAAGCTGGAACCAGAGCCCAATTGAACAGTGCCCAGCCTTCCGAAGACCTGATCAGAATGCAACAAGAGGACGAAACACTAAAGACACTCGCCGATCATATCCAAGATCCAGCAGGAAAACCAATCACTACTGACAACTTGAATGACAACAAAGAGCTCGAGATCATGCATAGCCAAATCAAAAGGTTCTCAATGCGAAAAGGGCTACTGGTATACACAAACGAAAAAGACGGTCGACCTAGATGGGTAGTCCCCTCTCAATATCGAGAAATAATGTTACAACACGCCCACAATGAACCGTGCAGCGGCCACCGATGCGAGGTGAATACGGGACAGATGCTGCGACAGGTGGCCTACTGGCCAAAAATGGGGGAAGACATACACAAACATGTGTCCAACTGTCTCGTGTGTTGTAAGTACCAGCCAACGACCTCACAGCATAGGGCACCCCTACAGAGGAGGGGAACAGATTATCCTTGGTCCAACCTACAAATCGACTGGATAGGACCTGTCAACCGATCAACCAAAGGGAACAAGTACATGCTAACTGTGACCTGTGCATTCTCTAAATGGACAGAGTGTTTACCAGCACCCAACAACACCGCGGAAACGACCGCTATCCTACTGATCAACCAAATATTCAGTAGATGGGGCTTACCGTCAACGATCGATTCAGACAAAGGAAGCCACTTCACAGCCGAGGTCATCACAGAAGTGTGGAAGATGTTGGGAGTAAAAAGACAATTACATGTCGCATACCATCCACAATCCTCAGGACAGGTGGAAAGAGCCAACAGGACCATCGTGAGCCTCCTAAAGAAATATGTGTCTACCACGGGCCGCGACTGGGATACGAAACTACCCCTAGTCTTGATGGCCATGCGAGCCACACCCAACCGAGCTACAGGCAGGACACCCTTCGAGATCATGACAGGGAGGCTAATGACCCTCCCAGTACACCTGTTATATGTCCCAGCGGAGGACGAGACCCCGACGGCAATGACGCCAACTGAATACCTGACGGGACTCAATGGTCACCTACAGAGCACATTCGCTATGGTCAGGGACCAGTTGCAAGTAGAGGCTCAGGGGAGCAAAGCATACTATGACCAAAAAGCCAGCCACGCAGAATACCAGCTAGGAGACCAGGTGTGGTACCTCAATTACGAGAAAAGAAAACAGAAGTGCAGGAAATTCCTGCCTTCCTGGACAGGACCACACGAGGTTGTTGACAAAATGTCCCCAGTCGTATATCAGCTAAAAATCACAAAGACAGGAAGAGAGCAGCGATACAAGTGGGTGCACATCAACCAAATCAAACCGTACCCTGTGCTGGTGGAGCAAGATGAGGAATAAAGGTGGAAAAAGGGGGGGGGGGACTGAACTAATGGGCTTATCACACTACAATAATATGTAACATGTTTTCCAGGGAATGGCAGCCCTCCTGCTCACGCTCCTGCTAACGTACCTTGCCAAGCTAGAAGGGAGCCAAGGCCTGATGATGCCACCCAAGAATAACCGTAGAAACTATCTTTTTAACGATATCTCCTATAACACGTAGTCAATAGAATAATTTTTCCCTCCCTTATCGTTTTACCTTCCTTTAGAATATTTTTTTTTTCTCCTCTCTCTTGTCACATATAACCATGTTAAGTTGTGACACGTACGCGCGCGTTGTAAGGAATAGCAGCAAAACTTGAGGACAATCGATGGCTCATGATGGAAGAAGGGTATACATTTTTTTTAAAAATAACCCGTGGCCATTTGACCACTGGTCATTTTTAAAAGGGCGGAATGTTGTATACTAACCCTTCTTCCAAAATTGAGATTAATAATATTTGATGATTTTTATATATTATCTTTTTACTTGTTTTTTTTAAATACACCAAAGCGCAGCAAACTGCAAAACACCAGGTGTTGTTAAGTAATGAACTGGAGGAGGGCTAGGATGGCAGAATTTGCAACCTTGCTTCAAGGAAAGATAAGGCCTGATGAACGGGCACATGTCACCCGTGCAGGCGGCAGAGACAGTGGGAGTGTCAGCCAGACATAGTTAAGGCAAAAAGCCCAACCATCCTGCATGGTTTTAAAGTAACGTCAAAATTCGAAATTCAACAACAGAGTAGGCTAAAGTATCGATCCTCGCGCTCGCTCAAATTGGAGACCAGGCTGCGAGCTACATCAATGAACCATTGCCATTTGCTAATCCAATACTGAATGTTAATATTACTGAAGTCAAAACGAATTCTATGACCTCAGCACATGGGCAAATAATAGGGCAGTGTCGACTCAAAGGCAATGGAAGAAACAGAGGCGCCTTTGTCTAAATCACAACCACAGAAAGCCAGGAATCATCACTGATTGTGTGTTTAGGGATTCCGAGCTAGTTGGAACACGTGCACACAGGGGGGAGGTAGAAATACGCCTTGTCCTCCTGCAGCTGAGGGAACGAAAATAAGTGGGTCAGCTCAAGGCTGTGTGCACAGGGGAGGGAGCTGATTTAAACAACCCTGCACGTCTGAACGTGAGGGGGCCTTTGACCTGAAATTAAGAATAACACTCCCAGAGCAGAAGGTTGGATGACCACAGTGAGACGAGAATAAGAGTGGTGTATATCTCTCAAGGAGGCAGACCCAGCTGAACAACAAGGCTGCGGGGGTCACCAGAAGTTCGCGTTCGCCTAGTTAAGACAAAAAGCTCAATTATTCTGTATTGCTATTAAAGTAACGTTAAAGTCGGAATTTAACAACAGGGTAGGCTAAAGTTTGATATTCACACCCACTCCAATTAAACCAGGTCACAAGTTACGCCTACTGAACCATCACCATCATTAAGTCAATATGAAATGTTATTTCCATACTTTAATACTTTCTATACAACTCGACCCGAAGCATATGACAATCAGAACCTTCCTAAGTTAAAATTGAATCGCACCCAGACAGGAGCGAATAGTCGATATAAGGTTGAAGAGGGAAGGAAATTAAGAGCACGGCGAACTGCAAACGTAAGCAAAAAGCCGGGAACGACCAGCCCAGCAACAGCGAGTCGGGCTTCAACAGGCCATAAATTAAGAATAATAACTCCCGGGGTCAGGGGACACAAGAAGAAGCAGGCAGACAAAAACCAGAACTGACTCCAAGGTTCAACCGCCCTCACACACAAGGAGTGACGGAAATTAATGAGGCCTTGAGTTAACGACGTCAGCTGGACTGCAACAACCACGGCGAGCAGAGATAGGGTGGGGCAAAGACTGCGGGGCTATGGAATGCAACTTCGTGTCAGTAAAGCCCTGACAAACAAGTTAAGTTAAAGACATCACAATACATAATATCGTACATAACATCAATGTTAACGCTATTCACCGTAAACTATATTCCGCTTATATAACCATGCAGACACCAAGGAATACGAATTCCTAGGATCAAGAAACTTACCCCTTAACCTAAGATATCGGAAATAATTAATAGTAATAAGCACATGCATGAAAAGACAAAAGTAAAACTTATGGAAAAGCCAGGATAACGGGATGAATCACCACCAGGTCGAATATAAATACATAATAAAAAAAAACGATGTTAAACCCAGGGTCGGAGAGAAAGGGAGATCCCGGCCGTCTTTGTATCCCCGCAGCGCGGAATAGGAGTGTGTATACGCTCGGGGAAACACCTCCACTTGAGTCAAGCACCACGATGGGAAACGACAGACCTTAGGTTACATACAGAATCATAACTGTGAAATAGTAAGGGACAAATGTTAACTTAAAACTTTTAACCATTTCTTTGTGCGCCGGGTCGGAGAGAGTGTTGCCCCTCCCTCCAGGTTGTGCAACACGAACAAAGACGCCTATGAGACGATTTGTAACGTCTGTGTTTTGGGTTCATGAAGAAGGCCAGACAAGAGATAATATTGCACCCAGACAGAGAGACGACTTCGAGGCAATTTGTAACATCTGATTGTTTGCTCGTGGGTTTTATGGAGGGAGGATGACAACGGAATATACCGTGAGTGATGCACACAAGGACATACGGACGTACGGACACACACATGGACACACCTGCCTACGGACAGATCCTGACACAGCAAAAATCGAAAGAAGCCCCGCCTTGTGGGCGGGATCCAGGGGGATTTTTCGGCATAAAGGAAAGGATCCTGAGCATTGGAAATCAGTGCGACCAGCGGGTCGGCTCACGTGGGGGGTGCGACCAGCGGGTCGACTCAGGAGCGAGCTGCGACCAGCGGGTCGGCTCGACTCATCTTCAGCTCGTCTGGGACTCAGCCGAGTTCGATCGGCTTGCCAAAGCCGGCTCTCGGGGCTCGACTCAAGCGGCTCCCCATCTCCTCTGCAGGCGGGCAAGACCCGCTTGACAGCTCAACTCGGCCTGCGTGGGTCAACCTCTGCCGAGTCGGAGGTCTCTGCTGCCGCCGGAGTGGTGAGGGTCGCGGTTTTGGCGACGAGGCTCCGTGCACACGACGACCCCACCACTGCACGCTGCGAGCGAGTTGTGGGCGCCACCTACCGACCGGGTTCCGAACTGCGACAGCGTATCAACGGGCATCCGAACCAGTTCCCCACGGTGACAGGGGAGCGACTGATACGTATGACGCGCACCGCCCCCTCACCACACGACCACCAGGCGTCTGTTTGACATAAAGAATCGACTCCGAACACTGACTATTCAAGACAACTCTTACCACTCAAACACACTCGAACCCATAAGCCATCCGTGGCTGGGAAGGCATCACAACGAGACCGAGTGATGGCCATCCGTCGTTTATAAAAGTATTCGTAATTTTTATCTTTAATATTTAGTGGGCTGTACTCTTAATCGCATAAATTCCCAACAGATCCATCAATACGAACTGATTTTTGGCACCTCCTTCCGCCGAGCCACGCTCACGTGGGGAGTGGTGGCCCACCGGATCCTTATCAGGTGATCTGGTCCCCAATTAGTAAACTTGGTATAAGATAACGATCTTCGGAAAAGGAGCACCGTCGCAGGCCCTTACTCCGAGCCGTTCTGTTGTCAGATAACCTGCCGATGTATCTGTTGAGATTGGTGCCTTTAAGAATAATAACTGTTTTTGATTGTGTTTTTTTTATCGCCGTATAATCTTTCAAGTATCTTTCAGTCATAATCGCCGCACGTACTCGCATCCTCTACAGAATATTCAACTGTCCCGTGACCCAAGGTGCTAACAACGTGATTAGGGTTGCGTATGATCAATAAGGAGTGCGGTACTGCGTGAACAAAATTGAGTATAATCATTCATTAACGTTAAGGTTTTCTTAGCATAGTATTTGCATATTTTAACGACTCTCTCTCTCACTAACAACCATCGCGTTATGCGGGATCCATGTGCCGTTGTCAAAGTGAAATCAGACAATCATTGATGATACTGTATTGATGCCGTGTTGACGTTCCGGGATTGAGAGTTCGCATACTATATCATAGTTAAGGTTGAATTAGTAATAAATTGATCAATACAGAAGTGGTTGTGTGATTCTTTCCTGAAATCTATGCATAAGATCTGCTTCTGCGTTGAGATCTGAACTTGGTGACCTTAATAAACACACTAATACATACTCAGTAAATGTTAAAGCGATAACGGGGTGAACCGGGGACCTAAAATATAACCACGAATACACACTCTGGGAATGTTAAAGCGAGAATGAGACGAACCTAGACAACGATGCCGAGTTAATCTAAGTTAATCTTGCATACTTACACCACACCTGCATAACTGCATACGATTAATTGCCTTATTCCGATCGATAACCCACCCTCATCACCGAGGCGGGGTCTGGTTATCATAACGACTTGCATTATCATAATTACACCCACTCGCATAATTAATACGATTACCTCTCGAATTGGCATAATTAAAATGTGCGTAATTACATAAATTAACATATTTCCGGATAATTACACATTTGGCCAAATTTCATTTAATTATTATTATTTTCACTGAATATTCATAACCCACATATACAACATAATAATTTCACCCACGCACGCATACAACATAACAAATTTTGATAACCAACATATACAACAGCTTCACCTCACGTGTCCCCTCCATCACCTTTGCCCTAAATCCCTTTCTCCGGCCTATCACGTGTCCTGCTAGAAGACCAGGCTACTACACCCTCAGATCCCCCTCTTTGCCAGTAACCAGCCTATGCGCCCTAGTGACCCATTCGATGTCACTACATATGTATTGTAAGTGTATGGGTCTGTATGTGAGTATGTAGGTCTCTGTGTATCTACGTGCTGTGAGTGTGTGGGTGTGTATGTGAGTGTGTAGGTCTCTGTGTATCTATGTGCTGTGAGTGTGTGGGTGTGTATGTGAGTGTGTAGGTCTCTGTGTATCTACGTGCTGTGAGTGTATGGGTGTGTATGTGAGTGTGTAGGTCTCTGTGTATCTACGTGCTGTGAGTGTGTGGTTGTGCATGTGAGTGTGTAGGTCTCTGTGTATCTAGGTGTTGTGAGTGTGTGGGTGTGTATGTGAGTGTGTAGGTCTCTGTGTATCTACGTGCTGTGAGTGTATGGGTGTGTATGTGAGTGTGTAGGTCTCTGTGTATCTACGTGCTGTGAGTGAGTGGGTGTGTATGTGAGTGTGTAGGTCTCTGTGTATCTACGTGCTGTGAGTGTGTGGGTGTGTATGTGAGTGTGTAGGTCTCTGTGTATCTACGTGCTGTGAGTGTGTGGGTGTGTATGTGAGTGTGTAGGTCTCTGTATCTACGTGCTGTGAGTGAGTGGGTGTGTATGTGAGTGTGTAGATCTCTGTGTATCTACGTGCTGTGTGGGTGTGTATGTGAGTGTGTAGGTCTCTGTGTATCTACGTGCTGTGAGTGTGTGGGTGTGTATGTGAGTGTGTAGGTCTCTGTGTATCTACGTGCTGTGAGTGTGTGGGTGTGTATGTGAGTGTGTAGGTCTCTGTATCTACGTGCTGTGAGTGAGTGGGTGTGTATGTGAGTGTGTAGATCTCTGTGTATCTACGCGCTGTGAGTGTGTGGTGGTGTATGTGAGTGTGTAGGTCTCTGTATCTACGCGCTGTGAGTGTGTGGGTGTGTATGTGAGTGTGTAGGTCTCTGTGTATCTACGTGCTGTAAGTGTGTGGTGGTGTATGTGAGTGTGTAGGTCTCTGTGTATCTACGTGCTGTAAGTGTGTGGGTGTGTATGTGGGTGTGTAGGTCTCTGTGTATCTACGTGCTGTGAGTGTGTGGGTGTGAATGTGAGTGTGTAGGTCTCTGAGTATCTAAGTGCTGTGAGTGTGTGGGTGTGTATGTGAGTGTGTAGGTCTCTGTGTATCTAAGTGCGGTGAGTGTATGGGTCTGTATGTGAGTGTGTAGGTCTTTGTGTATCTATGTGCTGTAAGTGTGTGGGTGTGTATGTGAGTGTGTAGATCTCTGTGTATCTACGTGCTGTGAGTGAGTGGGT
Source organism: Lethenteron reissneri (assembly GCF_015708825.2). Lineage (NCBI taxonomy): Eukaryota > Metazoa > Chordata > Hyperoartia > Petromyzontiformes > Petromyzontidae > Lethenteron > Lethenteron reissneri. The sequence goes on from NC_083834.1 coordinate 264,206, forward strand.
GTGTATGTGAGTGAGTAGATCTCTGTGTATCTACGTGCTGTGAGTGTGTGGGTGTGTATGTAAGTGTGTAGGTCTCTGTGTATCTACGTGCTGTGAGTAAGTGGGTGTGTATGTGAGTGTGTAGGTCTCTGTGTCTCTACGTGCTGTAAGTGTGTGGGTGTGTATTTGAGTGTGTAGGTCTCTGAGTATCTACGTGCTGTAGTGTGGGTGTGTATGTGAGTGTGTAGGTCTCTGTGTATCTACGTGCTGTGAGTGTGTGGGTGTGTATGTGAGTGTGTAGGTATCTGTGTATCTACGTGCGTGAGTGTGTGGGTTGTGATGTGAGTGTGTAGGTCTCTGTGTATCTACGTGCGTGAGTGTGTGGGTGTGTATGTGAGTGTGTAGGTATCCGTGTATCTACGTGCTGTGAGTGTATGGTGGGTGTGTATGTGAGTGGTAGGTCTGTGTATCTGCATGCTGTGAGTGTGTGGGTGTGTATGTGAGGTGTAGGTATCTGTATCTACGTGCTGTGAGTGTGGGTGTGTATGTGAGTGTGTAGTCTCTATATCGATGCTGTGAGTGTGTGGGTGTGTATGTGAGTGTGTAGGTCTGTGTATTACGTGCTGTGAG
>NC_083834.1:265314-277509 GCF_015708825.2 Lethenteron reissneri
CCCTCAGACTCGCACAGAGGTATAGACTCACCACACAAACCATGGACTCACCACAGAGCCCCATAACTCACCACAGCCCCATAGACTCACCCCACAGAGACCCATAGACTCACCCCACAGAGACCCTATAGTTATAAAAACGCTAGACTCCTCACAACGAGAACCACTATTACAAACAGACTCGCACAGAGCCCTATAGACTCACAAAGCAGAGACACATAAACTCACCACACAGACACATAGACTCACCTCACAGAGACCCACGGACTTTCACAGAGACCCATAGACTCACCACACAGAGATCCATAGACTCACAGAGAGACCCAAGGGCTCGCACGTGAATGTGTGGTGATTTAGTTGAAGGTGGAGGGGGTGTTACCAGCCCCTCGCACCCATCCAGAAACTCCCTGTGGCCACTGGTGGCTGCGGGCGACGTGAGGTTCACAGCTGGTCAGGGTTGGCGCCCCCCCCCCCCCCCAAAATGGCATCTCTCACAACCACCGCTGCATTATCAACCGTCACCATTCGCCAATAAGTGACAGTGACGTCACCACAGCGCCTGTGCCAGGCCAGGTGCACTTTGAAGCCACGTGAAGTGTCGAAGGCTCGCTGACCGGAGGTCCTGGAACAGACCCAGGTGCCATGGGTTGGCTGACTGAGATGACTGGCAGCACCACCTGTACCCTGTACTGTGCCAAATTGCTGCATATTTATCATCCGGTGTTCCGCTCGTTGTTGTGAGTGTCACTCCTCCGTTGTTGTTGGAGGGCGAGTGTCGCCAACTGCCAAGTAGAAGCATCCTTCACGAGCCTCCCCGCAGAGGCCGATCTCGATACCACTGGTACCAGTCGTCGGCAAAGCCCACTCAGCTCCACATCCTCCCGTACCGCATCAGTCCACCTCCACTCCAGCCCATGCCATGCCTGCCAAGCTCCCTCCATCCACCCATATACTCACTTACCGGCTTACTCACGCATTCACCCACTCATATCTGGTCATGCACCCACGCATGAAATTTTAAATGCAGGCTACGCAAAGCATCGTGATCAATTTACACCAAAATATACTCTCAATCACTTAAACCACATATTCGTAAATGATGCGCACCCTAATCAGCCACTATGGCTGCGTGCAGGGTGTTGTGATGTCACGTAGTACGACGTTTTTCTTGCTCCCCCCCCCCCCCCCCCCGTTATAACGCATTGTCTATCTATGGCCTCGTCACATTGGCCTTAATGGACGCGTGGTGATGGTGAAAGATGATTCGGCGGTGGATACTGAATTGCCGGAGCCCCATTTAACATTCAGGTGACACGGGGCACGGCACGTGAAGAACCTCTTATGTTCTGTAAGCAGACTTCTCTGCGTGGGATAGTTAACACCTCTTAATGCACAGACAACCGCCAACGCAGCCTCGCCTGCCGGAGGAGCTCGCTGATGATCGGACAGTGTTCAGATCTCTCAAGGATCTGTGAGCTACTCGCACACAAAGATCCCCGTGTAGCCTTTAACAGACTGTTGGGGCAAGTGCTTTATAACATCATCAAAGGGGCGCTGCAATACGATGCAATCAAAATCACCGATCAGAGATTTTCCCATATATGGTCTTTGTTGATTGTGAATCGATAGTAATTGTATTGATTCCACTCAGTCGATACAGCAGCAAGCTCAAAATGTCCGATTTTATCTGAAAATTTCTGCGTTTCACAGATCATACAAAGCAACGGTATCGATGCCTGGTTTGTATGTACTTTTTATTTAAAAAATCTTTTTTATTGTAGTCTATCAGACTTTTGTATTAAATCGCTCTGCAAAAAGTCATTTTGTATGCTAATAAATCAATGTTATGCTAATGCAAAATTTCATCATAGCCGCAACTCGGTTTACTCCGATGTGCAATGTCATCTTTATTTCGATCCTGTGAGTGTACAAATTTTTTTATTAAACTTCATTTACTGAGTGAATACAAGACCACTTATATGCTGATGTCCATTTTTATCATAGCTGTGATTCATTCAGCCATTCACTCACTCAGCCACAAACTCACTCAGCCACACACTCACTCAACGACTCACTCAACTACTCAGCCGCTCACTCACTCAGATATTCACTCACTCAACCACTCACTCACTCAATAATTAACTCAACCACTCAACCAATCATTCAACCACCCACTCACTCAATCACTCAACCATCACACTCTCACTCACTCAACCATTCACTCACTCAGCCACTCACTCAGCCACTCACTCAGTCACTCACTCAGTCACTCAACCACTCGCTCACTAAACCACTCGCTCATTCAACCGCTCGCTCACTCAACCATTCACTCACTCAACCACTTGCTTGCTCACTCAACCACTCACTTGCTCACTCAAGCACTCGCTCACTCAACCAATCACCCAACCACTCGCTCAACGATTCACTCAACCCCTCACCAAACCACTCACTCAACGACTCACCAGAATCCTCTCGGCTTGGGGACTCACTTAACCACTCACTTAACCATTCACTTAACCACTCACTAGAGCAACCACTCACTCACTTAATGACTTACTCAACCACTCAACCAATTACTTTCTCACTCACTCAGCCACTCACTCCTTCACTCAGCCACTCACCCTTTCACTCAGCCACTCACTCATTTAGCCACTCACTCAGCCACACACTCAACCACTCAGCCGCGCACTCACGAAGCTACTTACTCACGAAGCTACTTACTCACTCAACCACTCACTCACTTAATCACTTACTCAGCCACTCAACCATCACTCTTTAACTCACTCAACCATTCACTCAATCAGCCACACTCACTCAACGACTCACTAACTTAACCGCTCAGCCGCTCAGTTACTCTATCTCAATCACTCAACCACTCACTCATTCAACCATTCCCGAATTCATTCAACCAGTCACTCAACCATTATGTCGCTGGACGAGTCCCACCTTGATGGGTCTGCGACATTTCTTTCCAGAGTTATTGCCAAAAAACCACAAACATCCCAGAATCCTCTCGGTTTGGGGTCCAAATGTTGTCACTTATTATATCCCATGAGAAACATCGCATCGAATAAATGTGATTGGATTCTCCCCGCCTGGACGAGCAGAATTGAATATGTAAGCATCAGGGTTTGGATCAAACCTACAACCTCCTGTATACCGGGCGAAGTAGTGAACTCGTCACCCGGGTCGCCCTAATCCATTCCCGTATCTCTTCTTCTGTGTGTGTGCTACAGGCGGGTGTCTCAGATTGCCAGCACCATGTGATGGGAGCTCCAGGGCATGCTGCGTGCTCGCCAGGAGGGGCTGGGTAAGATGGCGTAGTCGCTGGAGCAGCTGCGGGCGCGGCACCGTCGCTCTCACCCTGGCGGAGTGCAGCAACACAGTGGAGCGGCACCAGCGGGACACTCTGGACAACGCAGCCAAGGTGCGCGCCAGCCACTCACTCACTCATCCACTCACTCACTCAGCCACACATACAACCACTCACTCATCCACTAACTTAAACCACTCACTCAACTACTCACTCACTCAACCACTCACTCAACCATTCACTCAAACATCCACTTACTCAACCACTCAATCAATCACTCACTCAGTCATTAACTTAACCACTCACTCAACCACACACTCATGCGCTTTAAACACTCACTCATTGGTTCAAACACTCACTCATTCAAATACTCATTCAACCACTCACTAATTCACTCAACCACTCACTCACTGAACCACTCACTCGCTCACTCAACCACCCGCTCGCTCACTGAACCAATCGCTCCATAAATCACTCATTCAGCCACTCACTCAACCATTCACTCACTCACTCACTCAGCCACTCACTCAACCAATCAATCACTCAATCATGAATTAAACCGCTCACTCACTCAACCCCTTACACACAGGCTCATCACCTGTGTCTCAACCATCTTACTGAGTAACATAACTCTTTTTTTAGAAGTGACCTGGCCACAAGTGATAGGTCAACAACGTGCCTTATGTGGAAATATATAGCAGCCAACTACTCTAAATGCCTGTTTCTAAATGTGTAGGGAAAATCCAGAGGACCAGAATAAAAATCCACTTGACCACGGAGAGAACATGCAAACTCCAAATACACAGGTGTCAGGGTTGGGATCTAACCGAAAACCTCCTGTATACCAGACGAGGTAGTTAACATTGTATCCGGGCAAGCCGTACATCGAGCTGGAGTGGACCATGCGGCCCATCCCTATCGCGTGAGTGGCTCCCACTGTTGTTATTGTGTTCATATGTGTGTGGTCTGCTTGTGTGTATGCGTGTGCCGCACTGCGCTATGAACCCAACATGACCAGGCTGTTGCCCCGCTCGCCCGACTCGTTGTGAGGCTTGCCCACCCCCCAGGGCGTTGTCGTGAAGATACCGCTGGGAGGAAGAATATCTCACAATACTGGAAGAGGTGAGGACTACACAGTGATTAACTGAGTGGGTCTGTGAGTGAGTTAGTGGATGAGTCGGTGGGTGAGTCGGTGGGTGAGTGGGTAGGTCAGTGGTTGAGGGAGTAGGTGAGTGAGTGTGTTAGAGAAGTGGGTGTGTTGAATGTGAGTGAATAGATGAGTGTGTGGAGCAGTGGATTGTTGAGTGAGTCGTTGGGTGAGTGAGTAGGTGGGTGTGGGTTAGAGATTGAGTGGGTGGTGGGTGATTGTGTGAATTAGTGGGTGGGTGGGTGAGTGAATGGTTTGAAGTGATTGATTAGGTGAGGGAGTGGGTGAGAGGTGGGTTGGTGAGTGGATGAGAAAATTGGTGGGTTACAGATTGAGTGGGTGGGTAACTAGGTGATTGGGAGGGTGAGTGGGTGAGTGGCTTATTGGGTGAGTAAGTCGGTGGGTGAGTAGGTGAGTGCCTGGATAAGTAAGTGAGTGTATGGAAGCATGAGTGGGTGGATGGTTGAGTAGGTGGGTGAATAGGTGAGTGGGTGGTGGGTGGGTGAATTAGTGAGTGACTGTGTGAGTGAGTGCGTGGGTAGGTCAGTTGGATATTGTGTGGGGGAGTGGGTGAGTGAGGGGTTGAGTGAATAGGTTAGTGGGCGGGTGAGTAGATTGTTGGGTGAGTGGGTGGGTGGGTGAGTCAGTTAGTGGGTGGGTGAGTGAATATCGAAGGTTGAGCAGGTGAGTTGTTAGTGTGTGATTGGGTGGGTGGGTGAGTCAAAGAGTGGGGCACCACGGTGGCGACATGTTAACTACCTCACCTAGTATACAGGATTTTGTGAATTCGATCCCATCCCTTCCACCTGTATATTTGGAGTTGGCATGTTCTCCCTGTGGTGTGGATTTTTTCTCTGGGTCCTCCAGGTTTTCTCTCCATATTTAAAATCAACATTCATTTAGAGGATGTGGCTGCAATGAATGTCTCCATGATAATCCACTTCGTTAACCTATCATTTGTAACCAGGTCACTTCTGAAAAATATTAATTTAGTTATCTGAACCAGAGGTCGCAACCGGGTACCCGATACCCGAACCCTACCCGATACCCGGCTACCTGTACCCGGCCGGGTACGGTACGGGTAGCCGTTTGCGACCTTGGGCGGCCGGGTACGGGTACGGATAGGCCGTGAGTCACTGGTGAGTAACCGTTTGTCACTCATTTCGGGTAGGGTACGGGTACGGGTAGGGAACGGGTACCCGTACCTCTGATCTGAACCTTTTCTGGTAAAATAAAAAATATTGTTTAATTTAGTTTATTGGGTGGGTGAGTGGGTAGGTGGGTTATTGAGTGATTTGCTGGGTAGGTTAGAGAATGAGTGGGTGAATGGGTGGGTGTGTGAGTGGGGGTGTGATTAGTTGAGTAGGTGAGTGGGTGAGTAAATTGTTGAGTGAGTGGATTAGAGATTGAGTGGGTGGCAGGGTGAGTGGGTTTGTGAGTGGGTTGGTGGGTGGTTTTGAATGGGTGAGTGGGTGGAGTGCCGTGGTGGCGAGCTGTTAACTACCTCGCCTTTATACAGGAGGTCGTAAATTCGATCCCGACCCTGACGCCTGGTCGCGTGGAATTTTCTCCAGGTGCTCCGGGTTCTCCCTCCACATTTAAAAACATGCAATTATAGAATTTGGCTGCTATCACTTTATACGTGAAAAGCCACTTAATTGAGTTGAATATTTGTGGTCAAATGGTTTTTGAAAAATATCTATATAGCTGAGTGCCTTACCTGGTAAAATAAAAAAGCGTAATTTTCATTTAGTGTGCAAAGGAGTGGCTGGGTCGGTGAGTGGATGAGTGAGTGCGATGTTTGATGGGTGTTTTATTTTACTTTTATTAATTTACATTTTTTTTACCTACGTGACTTTACCGAAAAAACCTAAGAATAGTTTAATGGGTAGTAGGTCAGTGGTGGGGTGAGTGAGTGTGGGCTAGAGATTGAGTGGGTGGCTTGGTGAGTGGGTGAGTGTGTGCTTGGCTCGGTGGTTGAATGAATGGATGGTTGAGTTAGTGGGTGGGTGTTTGAGTGTGTGTTATCGTGGGTGGGAGAGTCAGAGAGTGGAGTGCCATGTTGGCAAATTGTTAACTACCTTGCCTGGTATTTTTAAGTTCGTAGGTTCGATCCAAACCCTGCTTCTAAAAACAACCTATATAGCTCAGCGGGCCTTACCTGGGGATTTTTTTTTTTAGATTTAGTTAAGGGTGTTGGTGAGTGGGCGGGTGGGTGAGTGCATCAGTGTGGGTTTGAGATTTAGTGGGTGGCTTGGTGAGTGGGTAAGTTCGAGTAACTTAGTGGTTGAGTTAGTGGGTGGTTACGTTAGTAGGTGATTAAATTAGTGGGTGGGTCAATAATTACGTGGGTAGTGGGTGAGTGGCTGAGTGGCTGAGGGAGTCGGCGGGTGGTTGGCTGGGTGGGTGGGTGGGTTATAAATTGAGTAGGTGGCAGGGTGAGTGGATCTGAAAGTGGGTGAGTGAGTAGGTGCACGGCTGGGTGAGTTAGTGAGTGGATGGTTGAGTGAGTGGGTGAGTGTGTGGGTGCATGGATGTGTGGGTGGGTGAGTGTGTGTGGGTAGGAGGTTAGGTGGGTAGTGCGTGAATGGATGGGTTAGAAATCGAGTGAGTGGGTTAGTCACTGGGTGAGTGAGTGGATGGGTGGGTTTGTGAGCTTTGGTTAAGAGATTGAGTCAGTAGTAGGGTTTGTGTGTGGTTTAGAGATTGAGTGTGTGGTTGGGTGAGTGGGTGGTTGGGTGAGTGGGTGGGTTAGAGATTGAGTGGCTCGGTGAGGGAGTATTGGGTGGGTGAAGTGAGTTGGTGGGTCGGTGAGTGCGTGGGTGGGTGATTCAGTAAGTGGGTGAGTGAGGGGTTGGGTGAGCGATGGGTTGAGTGGGTGTCTTTTTTGTTCGTGAGTTTGTGGGTGGGTGAGTTGGTCAGTTAGTGGTTGGGTGAGTAAGTGGGTGGGTGAGCAAGTGAGTGAATGGGTGTGTTGGTAGGTGAGTGTGTAGCTTGGTGAGTGTTCGTAGGGTGAGTGGGTCGGTGAGAAAGTGGTTAACGGAGTGAGTGGTTGGGTGGGTGGGTGAGTTGTTGACTGAGTGGGGTCAGCGAGTGGGTGGGTGAGTTGATGTGGGAGGTTGAGTGGGTAAGTTAGTGTTTGAGTTATTGGATGGGTAAGTCAGAGAGTGAGGCGCCAAGGTGGTGAGACGTGCACTGCCTCGCCTGGTATACAGGAGGTTGTGGATTCGATCCTGACCCTGTCGCCTGTATATTTGGAGTTTGCATGTTCTACACATGGTCACGTGGATTTTGCTGCAGGTCCTCCGGGTTTTCCCCTCTGCATTTAGAATCAACATGCGTTTAGAAGATTTGGCTGCAATAAATGTCTATGTGATAAGCCACTTCGTTTATCTATAATTTGTTCACAGGTCTATTCTGAAAAGGATCTATATAGCTCAATGGGCCTTACCTGGGGAAATAAAAAGTAGTTTAGTTTAGGGGGTAGGTGCCTCGTTGGGTCGGTAGGTCTGTTGCAGGTCGAGTAGGTGGCAGGGTGAGTGGGTGAGTAGGTAAGTGGCTGGGTGAGTGGGTGGACTGGTGAGTGTGTGAGTTAGAGATGGAGTGGGTGGATGGGTGGGTGTATGATTGGGGGAGTGAAATGGTGAGTGGATGGGTGAATGAATTGTTGAGTGAGTGAGTCAGTGAGTGGGTGTGTAGGTGGGTGCGTAGGTAAGTGGTTAGCAAGGTGTGTGGGTCTTTGAGTGGGTATGTGGCTGAATGGGTATGTGGCTGAATGGGTATATGGCTGAATGGGTATGTGGCTGAATGGGTATGTGGCTGAATGGGTATGTGGCTAAGTGGGTATGTGGCTGAGTGGGTATGTGGCTGAGTGGGTATGTGGCTGAGTGGGTATGTGGCTGAGTGGGTATGTGGCTGAATGGGTATGTGGCTGAATGGGTATGTGGCTGAATGGGTATGTGGCTGAATGGGTATGTGGCTGAGTGGGTATGTGGCTGAGTGGGTATGTGGCTGAGTGGGTATGTGGCTGAATGGGTATGTGGCTGAATGGGTATGTGGCTGAGTGGGTATGTGGCTGAATGGGTAGTTGGAATGAATGGGTATGTGGCTGATGGGTATGTGGCTGGGATGTGGCTGAATGGGTATGTGGCTGAGTGGGTATGTGGCTGAGTGGTATGTGGCTGAATGGGTATGTGGCTCGAATGGGTATGTGGCTGAGTGAATGGGTATGTGGCTGAGTGAATGGGTATGTGGCTGAGTGGGTTGTGGCTGAGTGGGTATGTGGCTGAGTGGGTATATGGCTGAATGGGTATGTGGCTGAATGGGTATGTGGCTGAGTGGGTATGTGGCTGAATGGGTATGTGGCTGAATGGGTATGTGGCTGAGTGGGTATGTGGCTGAATGGGTATGTGGCTGAGTGGGTATGTGGCTGAGTGGGTATGTGGCTGAGTGGGTATGTGGCTGAGTGGGTATGTGGCTGAATGGGTATGTGGCTGAATGGGTATGTGGCTGAATGGGTATGTGGCTGAGTGTGTATGTGGCTGAGTGGGTATGTGGCTGAATGGTATGTGCTGAATGGGTATGTGGCTGAATGGGTATGTGGCTGAATGGGTATGTGGCTGAATGGGTTGTGGCTGAATGGGTATGTGCTGAATGTGGTATGTGGCTGAGTGAGTGGTATGTGGCTTGAGTGAGTGGGTATGTGGCTGAATGGGTATGTGGCTGAATGGGTATGTGGCTGAATGGGTATGTGGCTGAGTGGGTATGTGGCTGAGTGGGTATGTGGCTGAGTGGGTATGTGGCTGAGTGGGTATGTGGCTGAATGGGTATGTGGCTGAATGGGTATGGTGGCTGATGGGTATGTGGCTGAATGGTATGTGGCTGAGTGGGTATGTGGCTGAATGGGTATGTGGCTGAATGGGTATGTGGCTGAATGGGTATGTGGCTGAGTGGGTAGTGGCTGAGTGGGTATGTGGCTGAGTGGGTATGTGGCTGAATGGGTATGTGGCTGAATGGGTATGTGGCTGAATGGGTATGTGGCTGAGTGGGTATGTGGCTGAGTGGGTATGGGTGGTGAGTGGGTATGTGGCTGAGTGGGTATGGGCTGAGTGGGTATATGGCTGAATGGGTATGTGGCTGAATGGTATGTGGCTGAGTGGGTATGTGGCTGAATGGGTATGTGGCTGAATGGGTATGTGGCTGAGTGGTATGTGGCTGAATGGGTATGTGGCTGGGTGTGTGGCTGAGTGGGTATGTGGCTGAGTGGGTATGTGCTAGGGTATGTGGCTGATGGTATGGGCTGAATGGGTATGTGGCTGAATGGGTATGTGGCTATGGTATGTGGCTGAGTGTATGTGGCTGAATGGGTATGTGGCTGAATGGGTATGTGGCTGAATGGGTATGTGGCTGAATGGTATGTGGCTGAATGGGTATGTGGCTGAATGGGTATGTGGCTGAATGGGTATGTGGCTGAATGGGTATGTGGCTGAATGGGTATGTGGCTGAGTGAGTGGGTATGTGGCTGAGTGAGTGGGTATGTGGCTGAATGGTATGTATGTGGCTGAGTGAGTGGGTATGTGGCTGAATGGGTATGGGCTGAGTGGGTATGTGGCTGAGTGGGTATGTGGCTGAGTGGGTATGTGGCTGAGTGGGTATGTGGCTGAATGGTATGTGCTGAATGGGTATGTGGCTGAATGGGTATGTGGCTGAATGGTATGTGGCTGAGTGGGTATTGAATGGGTAATGTGCTGAATGGGTATGTGGCTGAATGGGTATGTGGCTGAGTGGTATGTGGCTGAGTGGGTATGTGGCTGAGTGGGTAGTGGCTGAATGGGTATGTGGCTGAATGGTATGTGGCTGATGGTAGTGGCTGAGTGGGTATGTGGCTGAGTGGGTATGTGGCTGAGTGGGTATGTGGCTGAGTGGGTATGTGGCTGAGTGGGTATGTGGCTGAGTGGGTATGTGGCTGAATGGGTATGTGGCTGAATGGGTATGTGGCTGAATGGGTATGTGGCTGAGTGGGTATGTGGCTGAGTGGGTATGTGGCTGAGTGGGTATGTGGCTGAGTGGGTATGTGGCTGAATGGGTATGTGGCTGAATGGGTATGTGGCTGACATGGGTATGTGGCTGAGTGGGTATGTGGCTGAATGGGTATGTGGCTGAATGGGTATGTGGCTGAATGGGTATGTGGCTGAATGGGTATGTGGCTGAATGGGTATGTGGCTGAATGGGTAGGTTAGTGGGTGGCTGCGAGTCAGAGTGTGGAGCCCCATGGTGGCGAGATGTTAACTACCTTACCTTTTGTAAAGGAGGTTGTGGGTTCGGTCTCGATCTTGATGCCTGTATATTTGGAGTTTGCATGTTGTCCTCGTGGTTCATGGATTTTTCTCCGAGGACCTCTGGGTTTTTGTGGCCACGTTGCTTCTGAATAGATCTGTATAGCTCTGTGGGCCTTGCCTGGTAAAAAACAAAATTTAGTTTACAGTTAGGTGAGTGGGTATTTGAGTGCGTAGGTGGGTGAGTGAGTTGGTGGGTGGTTAGGTTAGTAGGTGAGGGGCTGGGGTGAGTGAGTTGTTGGGTTAGATATGGAGTAGGTCATAGTGTGAGTGGGTGGGTTGGTGCGTGAGTTGGTCAGGGAGTGGGTGGGTGCGTTAATGGGTGGGTTGTTGGGTGAGTGAGTTAGTGAGTGCATTTGCAGGTGGGTGCGTGGATGATTGGTTTAGTGAGTGGGTTAGAAATTGAGTGCGTGGCAGGGTGAGTGGGTTTGTGAGTCGGTTAGGTGGGTTGTCTTTAGTAGTGGAGTGGGTGATTCAAAGAATTTAGCGCCACGGTGGCAAGATGGTAACTACCTCGCCTACTATACAGAAGGTTGTGGGTTTCGATCCCGACCCTGACGCCTGTATATTTCACTCCACATGTAGAAACATGTAATAAGAGGAATTGGGTGCAATAAATGTATACAGCGACTTTGTTGAACCATCCGTGGCCTTACCTGGTAAAAGAATATCTCACATTACCAGAAGAGGTAAGGACTACCATATAGAGTGGGTGATTAACTGGGTTGGGTCTGTGAGTGTGGGTCAGTGATCGAGGAAGTAGGTGAGTGAGTGTGTTAGAGATTGGGTTGATGGGTAAGCCATGGGTGACGTGAGTGGGTGTGTTGTTTGGGGTGAATAGACGAGTGGTTGGGTGAGTTAGTGGGTGGCTGAGTGGGTGGGTGAATGGGTTTAGAGATTGAGTGGGTGGTGGGTGGGTGGTTGGGTGAATGAGTGAGTGGGTGGGTTTGTGAATGGTTGAGGTGAGTGAGTGGGTGGGTCAGCGCGTGAGTGGGTGTGGGAGTGGGTGAGAGGTGGGTTGTGAGTTGGTGAGAGGATTAGTGAATTGGTGGGTTCGAGATTGCGTGGCTGGGTGAGTGAGTCGGTTAGAGATTGAGTGGGTGGCAGGGTAAGTGGATGGGTTGCTTAATGGGTGTGTGAGTGGGTGGATGATAGGTGAGTGGACAGGTGCATGGTTTAGTGGGTGGGTGAATAAGTGAGTGGGTGGGTGAGTGGATTGTTGCGTGAATGTGTGGGTGGTTGAGTTTTTGGGTAGATGGGTGTGTGAATATGGGAGGAGAGTTCGTGTGTTAGTGGGTGGGTTGAATCGGAGAGTGAGGCACCATGGTGCCGAGATGTTAACTACCTCGCCTAGTATACAGGAGGTTGTGGATTTTTTCCCAGCCCTTCCGCTTGGATAT
>NC_083834.1:278009-286718 GCF_015708825.2 Lethenteron reissneri
AGACAGACAGAGATCAGAGCAGAGACAGACAGAGATCAGAGCAGAGACAGACAGACAGAGATCAGAGCAGAACAGTAAGACAGAGATCAGAGCAGAGACAGTCAGACAGAGATCAGAGCAGAGACAGCAGACAGAGATCAGAGCAAGACAGACAGACAGAGACCAGAGAGAGACAGACAGAAAGAGATCAGAGCAGAGACAGACAGACAGAGATCAGAGCAGGACAGACATAGATCAGAGCAGAGGCAGTCAAACAGAGATCAGAGCAGAGACAGACAGACAGAGATCAGAGCAGAGACAGACAGACAGAGATCAGAGTCAGAGACAGACAGACAGAGATCAGAGCAGAGACAGGACAGACAGAGATCAGAGCAGAGATAGACAGACAGAGATCAGAGTAGAGACAGACAGACAGAGATCAGAGCAGAGACAGACAGACAGAGATCAGAGCAGAGACAGACAGAGATCAGAGCAGAGACAGACAGACAGAGATCAGGAGAGACAGACAGACAGAGATCAGAGCAGAGACAGACAGACAGAGATCAGATAGAGACAGACATACAGAGATCAGACAGACAGAGATCAGAGCAGAGACAGTCAGACAGAGATCAGAGCAGAGACAGACAGACAGACAGAGATCAGAGCAGAGACAGTCAGACAGAGATCAGAGCAGAGACAGTCAGACAGAGATCAGAGTAGAGACAGACAGACAGAGATCAGAGCAGAGACAGACAGACAGAGATCAGAGCAGAGACAGACAGACAGAGATCAGAGCAGAGACAGTCAGACAGAGATCAGAGACAGAGACAGTCAGACAGAGATCAGAGCAGAGACAGTCAGACAGAGATCAGAGCAGAGACAGACAGACAGAGACCAGAGCAGAGACAGACAGAAAGAGATCAGAGCAGAGACAGACAGACAGAGATCAGAGCAGAGACAGACAGTCAGAGCAGAGACAGAAACAGAGATCAGAGCAGAGACAGACAGACAGAGATCAGAGCAGAGACAGACAGACAGAGATCAGGAGAACAGACAGACAGAGCAGAGTCAGAGACAGGACAGACAGAGATCAGAGCAGAGACAAGACAGAGATCAGAGCAGAGACAGACAGACAGAGATCAGAGCAGAGACAGCAGACAGAGATCAGAGCAGAGACAGACAGACAGAGATCAGAGCAGAGACAGACAGAAGAGATCAGAGCAGAGACAGACAGGACAGAGATCAGAGCAGAGACAGACAGACAGAGATCAGCGCAGAGACAGACAGACAGAGATCAGAGCAGAGACAGACAGACAGAGATCAGAGAGGACAGACAGAGATCAGAGCAGAGACAGTCAGACAGAGATCAGAGCAGAGACAGACAGACAGAGATCAGAGCAGAGACAGTCAGACAGAGATCAGAGCAGAGACAGACAGACAAAGATCAAGTAGAGACAGACAGACAGAGATCAGAGCAGAGACAGACAGAGATCAGAGCAGAGACAGTCAGACAGAGATCAGAGCAGAGACAGACAGACAGAGATCAGAGTAGAGACATACAGACAGATCAGAGCAGAGACAGTCAGACAGAGATCAGAGCAGAGGCAGTCAGACAGATATCAGAGCAGAGACAGTCAGACAGAGATCAGAGTAGAGACAGACAGACAGAGATCAGAGCAGAGACAGACAGACAGAGATCAGAGCAGAGACAGACAGAGATCAGAGCAGAGACAGACAGACAGAGATCAGAGCAGAGACAGTCAGACAGAGATCAGATACAGAGACAGTCAGACAGAGATCAGAGCAGAGACAGTCAGACAGAGATCAGAGCAGAGACAGGACAGACAGAGACCAGAGCAGAGACAGACAGAAAGAGATCAGAGCAGAGACAGACAGACAGAGATCAGAGCAGAGGACAGACATAGATCAGAGCAGAGACAGTCAAACAGAGATCAGAGCAGAGACAGACAGACAGAGGTCAGAGCAGAGACAGACAGACAGAGATCAGAAGTAGAGGACAGACAGACAGAGATCAGAGCAGAGACAGACAGACAGAGATCAGAGCAGAGACATACAGACAGAGATCAGAGCAGAGACAGTCAGACAGAGATCAGAGTAGAGACAGACAGACAGAGAATCAGAGCAGAGACAGACAGACAGAGATCAGAGCAGAGACAGACAGGCCAAAGATCAGAGCAGAGACAGACAGACAGAGATCAGAGCAGAGACAGACAGGACAGAGATCAGAGCAGAGACACGACAGACAGAGATCAGAGCAGAGACAGACAGACAGAGAATCAGAGTAGAGACAGACAGAGATCAGAGCAGAGACAGTCAGACAGAGATCAGAGCAGAGAAGACAGACAGAGATCAGAGCAGAGACAGTCAGACACAGATCAGAGCAGAGACAGACAGAGACCAGAGCAGAGACAGACAGAAAGAGATCAGAGCAGAGACAGACAGACAGAGATCAGAGCAGAGACAGACATAGATCAGAGCAGAGACAGTCAAACAGAGATCAGAGCAGAGACAGACAGACAGAGATCAGAGCAGAGACAGACAGACAGAGATCAGAGTAGAGACAGACAGACAGAGATCAGAGCAGAGACAGACAGACAGAGATCAGAGCAGAGACATACAGACAGAGATCAGAGCAGAGACAGTCAGACAGAGATCAGAGTAGAGACAGACAGACAGAGATCAGAGCAGAGACAGACAGACAGAGATCAGAGCAGAGACAGACAGGCAAAGATCAGAGCAGAGACAGACAGACAGAGATCAGAGCAGAGACAGACAGACAGAGATCAGAGCAGAGACAGACAGACAGAGATCAGAGCAGAGACAGACAGACAGAGATCAGAGTAGAGACAGACAGAGATCAGAGCAGAGACAGACAGACAGAGATCAGAGCAGAGACAGTCAGACAGAGATCAGAGCAGAGACAGTCAGACAGAGATCAGAGCAGAGACAGACAGACAGAGATCAGAGCAGAGACAGACAGACAGAGATCAGAGAGAGACAGACAGAGATCAGAGCAGAGACAGACAGACAGAGATCAGAGCAGAGACAGTCAGACAGAGATCAGAGCAGAGACAGTCAGACAAAAGATCAAGAGAGACAGACAGACAGAGATCAGAGCAGAGACAGACAGAGATAGAGAGAGACAGTCAGACAGAGATCAGAGCAGAGACAGACAGACAGATCAGAGCAGAGACAGTCAGACAGAGATCAGAGCAGAGACAGTCAGACAAAAGAAAGTAGAGACAGACAGACAGAGATCAGAGCAGAGACAGACAGAGATAGAGCAGAGACAGTCAGACAGAGATCAGATAGAGCATACAGGACAGATCAGGCAGAGACAGTCAGACAGAGATCAGAGCAGAGACAGTCAGACAGAGATCAGAGCAGAGACAGTCAGACAGAGATCAGAGATAGCAGACAGACAGAGATCAGAGCAGAGACAGACAGACAGAGATCAGAGCAGAGACAGACAGAGATCAGAGCAGAGACAGACAGACAGAGATCAGAGCAGAGACAGTCAGGACAGAGATCAGAGACAGAGACAGTCAGACAGAGATCAGGAGCAGAGACAGTCAGACAGAGATCAGAGCAGAGACAGACAGACAGAGACCAGAGCAGAGACAGACAGAAAGAGATCAGAGCAGAGACAGACAGACAGAGATCAGAGCAGAGACAGACAAGATCAGAGCAGAGACAGTCAAACAGAGATCAGAGCAGAGACAGACAGACAGAGATCAGAGCAGAGACAGACAGGCAGAGATCAGAGCAGAGACAGACAGACAGAGATCAGAGCAGAGACAGACATAGATCAGAGCAGAGACAGTCAAACAGAGATCAGAGCAGAGACAGACAGACAGAGATCAGAGCAGAGACATACAGACAGAGATCAGAGCAGAGACAGCAGACAGAGATCAGATAGAGACAGACAGACAGAGATCAGAGCAGGACAGACAGACAGAGATCAGAGCAGAGACAGACAGGCAAAGATCAGAGCAGAGACAGACAGACAGAGATCAGAGCAGAGACAGACAGACAGAGATCAGAGCAGAGACAGACAGACAGAGATCAGAGTAGAGACAGACAGAGATCAGAGCAGAGACAGTCAGACAGAGATCAGAGCAGAGACAGACAGACAGAGATCAGAGCAGAGACAGTCAGACAGAGATCAGAGCAGAGACAGTCAGACAGAGATCAGAGTAGAGACAGACAGACAGACAGAGATCAGAGCAGAGACAGACAGAGATAAGAGCAGAGACAGTCGGACAGAGATCAGAGCAGAGACAGACAGACAGAGATCAGAGTAGAGACATACAGACAGATCAGAGCAGAGACAGCAGACAGAGATCAGAGCAGAGACAGTCAGACAAAGAATCAGAGCAGAGACAGACAGACAGAGATCAGAGCAGAGACAGAAGACAGAGATCAGAGCAGAGACAGACAGAACAGAGATCAGAGCAGAGACAGTCAGACAGAGATCAGAGCAGAGCAGTCAGACAGATATCAGAGCAGAGACAGTCAGACAGAGATCAGAGTAGAGACATACAGACAGAGATCAGAGCAGAGACAGACAGACAGAGATCAGAGCAGAGACAGACAGAGATCAGAGCAGAGACAGACAGACAGAGATCAGAGCAGAGGACAGTCAGACAGAGATCAGTAGAGACAGTCAGACAGAGATCAGGCAGAGACCGTCAGACAGAGATCAGAGCAGAGACAGACAGACAGAGACCAGAGCAGAGACAGACAGAAAGAGATCAGAGCAGAGACAGCCAGACAGAGATCAGAGCAGAGACTAGACATAGATCAGAGCAGAGACAGTCAAACAGAGATCAGAGCAGAGACAGACAGACAGAGGTCAGAGCAGAGACAGACAGACAGAGATCAGAGTAGAGACAGACAGACAGAGATCAGAGCAGAGACAGACAGACAGAGATCAGAGCAGAAGACATACAGACAGAGATCAGAGCAGAGACAGTCAGACAGAGATCAGAGTAGAGGACAGGACAGACAGAGAATCAGAGCAGAGACAGACAGACAGAGATCAGAGCAGAGACAGAAAGGCAAAGATCAGAGACAGGAGACAGACAGCAGAGATCAGAGCAGAGACAGACAGACAGAGATCAGAGCAGAGACAGACAGACAGAGATCAGAGCAGAGACAGACAGACAGAGATCAGAGTAGACAGACAGACAGAGATCAGAGCAGAGACAGCAGACAGAGATCAGAGCAGAGACAGACAAGACAGAGATCAGAGCAGAGACAGTCAGACACAGATCAGAGCAGAGGACAGACAGAGACAGAGCAGAGACAGACAGAAAGAGATCAGAGCAGAGACAGACAGACAGAGATCAGAGCAGAGACAGACATAGATCAGAGCAGAGACAGTCACACAGAGACAGAGCAGAGACAGAAGACAGAGATCAGAGCAGAGACAGACAGACAGAGATCAGAGTAGAGACAGACAGACAGAGATCAGAGCAGAGACAGACAGACAGAGAATCAGAGCAGAGACATACAGACAGAGATCAGAGCATGAGACAGCAGACAGATGATCAGAGTAGAGACAGACAGACAGAGATCAGAGCAGAGACAGACAGACAGAGATCAGAGCAGAGTACCAGACCGGCAAGATCAAGAGACAGAGATCAGAGCAGAGACAGATCAGAGCAGAGACAGATCAGACAGAGATCAGAGCAGAGACAGGACAGACAGAGATCAGAGCAGAGACAGACCGACAGAGATCAGAGTAGAGACAGACAGAGATCAGAGCAGAGACAGTCAGACAGAGATCAGAGCAGAGACAGTCAGACAGAGATCAGAGCAGAGACAGTCAGACAGAGATCAGAGCAGAGACAGACAGCAGAGATCAGAGCAGAGACAGACAGACAGAGATCAGAGTAGAGACAGACAGAGATCAGAGCAGAGACAGACAGACAGAGATCAGAGCAGAGACAGTCAGACAGAGATCAGAGCAGAGACAGTCAGGACAAAAATCAAAGTAGAGACAGACAGACAGAGATCAGAGCAGAGACAGACAGAGATAAGAGCAGAGACAGTCAGACAGAGATCAGAGCAGAGACAGACAGACAGATCAGAGCAGAGACAGTCAGACAGAGATCAGAGCAGAGACAGTCAGACAAAAATCAAGTAGAGACAGACAGACAGAGATCAGAGCAGAGACAGACAGAGATAAGAGCAGAGCCGAGACAGTCAGACAGAGATCAGATTAGAGACATACAGACAGATCAGAGCAGAGACAGTCAGACAGAGATCAGAGCAGAGACAGTCAGACAGAGATCAGAGCAGAGACAGTCAGACAGAGATCAGAGTATAGACAGACAGACAGAGATCAGAGCAGAGACAGACAGACAGAGATCAGAGCAGAGACAGACAGAGATCAGAGCAGAGACAGACAGACAGAGATCAGAGCAGAGACAGTCAGACAGAGATCAGAGACAGAGACAGTCAGACAGAGATCAGAGCAGAGACAGTCAGACAGAGATCAGAGCAGAGACAGACAGACAGAGACCAGAGCAGAGACAGACAGAAAGAGATCAGAGCAGAGACAGACAGACAGAGATCAGAGCAGAGACAGACATAGATCAGAGCAGAGACAGTCAAACAGAGATCAGAGCAGAGACAGACAGACAGAGATCAGAGCAGAGACAGACAGACAGAGATCAGAGTAGAGACAGACAGACAGAGATCAGAGGCCAGAGGACAGACATCGATCAGAGCAGAGACAGTCAAACAGAGATCAGAGCAGAGACAGACAGACAGAGATCAGAGCAGAGACATACAGACAGAGATCCGAGCAAGAGACAGTCAGACAGAGATCAGAGTAGAGACCAGACAGACAGAGATCAGAGCAGAGACAGACAGACAGAGATCAGAGCAGAGACAGACAGGCAAAGATCAGAGCAGAGACAGACAGACAGAGATCAGAGCAGAGACAGACAGACAGAGATCAGAGCAGAGACAGACAGACAGAGATCAGAGCAGAGACAGACAGAGATCAGAGCAGAGACAGTCAGACAGAGATCAGAGCAGAGCAGACAGACAGAGATCAGAGCAGAGGGACAGTCAGACCAGATCAGAGCAGAGACAGTCAGACAGAGATCAGAGTAGAGACAGACAGACAGACAGAGATCAGAGCAGAGACAGACAGAGATAAGAGCAGAGACAGTCGGACAGAGATCAGAGCAGAAGACAGACAGACAGAGATCAGAGTAGAGACATACAGACAGAATCAGAGCAGAGACAGTCAAGACAGAGATCAGAGCAGAAGAGCAGTCAGCAAGAGATCAGAGCAGAGACAGTCCAGACAGAGATCAGAGCAAGGACAGACAGCCAGGAGACCAGGAGACAAGGACCAGACAGAAAGAGGATCAGAGCAGAGACAGACAGAGATCAGAGCAGATGACAGACATAGATCAGACAGAGGACAGTCAAAACAGAGATCAGAGCAGGACAGACAGACAGAGCATCAGAGCAGAGACCATACAGACAGAGAATCCGAGTAGAGACAGACAGACAGAGATCAGAGCAGAGACAGACAGACAGAGATCAGAGCAGAGACATACAGACAGAGATCAGAGCAGAGACAGTCAGACAGAGATCAGAGTAGAGTCGAGACAGACAGGATCAGAGCAGAGAGACATACAGACAGAGATCAGAGCAGAGACAGACAGGCAAGATCAGAGCAGAGACAGACAGACAGAGATCAGAGCAGAGACAGACAGACAGAGATCAGAGCAGAGACAGACAGACAGAGATCAGAGCAGAGACAGTCAGACAGAGATCAGAGTAGAGACAGACAGACAGAGATCAGAGCAGAGACAGACAGACAGAGATCAGAGCAGAGACAGACAGACAGAGATCAGAGTAGAGACAGACAGAGACCAGAGCAGAGACAGACAGAAAGAGATCAGAGCAGAGACAGACAGACAGAGATCAGAGCAGAGACAGACATAGATCAGAGCAGAGACAGTCAAACAGAGATCAGAGCAGAGACAGACAGACAGAGATCAGAGCAGAGACAGACAGACAGAGATCAGAGTAGAGACAGACAGACAGAGATCAGAGCAGAGACAGACATACAGAGATCAGAGCAGAGACAGACAGACAGAGATCAGAGCAGAGACAGTCAGACAGAGATCAGAGTAGAGACAGACAGACAGAGATCAGAGCAGAGACAGACAGACAGAGATCAGAGCAGAGACAGACAGACAGAGATCAAGCAGAGACAGACAGACAGAGTCAGAGCAGAGACAGACAGACAGAGATCAGAGCAGAGACAGACAGACAGAGATCAGAGCAGAGACAGACAGACAGAGATCAGAATAGAGACAGACAGACAGAGATCAGAGCAGAGACAGTCAGACAGAGATCAGAGCAGAGACAGACAGACAGAGATCAGAGCAGAGACAGACAGACAGAGATCAGAGCAGAGACAGACAGAAAGAGATCAGAGCAGAGACAGACAGACAGAGGTCAGAGCAGAGACAGACATAGATCAGAGCAGAGACAGTCAAACAGAGATCAGAGCAGAGACACACAGACAGAGATCAGAGCAGAGATAGACAGACAGAGATCAGAGTAGAGACAGACAGACAGAGATCAGAGCAGAGACAGACATACAGAGATCAGAGCAGAGACATACAGACAGAGATCAGAGTAGAGACAGACAGACAGAGATCAGAGAGAGAC
>NC_083834.1:287218-645744 GCF_015708825.2 Lethenteron reissneri
CTAACGCACCACCATAACGCACCACACTAACGCACCACCACTAACGCACCACCACTAACGCACCACCACTAAAACCACACACCACACACTAACACCACCACTAACGCCCCACCACGAACACCCAACACACACCACCACTAACACACCACCACCACTAACACACCACCACTAACGTACCACCACTAACACACCACCACCACGAACACACCACTAACACCCCACCACTAACACACCCCACCACTAACGTACCACCACTAACACACCACCACCACTAACACACCACCACCCTAACACACCACACCACACACACCACCACCACAACACACACCACACTAACACACCACCACCACTAACACACCACCACTAACGCACACACTAACACCACCACTAACACACCACCTAACAACCCACCACTAACACCCACCACTAACGTACCACCACTAACACACCACCACCACTAACACACCACCACCACTAACACACCACCACCACTAACACACCACCACCACACACCACCACCACTAACACACCACCACCACTAACACACCACCACCACTAACACACCACCACCACTAACACACCACCACTA
The DNA here is from genome assembly GCF_015708825.2 of Lethenteron reissneri. Taxonomy (NCBI): domain Eukaryota; kingdom Metazoa; phylum Chordata; class Hyperoartia; order Petromyzontiformes; family Petromyzontidae; genus Lethenteron; species Lethenteron reissneri. The sequence continues at coordinate 287,808 of NC_083834.1, forward strand.
ACGCACCACCACTAACACACCACCACTAACACACCACCACTAACACACCACCACTAACACACCACCACTAACACACCACCACTAACACACCACCACCACGAACACCACCACCACTAACCCACAGCGGAGATCCACTCCTCCTCAGCTGATCTCCACTCGCGGCGGCTGCTGCTGCTCTCCGCACCTCTCTACCGCCGCCTTTCGCACAAACTACCATAGGCAAGTGGGGGGCGGGGCCAGGAAGCCACGCCCTCCATGACGTCACTATCTTTCAACTCCTCCCCCCTCCAGCCCCCTCCCCCATACCCCCTCCCCCGCTGCTACTTCCGCTTCCGCCGGGGCGAGTGGCGCCAACTTCTGAAGCGGTTCGCTGTCTGGGCCTCCTCAGGGTCGACTCAGCCTGAAAGTGAGAACCTCGCGTGGTGTGGACACCTCAGCAGTGGTGGGGGAGAGACAAAGGCGGCCCACAGCCGCAAGCTTCTAAACAGCTATTGGGCTCACGGCATCGGTTCAAGCAGAGCCCGGCTCTGCTGCTGCTGCTGCTGATGAGGCACTGAAAGTGGAAACCGGCCCAGAGTGGCGCTCGAGTTGAGCCATTGCTGCTGATGAGAGGCACTCCCCGACGGCCGTACGGATGATGGGATGAGTCAAAGAGACTTTGCTGTCATCTCTGCACGGAATGATTTATTGTGGAGGCCAATCGCCTGCTGGCGGATGGGCCTCCACTAGAGGCCGCTAATAGGGTATTTGGTCTACTCTTCCACGCTGGTCTACACGTGTTGGAGCAACGTGAGCGTACCCACCCTTTACCCCACCACGTGCGGCAGAGGTGCAGGTTCCATTCCATCGCCCACACACCCACCCCACCCACCAACTCACCACTCTCACCCATCGACTCACCCACACAGTGACACGCGGAGACACACGGAGACACACAGGGACATAGAGCCTTGACACAGTGGTTGTGTCGGCGGTGTCAGAGTAGCAGGATCAATGTGGTGGTTGAGGTTTTAGTTGTGGTTTAGGTGGTTATGTTGGTTATAGTGCTTTTGGTTGTGGTTAAGTGTGGTTGTGTAGGTGGTGGATATTATAGTTGTGGGGGTTATATTTTTCGTGGCAATAGTTGTGTACGTGGTGGTTGCGGTGGTCATGGATATAGTTGTTATAGTTGAGGTTGTGGTGGTTGTAGTTATAGCTATGGTGGTTATGTTATGGTTGTTGTGGTTATGCTTGTGGTTATAATTGTGATTGTTGTTGGTGGTTGTTGTGGTCAAAGTTGTGATGGTTATGTTATGTTTTTGTGGTTATATTTGTGATGAAGGTGGTTATGTTGGCTGTCATGGTTGTTTATGTATGTGTAGGGAGCGGTAGAGTCGCGGTCAACACGCCGCGCTACAAACCCGTGGACACAAGTTCGATTCCCGCTCACGGCCAACACCAGTGACGATCATCTGAACCAGTCCAGGGCCTCCCTACGTCGACTCTGCCTCAAATGAGTACCTGTTGCTGTGTGTAATAAAACATCGCCACTCGGGAGACAAAGACGGTCGGGTATGGGGCTTTCCACCCACCCGCTTGTGTGCCACACTGCCGGCCTCCATAGGTGCTCGCTAACAGCACTTGCCCCGACAGTCTGTAAATTCTGTACGGGAGATTTTTTTTTATTTTGTCTTGTAGGTGTTGAACTTCTTTCGCACCGTACGTAGCCACTTGTGCTAACCGGAGGTGTGGTTATAGTTGTAGTGGTTATGTTATGGTTATAGTTGTGATCATATTATGGTTGTGGTTATAGTTGTGTCCGTAGTTTTCGTGCATAGAATTGTGGTTTTATATTATGGCGATAGTTGTGGGTGTGGTTATAATTGTAGTTGTTGGTTTTGGTTACAGTTGTGGTTATATCTGTGGTTCTAGTTGTGGATGAATTTGTGGTTCTAGTTGTGGTTATAGTTGTGGTTCTAGTTGTGGTTATGTTCGTGGTTGAATTTGTGGTTCTAGTTGTGGTTTTAGTTATGGTTGTTGGTTGTGGTGGTTCTACTGGCGCAGATGGTGGGATGGAGGACACCTCTGGTCCCCTGCCCATGCGGTTCCAACAGCGATGGCTCCAGCCGGCACTGTCGCCCCTGTGCTATGTGGGTCACAAAACCTTGCCTTGCAGTCATTTTAGGAGCCCTCGCCTTCTCCAACTTCATTTGCAGCGTACATAGCCAATCGTGCTAACCGGGGGTACATTAAAACCTCGCCACAAAAGCCCTGTTGCTCGTGAGCTTAGCGACTCAAATAAATCAGGTGCTAGGTTTTGCGTGATTAATGCTACAAATCGGGGTCCATAATGATGAATATGGCAGGTCGAGTTCTAGTCCATTTAAAACCAAACGTGTTTTTTACTAACCAGATTACAGGCGGTGCGTTCGACACCATTGGAATGCGCTGTTGCGATGTGCTGTTCCTTTGAAACCATTATCAACACTGAGAAACCACACAGTGATTTCCTTGATTGAAACAATGCAATGTTTGTTATCCAAACCACTATTGGCTCCCATAACACGTTTTTTACACGCAGAATCCAATAGTGGTCACTGTTGGACCAGAACCAGAAACATTACCATCTGCACATGGAGGCATCTTTCAATCATATATTTTTCACAGTTGGGAAAACATGTACGACATTAAGGAGATATTTGCCAGCATATTCTACTTAATCACTGTACGCGATGATGACAAATGTTGCATTTCTCAATCGTCAATAATTGTTGCACCAAGCTCAAAGGAACCCAATCTGGATGTGTCATGACGTTCACTGTATGCACAGGCATTGTCGGAAACTGTTGCCATACTTCAGACAAGACAGCACACATTCAGTTGTCTTTTTAAAACCTGCACCATCTGAGAACCAAAGTAGGACGGTGCTCTTCTGGAGCAATATTTAAAGGAAGTCGGTTGTTACTGCCGCTAACCCTGAGCCCAAGTTCTTGTGGCCTGGCTTTGGGTGAGTTTGCAGTCTCCAGCCAGCCAGAGAATCAGCAGCCACAGATTTTCCAATAAAACCTTGTTTCGGTTTGATCCACCGAACAATATCCACTGACCACACACAAGTAAAGCAATAATGTAACTGAACAAAAATACGAATAAATTAGGACGGTTTATTAAATGCATTGTATCCAAGGAAATATGTACAGCAATAGACAAAATATATACAGAAATAGACTAAAAATATTTACACTAATAGACTAAAAATGTGTATCACGGGGGGAGGGTGGGTGGTGTGGTGATAGCAGTCGTGGTTTACACAAATGTACGACCACCACCACTACCACCCCTACTGTGGGGTGGACCGGCCACCGCACAGTAGCACGCGGCGGAGGAGTGAGCGTATTGCTCTCCCCACACGAGCCATGCACCCTCGCTTCTTATTCATTTCCTTCATCTCCTTTTCCTCCTCCAACTTCTCAAACACCTGCACCATCATCTCCTCCACTACCATAATTCCCCCCTTATCCGGCTCCTCCGTCTCCTCCGGCTTATCCTCCTCCAGCTCCTCCTCCGGCTCCTCCTCCTCCTCCGGCTCCTCTTCCACCGTCTCCTCCGTCTCCTCTTCCTCCTCCACGTCCGTCACCTCATTCTCTAACTTCTCAACCTCCTGCACCATCATCTCCTCCACCACCATCTTCTCTTCCTCCACCATATTTCCCCCCTTATCCATCTCCTCCTCTGTCTCCTGATCCTGTTTCCTCCGTTTTCTCTTCCTCCTCCACCTCAGTCTTTTGGTCTCCCTCATTTTCCACCACAACCTCTGTTTCCTCTTCAGAGGTCTGGGCAAGTGAGGTGGGCTGCACCGGTTTCACTCTGTGAAGACACACGCACGACACGACTCCACCTTTTGCTATGACAGAGATTGCAGTCACCTCCCCATCTCCCGTTGGTGTGGCAGATTAAACCGAGCTTAATAACAATGAAAAAATTGAGTACGTTTCATGTCAGAGCTGTCATTCTGATGGGACAAGATTATCACGAAGGAATGTACCACTGTGTCTCATACAGTCTGCTGTAGTGTCACAGTAGCAGGCAGCGTTGCTTTGTAAATACAACTAAGTAATTTGTCATGATTTCTTTTTGTTTTCATGATATATTCTAATTGGGGCAAATATGACCCCTGGCACACAATGGCCTACTCGTTTGAACGAACTTAGGGGAGATCTTCAACATCCACTGCAAAGGAGAGGGTGCATCATGTCTTGACATCCCGTCATGGCAGTAATAACCATCAAGAGTGCTGCCGCTGGGCCGCATCACCCATGCACGATTGTTGTAAAAATATCTGATGGTGATTCGTGTTAGATAAAGCTGCCCATCTTGACTTCGATGGTATCTCAGAGTGCTTTACAACGCAATGAGGCACTTACATATCACATCTCGCACCTCAACGCATTTTACGGTGAATGAAGGGTTAGATGGTGAAGATATGGCCGCATGGTTATGTGGGCTCACCCACAAACCAATTATGGAAAATAAATCGGTCTACAGATGAATGTACACGTGGGGTAGGCTGGAATGCACTTGTGTTCTCCCCCCGTTCTGCATGGGTTTCCTCTGGGTTCAGCAGCTTCTTCCCCGAAACTGAACCCACAACAACACAACTGGTCTTGGATCAAAATCGACCTCTAAAGCACTCAATTGGGATCACACACAGCAACTTTGTTCCCAACTGCGAACAAAACTTGGCAGGGCCCCTCTTGAATATTTTGTCTTGAGACTCAATGATGTTCATTCTGCATAAACAAGCATAATAATAATGATACAAAATAATAAACACATACACAGGACACATGCAGATTTGCTTACCGTGGCTCAGTGGCTCCAGACTTTGCATCGTATTCTCCGGAGCCCTCTTCTCTGGATCTCAGCGCTATCCGGCCCTGCACACTGCGAGCAGCGGTGGTGGTAGCGGTGGTAATGGTGGTGCTGGTTGTGGCCGTGGCTGCCCCTTGATCATGGACCTCGGCCATGCCCTGAAGCCAGCTGTGTGCGAGCGCCTGAGTGGGAGTCATCCGAAGATTTGGATCCCATCTGTTGAGATACACGCGGGGGCACACGTGGTGAGAGGCACGTTACAAGGATTTACGTTTCTTCCCTTCTTCCACGAGGTCCAGGAATTCTCACCAGCAGCGGGGAGTACTCCACTGCCCAGTAGCCTAAAAATGCACTTAGCCTGCCACTGCCCATCTTTCATGGGCCTCCACAGACACCGATCTTGACACTGCTGGTACAGGTCATCGGCAGGTTCACTCAGTTTCACATCCTCCTGTACCACATCAGTTCCACCTCTTGTGATATGGCTCAGCGGTGACGACGTGACCCAGACGTACCACATTCTCCACATGTAGAGTTTTGTTATTCAAATTTTGGACTTTCGGATCGGACGAAGAGGGAAGAAAAAAATGGGGGCCTATGGGTGTCTCTAACGATTACTTGAAGGAGAGTGACTGATATGAGAATCCTTGTGGGGAGGTGTGGGAGAGGGGAATGGGCAGGCGGGAGGTTGTCTTACGGTATCTACTGGTAGGCAAAAATGGACACAGTCCACCAACTCTGGGCCCAGGAGATGATGAATAAGAATGAGAGGGTGGAGCTGGTGATTGATGGAGTGTGATCACCAATAATTTGGAGGAGATTGAGTGATGGGGAATCCTCGTGGGGGGCAGCAGGGGGAAGAGGGAGAGGAGGCAGTTCTTACTGGAGGGCAGCGGCTGATAAAGTCCACAAACTCCGTGTCCTGGCTCTTGAGCACAGAGTGTAGTGGGAAGCTCCCCGGCAGGCTGTATGGTTTCTTCCAACCACCTGCAGGGGCCATGCACAGCGGAAGAGAGGAGATATACATAGTTACAAACCACATTCACCCACCTACCCACTCACCCACCTACCCACCCACTCACCCACCTATCCACCCACCCACTCGCCAACCCACTCACCTAACCATCCCCCCATGGCCTACTCAACAACAATAACTGCCATTTGCCACTAAGTGGCAGTGACATCACCATGGTGCTTGTACCAGGCTATGTGCACTTTAAGGCCACCTGAAGTGTCAAAAGCTCACTGGCAGGAGGTCATGGGATAGACTCCGGTACCATGGGTTGACTGATTGAGATGACTGACTGGTAATTAAATTTAAGGTGGAGGGGTTACCAGCCTCTCGCAGCCATTGGCCTCAGTGGTGGCTACAAGCCCCATGAGGGGAATTGCATGTTGAAATTGACCTTCCCTCCCTTGGCATTGCTTACCACAGCGTTACCGACCGGCACCACCTTTGAGGTAGGGTGTTGTTTTGCAAATTAACCCCGCCACCCCCTCACCCCCCCCACCCACGCACACGCCTACCCATCCACCTACCCATCCACCTACCAACCCTTCTACTCAGAAAAAAACATCACTCCGTTGGAATTATGCAATAACAGCCCCAAGCCACCCCTTTTAACTTACCAAAGTATATCAATCCGTAAGGAGCGGCATGTATGAAGTTTCTTGGGGGCACACCCAGCCTCTGCACACGGTTCAGACAAAGACAGAGGTCAATCATAAAGCCTCAGTAGACTGTTGGGGCAAGTGCTGTAAGCAAGTAGCAGCATGTATTGAGGCTGGAACTGTGGCACACGAGGGCATGGTTGATCACAACGCCCCAGGTACGTCACACACCAAACTAGGTACTTATTTGAAGCGGAGTTGATCTAGGAGAGGCCTCGGGACCAGTTCTGATAATTGAACCTCAGGGCGGTACCCCAGGGTACCATAGTTCCCGGCTCTCGCATAATGTCCGTGATGCAATCATTTTTAGTCTGGTGATGGTCGGCGATGCGGTAATCGATTCATCTCAACGAGCTGTACACAATGCACTCTTAAAAGTTTAATTTTTCGAAAACGGATTTTTTAATGCTAATATTTGGTGTTTCGACATCGCGGAGTAGCACTGATTTCGCATTGATTGGTACCCCAGTCGCGGAGTTAAGTACACCCCTGGGAAAAAAGTGTCCCAGAAATAAAATATTTAATTGCCTCGGCCATTTGTATTATTTGGTACCCTGGTGTACCACCATGAGGATCAATTGCTGCCACCGGTGCTGGTGGTGGCAGTGGCCATGAGTGGGAATCAAACTCGGCTCTCTGCCGGGGTTTGTAGCACAGTGCGGTGCGCTAACTACTGCACCACACATTCTATACACATAGGCAAAGACAAATATCCCCCACATAGCTTTAACATACTTTTGGTCACACACATAGACAAGACAAACACGTGTACACACATGTACAAGACAAAGATCCCCGGTATAACCTAAACAGACTTGGGGCAAGTGATGTTAGCGAGGAGCACATCTGAAGGCTGACACGCCACACGAGGGGGATGGGTGGCCAACACCACTCCTGGCCGCCTTTTTCTCCCTAGTGGTGATGTTTACATTGCACCAGGTACTCATTGGAGTCTGAGTCGACCTAGGGGAGGCCCAGGACCGGTTCAGATAATCGTCACGTGTTGGCTGAGAGCCAGAATAGAACTTGGGTCTCCAGGTTCGTAGCGCACCGTGTTAACCGCTACACTACCGTGTACACAGCCAGAGGTGGGACAAAGTCATTGTTATGCAAGTCACAAGTAAGTCTCAAGTCTTTGCTCTCGAGTCCCGAGTCAAGTCGGGTCAAAGATGAGGCAAGTCCCAAGTCGAGTCAGAAGTCAAAGCCTGCAAGTCTCAAGTCGAGTCCAAAGTCCTACCATTTTAGTTTCGAGTCATTTCAAGTCCTCTTACCACAGAAATAACATTTATACAAATCATGTATGTCTGTAAGATTTGTATTTATTTAAACCTCTTTTTATACAATGACATTAATCAAACACAGTAGAAAACAGAAAATTTAATTTTCACAAAAAATGCTCTTATTTCAACAGCATATTGCACTAGAACAATGCACAGCAGCTTCAGTCTTGTATTGCATTGACCTCATATTGCAAAACAGTTTAACTTTCAAATAGACATGGGTTCTTTTAGCCTAAACTTTTTTAAACATGTCATCAATAAAATCCTCACTCCTCAAAATTATCACTTCTGAAAAACTGGACCAACCTGATAATATAATTGGAATGCCTCCATAGAAACTGGTGTGTATGAGAGAGAGAGAGCTGTGTGGACAGGTGATGAGCAGAGAGTGAGTGTGTGTGCGCATGCGTGCTGTGGACAGGTGGAGGGAGGCCCCTACACTGCATTGCATTTGCAAAAGATCAAATTGGCCAAAAGTCTGTCAGTCATTTGTGCACGATGGGGACGCAGAATGATGCCACCATGGCTGAAAACTCGCTCCACTGGAGCACTAGAAGCAGGCACTGCCAAGACTCGGATGGCTACTTGAAAGAGTGAAGGAAGAGTCTTACTGTTCAGTGCCCAGAACAAAAGGACATTCTGTCCTTCTGCCATGTCAATGTAGTGACTTAGCTGTACTGCTGGTGGGGTCCCAACATCCCTTTTCTGCCTCTTATGGTATGCAGCAAACAGCCCTTCTCCTTCCATGTCCTCTAGTTCTTCTTCAGCAGGCACCGGCACAGGCACAGGTTGCTCCGTCTCTGCAGTATCTTTCAGGATCAATTCTAAAAAAACGTGTCACAACAGCAGAAACAAAAGAGCTCTTATTACCATTACTGATGTTGATGATTGTTTAACACGTAGGCTTTCGCGACCAATGTTATTCATAATCAACGTTTTTGGGTTTAGATCGCGTTTATTTATAAATGTGTCGTAACCCTCCACCACCCGACACGGCCAATCAGTAAAAATGTGTCACGTTGACAAAGACAAATAGTTAACTGCTTTAGCCCACCGGTGTGTTGAAGCCACAACATTTACAATTTGAGTACGACGTTTCGCTGGTAATTGCAACCAGCATCATCGGGCAATTCGCCAGAATGGTAAGGTTCTGCTGTGTCTCCCGTTCTTATATAGAGCAGCAGCAGGGTGACGTCATCATTAACTCATTAACTCATCAGGTGCAAAGATTCAAGGGGGAGTGATTGTAATTATATACTAGATTAGTAATCAGGCTATTGTTACGATGCGAGTTGTAGATTAGTAATCATTTGGAATGTGTTTTATTGTGATTATGCTACATTAGTAATCAGTTAGTGGTTGTTACCCTTATAAGTAATTGTAATGTATCTTATTTAATAATACGCTTCCAGGCCGCACTAAGCCTGTAGCTGTCTGAGCGATTAAAGTTATTGCTGTTTCTCTCAATTTCAATCGATTCTCTAATTAGTCTTTGCCAGTAGTAACTAGTTTTACACAACACGTCCACGTTGTCAAAATCAATTGAGTGTCCCTGTTGGCATGCATGTTCTGCTACTGCCGACAGTTGTGTTTGTGATAGTTTAATATTTCTCTGGTGTTCTTTTAGTCTTACACTAACGTTACGCCCTGTCTGTCCAATATAGCATCTGCCACATACACAATTAATCCGATATACACCTTCTGTTGATAATTTAGGTAATTCGTCTTTAGTGCACGTTACTAGTTGTTGAATTTTGTGTACTGTACCAAATCTTACTGTAATGTTTTGCTTTTGCAAAACACGGGCTAATTTATCAGTTACTCCTGAGATAAATGGTATTTTTATTGTTTTAATAATCTGATCGCTTTCAGCAGTGTTGCTTTGCGATCGTGATTTGGCTTTTAGTGCTCTGTTAATTTGAGCATTATTGTAGCCATTCTGTCTTAGTGCTTCTTTAACATGTTTAATCTCTCTCACTAGACTTTCACCATCTGACACTGTTTTAGCCCGATGTATGAGCGTCTTGATAAGAGAGGATTTCTGAGCTGGGTGATGATGCGAATCTGCATTCAGATAGCCAACGCACACTGATGCCTTTCTGTAAACGCTGTGTGTTATTTTACCGTTTGGGCCATGCCCAAGTAAAATATCCAGGAACGGGAGTGTGTTATTCACCTCCATTTCCATGGTGAACTGAATGGCCGGGTTTTGTGCATTGAGATGATTTAGAAAATTGTTAAGTGTATCTTTACCATGTGGCCAGACAACCAAAGTGTCATCCACATATCTAAACCAAAAGGATGGTTTTAATGTGCTCGAGGCAAGTGCTCTGGTTTCAAAGTTTTCCATGTACAAATTTGCTATAGCAGGAGATAAAGGAGAGCCCATTGCTGCTCCCTCCCTTTGTTTAAAGAATTCGCCTCTCCATAAGAAGTAAGTGTTATTTAAACAATGGTCTGCGAGTTTCGGAATATCTTTTGGTAAACCTGTATTCTTTACCAGTGTATCAAGTAATTTAAGCGACTCGCTCACTGGAACCTTAGTGAAAAGCGAAATCACATCAAAACTCACCAAAATATCATTAGGGTTAAGTTTAATATCTTTGATCATATTCACAAGATGTTCTGAATTTCTTATGAATGATGATGTCCTACCGATGTAAGGTTGAATTTGTTTAGTTACATATTTTGCTAATTTATAGGTGGCAGAGCCAATTGTACTGACTATAGGTCGTAAAGGGATGCCGACTTTATGGATCTTTGGTAGCCCATACAGTCTAGGTGGTTTTGAAGCCCTTGGCTTAATTAGGAATTGCTCATTATTTGGGATTAATGAATTTGCAATGATTGCAGTAGTCTTACGTTCCAAAGTATTAGTTGGATCTCGTTTAATTTTAATGTAGGTACTTTCCTCTAATAAATCTTTAATTTTATTATCATAATCGGCTCGTGACATCACTACTGTAGTGCGGCCCTTGTCAGCTGCTAGGATTTGAATATCTTTGTTTAGACGAAGCTCTCTTAAGGCTTTTGCCTCGTTCGAGCTGATATTTACTTTAGGTACTTTACTATTCTCAATAATTTTGGCAACCTCGTGTCTAGTCATCTCTGCCTCATTATGTGGAAGGAGTCTTACTGCTGATTCTACCTCAGCAATTATCTCATCCACTGGAATTGTGCGTGGGGTAACGGCAAAGTTAAGGCCTTTAGAGAGAATACAACACAACAGGAGTGAATTATCCACATTTCTGAATCGCTAAAGCATTTACATTTAATATAGCAATAGTGTGTCCATGCATGATTGGAATATAATCGATACTATAACACAACATCGGCGATAATGTGTTTAATCTAACAAATGCTAACCAAATTAACAAATTTTCTAGACTTTACAATAAACAAATCCCTATTAAAAACGAACAATTTAAAAACAAAAACCGTAATGAACTTGACTAACACTGATTTAACCACTGACATGATTTCTGTCCCTTTGTAAAGGCCTTAACTTTGGCCGTTACCCCACGCACAATCCAGTGGATGAATAATTGCTGAGGTAGAATCAGCAGTAAGACTCCTTCCACATAATGAGGCAGAGATGACTAACACGAGGTTGCCAAAAATTATTGAGAATAGTAAAGTACCTAAAGTAATATCAGCTCGAACGAGGCAAAAGTCTTAAGAGAGCTTCGTCTAAACAAAGATATTCAAATCCTAGCAGCATGACAAGGGCCGCCTACAGTAGTGATGTCACGAGCCGATTATGATAATAAAATTAAAGATTTATTAGAGGAAAGTACCTACATTAAAATTAAACGAGATCCAACTAATACTTTGGAACGTAAGACTACTGCAATCATTGCAAATTCATTAATCCCAAATAATGAGCAATTCCTAATTAAGCCAAGGGCTTCAAAACCACCTAGACTGTATGGGCTACCAAAGATCCATAAAGTCGGCATCCCTTTACGACCTATAGTCAGTACAATTGGCTCTGCCACCTATAAATTAGCAAAATATGTAACTAAACAAATTCAACCTTACATCGGTAGGACATCATCATTCATAAGAAATTCAGAACATCTTGTGAATATGATCAAAGATAGTAAACTTAACCCTAATGATATTTTGGTGAGTTTTGATGTGATTTCGCTTTTCAGCTAAGGTTCCAGTGAGCGAGTCGCTTAAATTACTTGATACACTGGTAAAGAATACAGGTTTACCAAAAGATATTCCGAAACTCGCAGACCATTGTTTAAATAACACTTACTTCTTATGGAGAGGCGAATTCTTTAAACAAAGGGAGGGAGCAGCAATGGGCTCTCCTTTATTCCTTCTATAGCAAATTTGTACATGGAAAACTTTGAAACCAGAGCACTTGCCTCGAGCACATTAAACCATCCTTTGGTTTAGATATGTGGATGACACTTTGGTTGTCTGGCCACATGGTAAAGATACACTTAACAATTTTCTAAATCATCTCAATGCACAAAACCCGGCCATTCAGTTCACCATGGAAATGGAGGTGAATAACACACTCCCGTTCCTGGATATTTTACTTGGGCATGGCCCAAACGGTAAAATAACACACAGCGTTTACAGAAAGGCCACTCAGTGCTGAGTGGCCTATCTGAATGCAGATTCGCATCATCACCCAGCTCAGAAATCCTCTCTTATCAAGACGCTCATACATCGGGCTAAAACAGTGTCAGATGGTGAAAGTCTAGTGAGAGAGATTAAACATGTTAAAGAAGCACTAAGACAGAATGGCTACAATAATGCTCAAATTAACATAGCACTAAAAGCCAAATCACGATCGCAAAGCAACACTGCTGAAAGCGATCAGATTATTAAAACAATAAAATACCATTTATCTCAGGAGTAACTGATAAATTAGCCCGTGTTTTGCAAAAGCAAAACATTACAGTAAGATTTGGTACAGTACACAAAATTCAACAACTAGTAACGTGCACTAAAGACGAATTACCTAAATTATCAACAGAAGGTGTATATCGGATTAATTGTGTATGTGGCAGATGCTATATTGGACAGACAGGGCGTAACGTTAGTGTAAGACTAAAAGAACACCAGAGAAATATTAAACTATCACAAACACAACTCTCGGCAGTAGCAGAACATGCATGCCAACAGGGACACTCAATTGATTTTGACAACGTGGAAGTGTTGTGTAAAACTAGTTACTACTGGCAAAGACTAATTAGAGAATCGATTGAAATTGAGAGAAACAGCAATAACTTTAATCGCTCAGACAGCTACAGGCTTAGTGCGGCCTGGAAGCGTATTATTAAATAAGATACATTACAATTACTTATAAGGGTAACAACCACTAACTGATTACTAATGTAGCATAATCACAATAAAACACATTCCAAATGATTACTAATCTACAACTCGCATCGTAACAATAGCCTGATTACTAATCTAGTATATAATTACAATCACTCCCCCCTTGAATCTTTGCACCTGATGAGTTAATGAGTTAATGATGACGTCACCCTGCTGCTGCTCTATATAAGAACGGGAGACACAGCAGAGCCTTACCATTCTGGCGAATTGCCCGATGAGGGGGAAACTGCCCTGGCTTGCCAGGGGAGACACCAGGAGCATCGAGGTGATCCTTCCAGCCCGTCCGGATCTCAAGTGAGACCTAGCCACCAGCCCCGAGGCCTGCGAGGGCCCTGACCGTGTGGCCAGGGATGACCACGCTGCCAAGAAGCGGGGACTGCTGGAGAATGGAGACGGAAATTGCAACAGACGAAGAGGGGAAACGGCGAGAGTCAAGGACCACGAGAGCCACCCGAGTTGCTGAAGGAGACCGGGATGACCGAGCAGCCCAGCTTATGCTCGCAGCAGATGAAAAGGAAGCAGGGAGTGCGTCAAGAGAAATGAATGCCACCTGCACTGCTGAGGGAGCCTGGGACGACAGAGTCGGCCAGACGGTGACTGCAGGAGACAAGAAGAAGACGCGGCGAAAGCAGAGGGCCACCGACACCACCTACGCTGCCGGTGGGGACTGGGGCAACCAGACAGACCCGCTGGCAGCAGGGGGATGCGTGGAGGAGGCATGGAGACGGATGGAGGGGAACGTGGCGGAGGCACGGCAGAAGGAGAGGATGGAGGAACTGGATGGGAGGGCGGGAGCTGATGGAGTGGGTGAGGGAGGCCGAGGAGAAAAGGTACGGTGTCCGGACGCAGAGATGTGGGGGCCCCCGAGTGGAGGGTGTGGAATGAAGCCAGAGAGACCCCAGCAACCCTGGGGCAAGGGGAGGCCCGGAGGGAGAACGTGACAGTGGACGCTGGACCGGTGGGAGCTGGGAGGCCCCGGGAACGAGACGGGAAATGGCGAGGCGGGGCAGGGGTGAGTCTGACACCACCTCATGTCAAACGACATAATTGCGTCAGAGTAATGATGAAGGACGAGGTAGCAGAAGAAGTGACCATCGACCGAGCGACCTTTGTACGGTCAATAATGATGGGCTTGCTACAAATAGAGCCGACAGACTTGTACTGTTTGATAACTCTGCCGGGAGGGAGGGCGTTTGATGTAAGCTTCAACTCAAGCCCCCTGCTACAAAGATTTATGACCCGCTTCGAGGAAAAGGCGGAGGAGAAGCCATTGATGTCAATGAAGCTACAACTGTTATCAGAGCTGGACACGAAGGTGGTGACTATTTTCCTATACAATGAAGCCCTACATGACCACGACGTGGAGGTCTGGCTAAGACAGCACTGCTCGGTACTGTCGGGCTGTAAAAAGGTGAGGGACTCAGTGGGGATATGGACAGGGGCAAGACAATGGAGGGTGCGGCTGAAAACAGAGGGAGGGACCTTGAGACACATCCCGAGTGCCCTGAACATAGGAGGCAACCGGGGATATGTTGTGTATGCCGGACAACCTAAACTGTGTAGGAGGTGTGGGGGCAGCGGTCACCTGGCTGCAGTGTGCAAGACAAAAGTCTGCTATAGATGCAAGGCACTGGACCACGAGGTAGAAGAATGCAGTGTTCCGGCACAATGTAACCTCTGCGGTAGCCGAGAACACCTGTACAAAAATTGTCCGGAGTCGTACGCCAACAAGGTTAGGGCGTATAGGGTAGGAGGAGCTGAGGGATGAGGAAGGGGGTGGACCAAACTGGACCTGGATAAGGAACTGGTGAGGGAAGGACGTGGGGAGGTGGCTGAGCAGCAGCCACCAGCGACGGATGGAGGGGGAGAAGGGGAGAGGCATGCAAAAAGAGCAGAATCGACATCGAGTGAGCAGGAAGAGGGGCTGGCGGGGGAGGGGAGCGACGGCATGGGCAGCATCTCCGAGACGACCGTGGAAGACTGGGCGGAGGCGGTGGAGGAGGAAGGAAAAGGGGAACGACAGCAGGAGGAAGGCAGTAGCGAGACATGGGAGGGACCAATCGGAAGGAAAAGGAGGATACGGAGAGCCCCAAAAAGAGGCGCCCCTTTAGGCAGCACGGAATCCTCGGACTCCTCGCTGGACACAGAGGCCTCGAGGGAGCGGATGGAGGAAAGGGTGGAGAGCCGCGCAGGGGGACACCCTTGAGAACAAGGGGCAAAATAAAATTGCGGGAACTGGCGAATGAAGACGGTTACGGAGGGCGAGCGGAGAAGGCCACTTCGGACTGAGACACATCCCAACATGGAACTTTCCGTGGCGTCCGTAAATGTGAGGAGCTTGAAGGGAAAGGGGAGGAGAGGAGCAATAATACAACTGCTACAGGCTACCAAGTGGGAGGTGGTCTTCCTCCAGGAATGCCACCTACCATACACCCTGGGCCGGGAGGAGCTGTTGGAGAGCTGGGATGGCTACTACTTTTGGTCCGGGAGTAATGAAAATCGATGCACGGGGGTAGGTTACCCTCCTAGGCAGGAGGGGTATACAGATAGTCGGGTCCCAAGAGGTGATCCCGGGCCGCCTCCATTATGTGGACGTGTCTTATGGAGAGGCAGACCTGAGACTAATAAATGTGTACGCCCCCACGACGTGCACAGAAAGAGTGGACCTATGGAATAATGTAGCGACCCTACTCGTGACGAGACGGCAAGTCATAATGGGGGGTGATTTTAACTGCCCGTTGTGCCTGGCAGACCTATTATCGGTGGCTGGGAGGAGGAGGCTCGATCCTTCCTCTAGGAAGTTGAAGGAGCTGATAGAGGATTTTAAAATGACTGACACCTTCAGAAAGGTACACCCGGTGAGACCGGGATACACGTGGTCGGATAAGGGTGGTAGAAGGCAATCACGAATAGATTTCATCTTTGTGTCTGCCAATGTGAAGGTGGATGGAGCATGACCTGGAACCCTTCCCCTTGTCAGATCACAATTTGGTGAAGGCAAAGCTCGGTATTCCAGGTGGCCTGAAGATGGGGAAGGGAACCTGGAAAATGAATGTGAGCCTGTTGGAAGACAGAAGGGTTGTGGAAGACTTTGTAAGGAAGTACGAAGACTGGACGACCCTGCAGGAATGCTTTGCCACGAGGGTGGAGTGGTGGAGCATGGTGAAGGGACGGATAAAGGCCCTCTTCCAGACACATAGTAGAAGGAGGAGTGTAAACAGGGAACTGCAGCTGTGGAACGCTAGAATCGAGAAGAAGCACAGGTTACTTGAGCTGGGATTCCCGGTGGGTGAGGATATACGGAGATTGAAGGGAAGGTTATCCTCGGTATTGGAGAAAAGAGTCAAACAAATGGCATACAGGGCAAGGGTCAGGGAAACGGAACAGGGAGAGAAATGTACGAGTTTCTTCTTTAAGAAATGCAAGGCAGGAGACAACACACTTAGGGAATTGGTGAGTCCGGTCAGAGGCAGGCAGGCAACGACAGAGGGTATGATAGAGATAGCGGAGGAGTACTATGGGGAGTTGTATGGGAGGAAGGGAACGGATAAGGGGAATAAGGGAGGCACTACTAGGGGAGCTAAGACATGAGGTTAAGAACCCAGAGGTACTGGGAGGGAGGATCCAGATGGAGGAAGTGGAGGAGGCAGTGAGGAGGCAGAATAAGAATAGGACGCCAGGACTGGATGGAATTCCAGCAGAATTCTATATTACATTCTGGGATTTAATGAAAGGGGACATGCTGCAGATGTATAGGGAAATGCTGGAGGGTGGACTGGTGCCAGAAGAAATGTGTGAGGGGCTCATCATACTGATGTATAAGAAGGGGGACCGGAGAGAGTTGGGAAACTGGCGTCCAGTTACGCTCCTGAACTCGGACTACAAGATTATGGCAAAAATAGCTGCGACGCGACTGGGGAAGGTGGTGGAGGGAGTAGTCGAACCCGACCAGACGTGTGCGGTGCCAGGAAGAAGGATTTCGGACTCCCTGATTTTATTAAGGGAGGCAATTGAGGTAGAAGGAGAGAGGGGATGCCCCCTAGGGCTTCTTAGCCTGGATCTTGAGAAGGCTTTCGACTGCCTCTCGCACGAGTATATGTTCGCAGTGTTGGAAAAAATAGGAGTGAGGGGACCCTTGGTCGATTGGGTGAGGCGGCTTTACCAAGGGCTCAAGACCAGACTACTGATAAATGGGGAGCTCTCAGGGACAATTCCAGTAGAGTCAGGGGTGAGACAGGGGTGCCCGATGTCCGCGGTTCTATTTGTAATGTGTATGGAACCCCTTGCACAGGCAATAAGAAACAATGAGGAGATTAAGGGAGTGACCATCCCCGGGAATAAGGAACAGGGGAAGGTGGCGCTATATATGGATGACGTAGTCGTGCTATGTAGGGACGTGGCATCAGTGTGGGGGGCCATGAAGGAGACAAACCGCTTCGGCCTGGCCTCCGGCTTGAAGGTGAATGCGAGGAAGAGCGAATTGATGGCCTTCGGGGACCCGAGACTATTTGAGGGTCGGCCGCCTGAGTTGGGGATAAAGACGGAGGAAGTCAAGGTCTTGGGAGTGTCCTTTTGCAGAGAAAGGTCGGCGGAACGAAACTGGGGACGGGAGGATAAAGCAGGTAAAGGGACAGTTAGGCAAGTGGGCCGGGAGACGGCTCACGATGGAAGGGAGGATTCTGGTAGTGAGGGTGGTGGTTTTACCAACACTCAACTACCTCGCATATGTGTACCCGCCAGGTAGGAGGGAGGCAAGAATCCTGGAATCGATGTTGTTTAAATTCATTTGGGGAGGCGGGATGGATAGAGTGAAGAGAGTGGTGATGTGTAAACGCGTCGAGAACGGGGGGAAGGGTGCCCCAAATATTGCACGTGTGCTGTCCTCAATTTTTGTGTGCAACACTTTGAGGTTATTCTTTTCCGAAGAGCCCCGGGGGAAGGCCGCATGTTATTTAAGGTATCGCCTGATGTGGCTCCTGAGGGGGCTTGGGATGACCCAATTACCGGCGGGCACGCCCTTGGCCTGGCCACAAGGATGGCTGAATGCGGCGGTGGGTGACTACATAAAAGAGTACAATTTGAGTCAGAGAGGGGGATCGTGGAACTCCAAGGAGGTATTGGCCAAAGTAAACGAAGGGGAGGCCTGCGAGGGGGTGATGGGCGCGAAGAGGACTATGTACCGTCAAGTGTGGAGGAACACTTCATCAACGGCGCTCACAAAAGAACAGAGAGATCTGTCCTGGTTGGCGGTGTGGGATAGATTGGAGACGAGGGGCTTCATGTTTTCTCGCCGAATGGCACGTTCGCCCAAATGCCCGAGGGGCTGCAACACAGATGAGGACGCGGTGCACGTCATGGTGAGGTGTCCCTTCGCACAGGAGGTGTGGAGACTGAGCAGTCCGCTGTTGTCCTGGTTTTACCCGTCGCAGGTGATAAGTCGGGACATTATGTGGGGAGTCTTAAGGGAGGTGCGGGGAGATGACAGAGATCGAACGTGGGCCATAATAGGCGCGACAAAGGAGGCCTTGTGGGGAGCTCGCAGAAAAGAGTTGGATGGGTCCCCTATATCACCGTTGGAGGTGTGCTACTGGGCGAGGAGGTTGCTAGAAAGGGTGATGGAAGTAGACCGGGTTAGGCTGGGATACAAGGCCGCAGGTGTGAAGTGGAAGTGGCCCCTACCCGGGGTGGGGTAGCGAGGGGACCGGCGGGTATAGGGAAGGGATAGTGAAGGATGGCCATGCACATTTTAGCCGGCCTGCTAAAGTCATGTGGGCGAGGAATGTACGTGTTCGATCGGGGGAAGGCGATGTGATGGAGCAAGCGCATGGGTGAATGGTGGTGATGAATGTGAATAAGGGGAACGGGGCGGTGTGCGTTATGGCGGCGAGCTTTGTTTTGTTGCATTGTATGTGGGTGGAGCCCGCGGATGTGACGGAGACTCGAAGGGGCCAACCGGGGCGCCCGGGAAGGAGTGGTTTTCAGTACTCTCTTTGGTTTTCCTTGTACCCGTTGAGAAGTTAATAAAAACCTTTAAATCGCAATTACCAGCGAAACGTCGTACTGAAATTGTAAATGTTGTGGCTTCAACACACCGGTGGGCTAAAGCAGTGAACTATTTGTCTTTGTCAACGTGACACATTTTTACTGATTGGCTGTGTCGGGTGGTGGAGGGTTACGACACATTTATAAATAAACGCGATCTAAACCCAAAAACGTTGATTATGATGTTGATGATACTGTGCAAGACTGAAAATTGTTATTATTGTTAAAGTCAGATTAATATCACATTAGATCCTAGATCAGATTAAGATCAAATTATTTTACGTTGCATTTAAGTTGCATTGCAAGTCAATAAGATTTACCTTTAACTCTTTGTGCCACCTATGCCTTGATGTCACGGTTGACCAGCACATGGGGCTCAATCCACAGCAGACAAAAGGCTGGATCCAAGGCAGCTGCTTTCAGGTAGACTGTGTCTGAAAAGGGGGCAGTGATCCCTTCTTGAGACTGGGCCATTTTCACATTAATGAAGATCCCAAGAAATATTTTTTCCAGGGATGCCTGCAGACCTCTGACCAGGCCGCTCAGGAAACGAACTTGAGGCTTCAGCTTCTCAAGATGGTGATTGAGGGACAAGACGGATGGAACAACTGCACTGATTGTAATGACTTTCTCCCCCTGTGTCAAATCAGTTGCTTCTCCGAACGGTGTCAAGATGTCCACCAACTCCTTCAGCAGATTCCACTCTCGTAGTGTGAATGACAGTTCTTTATGCCCGGCCTTCTCAAGAACTGCGCAGAGCTTTTGCTGATCACAATGAAGGACTGCTTTCACCTGCCGCAGTGTAGAATTCCACCTCGTGCTCACTGCAGCAGGGATGCCTCTGTGCTCCCCAAATTCACCATCGAATATGTCTTTAAACGTTGTGCTTGTGTGGAGCAGGGAGCTAAGTTTTGATAACTTGGAGAGAGAAGGACATGCCGCTTTTGTTTCTTTCAAACCGTCTCCCACCACCAGCTGCAATGTGTGTGCAAAACACTGCAGGCGCTGTTTCTTTGCCATAGCAGCATCGACGGTTTGCTGGTCTTCTAGGGTTAAGTCATGCCATAGCTCAGGATCATCAAGATTATCTCCAGCATCATCATCTTCCTCCTGTTCGCTGGGGAAGCAGATCCGTAAATGCCTTGCGCATGTTAGCAGCATTGTCACTAATGATATAGTCCAATTTAGCTTTGATGTTGTATTCATCACATATTGCCTCAAATTGGTCACAGATGCGCTCCGCTGTGTGAGAGCCTTTGAAGCGGTTGCAGGCCAAGAGATTTGTCTTTAGCTGTACCCTCTCTGCATCTCTCTCCATCCAGTGCACAGTGACACCAAGGAATCCCCTCATCTTTCGATCAGACCAAATGTCCACAGTGACTGAAACATGGTCAGTGTTGCTCAATTGAGTTTTTAACTTTGAACGTCTCTCCTCAGCAAGGCTCTCTGTTTTTGTGGTCAGCGTTCGGCGACAGACTGGGGTATACTTGCTGTCCAGCACAGCCAGAAAGTGACGAAAGCTCTTATTTTCCACAATAGATAGAGGAAAATTGCAATCAATAATCAAGTCAGACAGTATCGCATTGGAGATGGCCTTCTGCTGTGGGTGGCTCATGCTGTAACGCCCTACACGAGTGTCCAGGAATTGTGAGATTGAAGGCTGTTGTGGTTCATCTACGATGCTTTTGTTCATCTGGTATTCTTCATACCTGTAACAGAAAAGAATATGAAACAGATGTCAGAAAATCCCTTATAGCCACACATGTTGTATTTGAAACTACTCTTTACTCATATCAATGTTGTTGTGTTAATATTCATTGTCTATTGTACACTACGGTATACGATAATACATTTCAGTTTCAGTGTATGCAATATTAAGAATATTTTCACTGCTTCAAAAGTCATAAGAAAGCCCTTTCCCTCAAGAAACTGAAGTCATATGCTTTATAGCAGTGGTTTTCAAAGTGGGGACGGGGACCCCTGGGTGCCGCGAGGGGGTGCTAGGGGGGCCATGGCAAGTTGGCATGAAAAGTATAGCAAAACAAAATAATTGAATAAATTAAATAAGTAAAATAAACCAAATTAAACCAAAAATAAGCTAAACAATATCCCCATTAGTTAAGAACTCCACTATAATAATATATTGCATCTCTGAACATTACTACTATAATCGTTATTATTTTATTATATACTGTATATATCCCAGTGGTGCGCTGCCTCACAGACCTAGACTACGGTAGCACGCTATGTCCATGCGCTGCCTGCTGTTTGGGCATGATATGAAAAGGGAAGGCTAATGGTGGATCTTCTGTGACTGTGTCATCATTTCCTCTTTACAGTGTATATGTCTTACTATGTTTCCTGTTGTACTTGGATGGGTTTAGGGATGCACCAACTCCATCGAGTTGTGAAAGGAGGTGCACAGAAAAAAGAGTGTGGCACGGCCCATGTCAGGGGGGCCTTGGCTGGAATCTACTGGTATATGGGGGGCCTTGTCATGGTAAAGTTTGGGAACCCCTGCTTTATAGTTCACTCTCTCCTGCACACCAGATTCCATGGTGCCTTGCTGCATCACACAGCAATTGCAGGTCTACTGCTGCCTCATTCATTGTTTAATTGTGATAGTTTATGTCTTCAGCGACAGTTCAGCTTAGTTGTGATTAACCAAAATTACATAAACGACCTCAATGAGGCAGCACACCAGCCACTCTGAAACTGAACGATTGAAAGAGTAAAACTGGAAGGCCTGTTTTTGTCTCATGTGTGTTGGAGAGACTGAGATATACATTTGTGTTTATCCGTCTAGCAGCAAGGTAGAAATGATACTTTAAAACGGACGTTGACATGATGTTGAAGAGGTTTTCCATCTGAGTGTGCTACACTCATGTACCTCATATAATCGGGGTTCAAAAATCCCTATTTTTGTAAGCATTAACCAGCAAGGGAGACGTGCGTTTACTGTCTCGTTGATACAGTAAATATGCAGCAGCTAGTAAGTTACGGTACATCCGATAAGGTGCTTAGCATTCATTCAAAACTTACCTTTCTTTGTGCAACTTCAGGTGTCGAACAAAGTTAGACGTTGTGGCAGCACCGTCTGTAATCTTCGACCTGCATGTTTTGCAAATTGCAACTCGTTTTTTGTCGACTACATCGTAATTTTTATAGCCAAACGAAACTATCTTCGGTATCATTTTGCCAACTGGCGCATTGTTGCTTGTTGCGCTTCATTGGTTGTCTTGCAATGTGCCTGCTTAGATGCTGTCCAATCAAAACAACGTGGGACTACAGTGATTGGATGTCGTGCAGGCAGCGCGCGTGCTCTCTGCATGTGTGGTGGTCAAGGTTGACACCAAGGTTGACACAGGTCACACAGGTCACACAAGCTAGGGGAGAGGTACGTACCGGCCCGGATTGACAGGGACGAGAGGTGGTTGGAACGGCTCTGAGGGGAGGGGGCTGGCGAGAGCCAGGGCCCGAGACACCCCCGCCCCTCAGAGAGAGGGGATATATAAGACGGCTCCCGGAGAGCGGAGGGGTCGATCGGAGGAGAAGCTGAAGGAGGAGAGCCGGAGATCCTGGACCCCCAAGCCTCAAGGATGCCGCCCCGCTGGAACTGAGTAGGCTGAGTAGCTGTAGGCTAGGGAAGAGAGTAGCTGAGTAGCTGTAGGCTAGGGAAGAGAGTAACAGAGTAGCTGGAGGCTAGGGAAGGAGAGAAATGAGAATAGAGCCGGAGGCTGTACCTCCCTAGGTTGTGTGTGTGGGACTGTCTCCCCAGTGAGTCCTGAGGACTAGTGTTATCGGAATAAAAGCGTGTGGCCTCTACGAAGTGTCGGTCTCATTCAAGAATACTACATTTGGTGTTAGAAGCGGCCAAAGAACCTCGCCGACATGGAGACAAGACAGAAAACGCTCACCAGGGGCCAGGAGAAGGACGTCGAGGGAGACGCTGAGCCGGAGGCGGGAGCGCCATTTCCGGGGGACGGGTCTGCGGGGGCGGGCTCGGGTTCTCCGGGGCCCTCCAGGAGTCCGCCGACGTCGGGATGGGCGATCCAGTCAGCCCATGCCCGGCTGGCCGATCTCCTCCATGCCGCTGCCTCCATCCTCGACGAGCTCACGCTGGGGGGAGCGGGAGCGCCGGGTGGAGTACCAGGCCGGAGGATGGGACGGGTTCCCGCCGAGAAACGCGCCATTCCCGCGCAACACTTTGACGTCACCTCCGGAGGGGGAGACGTCACTTCCGCCGGGGATGCGGCCGCCGGGGATGACGTCACTTCTGCCGGGGGGGTCACCGCTTCCGGGGGACATGACGTCAACCGCCCAGGAGGTCAGGGGGCAGAGGTGGCCCGCGTCACATCCGCCATCTGCGGCCTTACATCGGGAGAAGCAGAGTTTTCGGGTAGGTGCCCGCCGATTCCGTCTGATATTCTGCCGCCGGAAGATGCTTCATATACTGCACTTGGGACGCTGCTGTCTTCGAGGGGGGACTACATCCCGGCGCTACAACAGCGCTTGCCTTCGCTTCAGGTTTTCACGGCAAAGGGGGGGGACTGGGCTGCTTTTTCACGCCGTTTCGTGGCAAATGCCGAGACGGCTGGGTGGTTTGCTGACATCGCTCTCCGAGCCCTGCCTTCCGCCTTGGACGACGTGGCCTTGGCCACGTTCCTCCTTATTCCACGGAGGCAACGCTCCACTTTGCAGGAGGCCCTCGATCGGATGGCCTTAGTGTATGGACCTCCATCCGAAACTAGACATCGTTTCGCCAGTCGGAGGAGGGAGGCGGACGAGACACCTCTTGCCTATCAGAGTGCACTGATGGCGTTGGCTCAAGCAGCCTATCCTCGAATGGACGATGTGGGCCTGGACTCCATCGTGCTTGAGAAGTTGCTGCTGCTGGCTCGGGAACTGAGGATTGCCATCCACGTCAAAGATGAAGCTAACCTTTCCTCGCTGGGGGCGGCACATTACCTGCACACAGAGTTGCTCCTCCAGCGGGATGGGCAGGTGGCTGCGTGCGCCGCTGCAAGAGTTGACGAGGTCCCGGATGCCCAGGCCTTCGCGTCACAGCGGGCCGCCGGTTGGAGGGGGGCCGACCGGCCTCGCCAAGGGGAAACCCGGGGGAGACACGGATCCCCGCGGGCGTTGGCTGGCGTCACGTGCTATAACTGTGGCCAGCTGGGTCACCTGGCATCGGGTTGCCCAGCACCCCGGCGCCGGGCTTCGGGTCATCCACCATCGTCCGCCCGTCCGCCGGCCACTCCACAAGACCCCCAGGCATGTCGCGACACCTCACGCACACGGTCCCTGCCCGCATCTCATACACCGCGATTCGGCGCGCCAGTAAATCGCGTTGCGTTGAGGGGTGGGGAGCGGAATGGGGCTGATGTTCGGGGGCCACTTCGCGCGGTTCAGTGGTCCGAGTTGGCCCACAGGGTCGTGGCCGTGGCGACGGGCTCGTCGGTTATTCTCGGGGATATTGAGGGAATTCAATTTCGATTGTTGGTCGATACGGGGGCTTCGGCTACTATAATCTGCGACCTCATATACAACGTGTTACCAAAGAGATGTCAGGCACTCACCCCGTTCTCCGTCCCTTGCTTTGCGGCGAATGGAGGTTCCCTGGGGATTATTGGCCAAATAACTGCACAAATTTGTATTGGCGACATTAAATTATCTGGTCCCATTTTGGTTTCCGATGCCTTGGCCGTTCCCTGTCTGTTGGGTACGGATTTCTTGGGGAGGATGCCCATCAAAATTTTGATTGACAAAGGCTGCATCGAGCTTCCTTCGGGCCGCCGGATGGCGTTTCTGCCTTCACCAAACCGGCTGCGCACAGCTTGCACGACTGTTCCGGCTATGGCGTCTGAAACCGTGCGGATTCCGCCGGGTGCGCAGATGCTGATACCGCTTCAGTTACGCAAACCACTGGAGGCAGACGCTACGTCGGGGGTTTTGTTGTCTCCTTCAAATACGACCGAGCGAGGGTTGGACCTGGTGGGTGCACAAACGCTTGTGCCTAGAGATGGACAGCCCTTCATTCAGGTGCTGAATGCGGGGTTGCGGACGAAGGTCGTGCACCGAGGGGCTGTCATTGCACATGCGTCGCTGCCGCTGCACACTGACTCCGTTGCAGCTCATGTCGGTGAGGCGCCGGCGTCCGGGACGCAGGTGGGTGTCGATGAGGCATGGATGGATTCTCTCTGTTCAGGGGCTGAAAATCTTTCAGAGTCACAAAGATTCAAGCTGCGCATGTTGCTTCGTGATTTTCCCGATGTTTTTAGCAAACACAAATTCGATGTTGGGTGCACTAATCTATTGAAACACCACATTGATACGGGGGATTCTGCTCCCATTCGGCAAAATCCGTTCCGATTAAGTCCGGCAGAGAAGGAACATGTCCGGTTGGCAGTGAATGACATGCTTGCCGCAGACATTGTGGCTCCCTCCAACAGCCCATGGGGTGCGCCCATTGTGCTTGTTAAAAAACATGATGGCAGTTTGAGGTTTTGTGTGGATTTTCGGAAGCTTAACAAGGTTTCGCTGGCGGACGCGTATCCACTCCCTCGCTATGGACGAGTCGCTCGATGCCTTGGCGGGGGCACGGTATTTTTCAACCTTGGACCTTTTGTCGGGGTTTTGGCAACTGCCCTTGGATGACGCTTCCAAACCTAAGACCGCGTTCCGTACGCCACAGGGCCTTTATCAGTTCAACCGGTTGCCCATGGGATTGCACTCAGCTCCAGCGACGTTCCAGAGATTGATGGAACTGGTCCTAGCTGGCCTGCAGTGGGACTCTTGTCTTATATATCTGGACGACGTGATTATTTTCAGCCGTACGTTTGAGGAACATCTGGACAGACTGCGGGCTGTATTTCTCAGAGTGCGATCGGCTAATCTTAAATTTAAGCCTCAGAAATGTTTCCTGTTGCGTGAATCGGTGCGGTACCTCGGCCACGTTGTCAGTTCTACGGGTATAGCCACCGATCCTGCTAAAACTGACTGTGTAAGGTCGTGGCCCACGCCCACGTCTGTGGGGGAAGTCCGCAGCTTTATAGGCTTTGCGTCCTATTACCGCCGGTTTGTTGAGGGGTTTGCGACGATCGCCAAACCCCTTCATGCTCTGACGGCTAAGGGGGCTAAATTCCATTGGGGGGAAGAGGAAGACAGGGCGTTCAGGGCGCTTCGCGATGCCCTTGTCCGAGCTCCTCCCTTGTGCTATCCCGATTTCACGTTGCCCTTCATCCTGGACACCGATGCCAGCAATACCGGCATCGGCGCGGTGCTTTCGCAGGTTGTCAACGGGGTCGAACAGGTCGTTGCCTACGGCAGTAGAGTCATGTCTCCGGCAGAGCAACGTTATTGCGTCACCCGCCGTGAACTGCTCGCTATTGTCGTGTTTGTTCAACAATATCGACCGTACCTGTACGGTAGGCATTTTACGGTTCGTTCCGATCACGCCGCGCTACAGTATGCGTTGAAAATAGACCAGCCGTCCGGCCAGCTGTCACGTTGGCTTGAGGTCCTACAGGACTACACGTTCACGGTGGTGTACCGGAAGGGGACACAACATTTTAACGCGGATGGCTTGTCACGCCTTCCTCCGGGTGATGGGTGCGCGTGTTTTATGGGCTCGGGGAGATGCAAATCGGCCACGAGTACCGCTCCGGCTTCTCCCTTGGCAGCGGCAGCAGGGGTGGTCGATAGGGAACCTGTCGCCGAGGGGGACTCGCAGGTGTTGGTCACTCGCGACTCACTCCTCGATCTGCCTCTGGACGAATGGGGACGGTTCCAGATGGAAGACAATTCCCTCCTCAGGTTACGCCGTCGTGCGGAGAGAGGGGGAGATTGTCAGGAAAGGGTAGGTACTGTCAGGTTGCGGGAGGGTCTCCTCATGTCATGGGACGCCAGCTCGGGGCGTTACAGAATCGTCGTCCCCACCGCTGTGCGGGGCAGGGCCGTGTGGGCGGCGCACGAACGCGTCCTGCATTTAGGTATTCACAAAACGCTCGCTACACTGCAATTGGATTTTTTTTGGCCGGGAATGGCGCGCGATGTCGCCAACCTTTTGAATAGTTGCACACAGTGTGCGCGGCGGAAACACCCGGCTAGGGCGGCTTGCCCACCCCTTCAGTCCATTCAGGTGTCCCGGGTTAATGAGTTGGTGGCTCTTGACATTCTGGGTCCCTTCCCTGTCACCGCTCGGGGAAATAAGTACCTGCTGGTTGGGGTTGAATATTTCACCCGTTGGCCAATGGCCTGGCCCCTCCCCAACCAGTCGGCAGCAGCCATTGCGGAGGCGTTTCTCCAGGGCTACGTCCTGGATAAGGGTGCCCCGGAATGGCTGCTAACCGACCAGGGAAAGAACTTTTCGTCCAATCTTCTGCGGGAGGTTTGTGACCTTTTGTGCACACAGAAGGTCCGGACTTCCCCCTACCACCCGCAGACCGATGGTATGGTCGAACGTCTACACCGGACCATTACCTCTATGTTGTGTCATCAGGTAGACGACACACAGTTGGATTGGGACCTGAGGATTCCCGGAGTTCTGGCCGCATATAGGTTAGCGCCTCACGCGGCCACGGGCTATTCGCCCTTCTACTTAATGTACGGCAGGGAAGTCGACCCCCCCGTGGAGGTGCAATTGCGGGTCCAGTCTGCGGCTTCTCGCTCGAAACTGTCCGAACACGCTCAGTTCAATATTCGGAAGTTGGTCGAGGCGAGGGTGGCCGCGCAGGAAAATTCCAGGGCAAGGCAACGGGCCAATGAGCGTCTGTATGATCGCCGGGTTACGGTGTATAGAGGAAAATTGCAATCAATAATCAAGTCAGACAGTATCGCATTGGAGATGGCCTTCTGCTGTGGGTGGCTCATGCTGTAACGCCCTACACGAGTGTCCAGGAATTGTGAGATTGAAGGCTGTTGTGGTTCATCTACGATGCTTTTGTTCATCTGGTATTCTTCATACCTGTAACAGAAAAGAATATGAAACAGATGTCAGAAAATCCCTTATAGCCACACATGTTGTATTTGAAACTACTCTTTACTCATATCAATGTTGTTGTGTTAATATTCATTGTCTATTGTACACTACGGTATACGATAATACATTTCAGTTTCAGTGTATGCAATATTAAGAATATTTTCACTGCTTCAAAAGTCATAAGAAAGCCCTTTCCCTCAAGAAACTGAAGTCATATGCTTTATAGCAGTGGTTTTCAAAGTGGGGACGGGGACCCCTGGGTGCCGCGAGGGGGTGCTAGGGGGGCCATGGCAAGTTGGCATGAAAAGTATAGCAAAACAAAATAATTGAATAAATTAAATAAGTAAAATAAACCAAATTAAACCAAAAATAAGCTAAACAATATCCCCATTAGTTAAGAACTCCACTATAATAATCTATTGCATCTCTGAACATTACTACTATAATCGTTATTATTTTATTATATACTGTATATATCCCAGTGGTGCGCTGCCTCACAGACCTAGACTACGGTAGCACGCTATGTCCATGCGCTGCCTGCTGTTTGGGCATGATATGAAAAGGGAAGGCTAATGGTGGATCTTCTGTGACTGTGTCATCATTTTCCTCTTTACAGTGTATATGTCTTACTATGTTTCCTGTTGTACTTGGATGGGTTTAGGGATGCACCAACTCCATCGAGTTGTGAAAGGAGGTGCACAGAAAAAAGAGTGTGGCACGGCCCATGTCAGGGGGGCCTTGGCTGGAATCTACTGGTATATGGGGGGCCTTGTCATGGTAAAGTTTGGGAACCCCTGCTTTATAGTTCACTCTCTCCTGCACACCAGATTCCATGGTGCCTTGCTGCATCACACAGCAATTGCAGGTCTACTGCTGCCTCATTCATTGTTTAATTGTGATAGTTTATGTCTTCAGCGACAGTTCAGCTTAGTTGTGATTAACCAAAATTACATAAACGACCTCAATGAGGCAGCACACCAGCCACTCTGAAACTGAACGATTGAAAGAGTAAAACTGGAAGGCCTGTTTTTGTCTCATGTGTGTTGGAGAGACTGAGATATACATTTGTGTTTATCCGTCTAGCAGCAAGGTAGAAATGATACTTTAAAACGGACGTTGACATGATGTTGAAGAGGTTTTCCATCTGAGTGTGCTACACTCATGTACCTCATATAATCGGGGTTCAAAAATCCCTATTTTTGTAAGCATTAACCAGCAAGGGAGACGTGCGTTTACTGTCTCGTTGATACAGTAAATATGCAGCAGCTAGTAAGTTACGGTACATCCGATAAGGTGCTTAGCATTCGTTCAAAACTTACCTTTCTTTGTGCAACTTCAGGTGTCGAACAAAGTTAGACGTTGTGGCAGCACCGTCTGTAATCTTCGACCCGCATGTTTTGCAAATTGCAACTCGTTTTTTGTCGACTACATCGTAATTTTTATAGCCAAACGAAACTATCTTCGGTATCATTTTGCCAACTGGCGCATTGTTGCTTGTTGCGCTTCATTGGTTGTCTTGCAATGTGCCTGCTTAGATGCTGTCCAATCAAAACAACGTGGGACTACAGTGATTGGATGTCGTGCAGGCAGCGCGCGTGCTCTCTGCATGCATACAGGTGGTGCACATTTTTTTCACAAATGCAGATAAACTGAGAGCGGCGCGGCCGTGTGAACATTTTTTCCCCCAGTTTTCATGGGAAGTAGCAAGTCTTCTCGAGTCAAAAGGCGCAAGTCCAAGTGAAGTCACGAGTCATTGATGTTAAAGTCCAAGTCGAAGTTGCAAGTCTTTGTACATTTTGTCGAGTCGAGTCTGAAGTCATCAAATTCATGACTCGAGTCTGACTCGAGTCCAAGTCACATGACTCGAGTCCACACCTCTGGCCACTCACTCCACATCGAACAGCCCCCCTAATTAATAATCATAAGGTGACGTCCTCCAAATGGACACCTCCCACCATTCATAATAATTAGCGGCTGACGTCACTCCACATGGGGGGC
The DNA here is from genome assembly GCF_015708825.2 of Lethenteron reissneri. Lineage (NCBI taxonomy): Eukaryota > Metazoa > Chordata > Hyperoartia > Petromyzontiformes > Petromyzontidae > Lethenteron > Lethenteron reissneri. The sequence goes on from NC_083834.1 coordinate 317,991, forward strand.
CGAGGTGCCTCCTCCCCCCTCCTCAGCGTTAACTTACAAACCTCACTACAAAGGCAAAACCCTCAAGTCAAGCAATCTCCGTAATGCTATTGAGACATCAAAGTAAAAAGGACGTCATGATGAACAAGGGATTATAACCTTAAAATGAAATAGGTCTGTGTCACTGCGCCCTTACAAATTGCACACGCATTAATGCAATGAATATCACGTCGCGGTCTGCTTTTTGCTTGCAAGTTTCAGATTAACTGCAATACACCCGTCCTTGGACGGGCTAAAGGCTAGTTGTAAATAATTGAGCAGTTTTACATACAGTGAGGGAAAAAAGTATTTGATCCCCTGCTGATTTTGTACGTTTGCCCACTGACAAAGAAATGATCAGTCTATAATTTTATGGTAGGTTTATTTGAACAGTGAGAGACAGAATAACAACAACAAAATCCAGAAAAAACGCATGTCAAAAATTTTATAAATTGATTTGCATTTCAACGAGGGAAATAAGTATTTGACCCCTCTGAAAAACATGACTTAGTACTTGGTGGCAAAACCCTTGTTGGCAATCACAGAGGTCAGACGTTTCTTGTAGTTGACCACCAGGTTTGCACATATCTCAGGAGGGATTTTGTCCCACTCCTCTTTGCAGATCTTCTCCAAGTCATTAAGGTTTCGAGGCTGACGTTTGGCAACTCGAACCTTCAGCTCCCTCCACAGATTTTCTATTGGATTACGGTCTGGAGACTGACTAGGCCACTCCAGGACCTGAATGTGCTTCTTCTTGAGCCACTCCTTTGTTACCTTGGCCGTGTGTTTTGGGTCATTGTCATGCTGGAATACCCATCCACGACCCATTTTCAATGCCCTGGCTGAGGGAAGGAGGTTCTCACCCAAGATTTGACTGTACATGGCCCCGTCCATCGTCCCTTTGATGCGGTGAAGTTGTCCTGTCCCCTTAGCAGAAAAACACCCCCAAAGCATAATGTTTCCACCTCCATGTTTGACGGTGGGGATGGTGTTCTTGGGGTCATAGGCAGCATTCCTCCTCCTCCAAACACAGGAGTTGAGTTGATGCCAAAGAGCTCCATTTTGGTCTCATCTGACCACAACACTTTCACCCAGTTGTCCTCTGAATCATTGACAAACTTCAGACGGGCATGTATATGTGCTTTCTTGAGCAGAGGGATCTTGCGGTCGCTGCAGGATTTCAGTCCTTTACGGCGTACTGTGTTACCAACTGTTTTCTTGGTGTCTATGGTCCCAGTTGCCTTGAGATCATTGACAAGATTCTCCCGTGTATTTATGGGCGGATTCCTCACCGTTCTCATGATCATTGCAACTCCACGAGGTGAGATCTTGCATGGAGCCCCAGGCCGAGGGAGATTGACAGCTCTTTTGTGTTTCTTACATTTGCGAATAATCGCACCAACTGTTGTCACCTTCTCACCAAGCTGCTTGGCGATGGACTTGTAGCCCATTCCAGCCTTGTGTAGGTCTATAATCTTGTCCCTGACATCCTTGGAGAGCTCTTTGGTCTTGGCCATGGTGGAGAGTTTGGAATCTGATTGATTGATTGCTTCTGTGAACAGGTGTCTTTTATACAGGTAACAAGCTCAGATTAGGAGCACTCCCTTTAAGAGTGTGCTCCTAATCTCAGCTTGTTACCTATATAAAAGACACCTGGGATCCAGAAATCTTTCTGATTGAGAGGGGGTCAAATACTTATTTCCCTCATTGAAATGCAAATCAATTTATAACATTTTTGACATGCGTTTTTTCTGGATTTTGTTGTTGTTATTCTGTCTTTCACTGTTCAAATAAACCTACCATTAAAATTATAGACTGATCATTTCTTTGTCAGTGGGCAAACATACAAAATCAGCAGGGGATCAAATACTTTGTTCCCTCACTGTATATAAATTGCATTGGCATATGTGGTCATTGACACGGTAAAACTAGTCAAGATGGTGTGGTGGTGTTGCAGTGTCAAGAAAAGTGCTTCATGGTGTCTTAAACTCTCTTCTCATTTGACAGCAATTGGAGAGTACAGCCATGTCTTTAGCTGCATGCAGTGAGGCATGGGGCGTCTGCGAGAATGCCGGCAATTCACGGAGCAAGACCAGAGGTCGAGCCATGCTGCCCACGTCTAGAGAGGTATTTGTGTGCTTGAATAATAATAGTGAAAATTATTGTACAGGCAGACCTTGCTTAGCGCTCAAAATGTGTATGCTGGAGAAGTGGCCACTAATCAAATCGGCGCATAAAGGAGTTCATTAGACAATTGTATATATGGGGATGCATTCCCAACAGCTTTAATTCTTACATGTGTAATGCGAGCGTAGGCTGGGGCTTCGCCGCCCCAGCCCCTAACCCATCCAGGCGACACGAGCCATCGGGGGAAGGGTTCAAGGGTGGAGCCCGCGGGCGCTAGGGGGTGGTATTATCTGGAAAGTTCTCAAGGGGTGTGGTGAAGGGCAGAGTCTGGGTGACGCGGGAAGGGGATATAATGGAGAGCCGGAAGGGGCTCGAGGTCAGTTGGTGAGAGCTGGAAGCTGGACCACGTCGCGGGTCTCCGTGAGCCATCGGCCACGTGGCGACGCGGAGACGGCTCCCAGCGCGCCGTCTGCCAGCGGTGCGCGGGAGCGGGGAAGCGGGACGCCAGCTCACGCGACGCGCCGCGGAACGTCCGAGAGAGCGGAACGCGAGCTGTCCATATAACGAAGAAATAAACAGACGGAGACACAGTCGCTTCTTCTTGGTTCTTTCGGTAAAGTCACGTAGAAGGGAAATAATAAAATAATAAAAATAAAACATAATAAAATACAATTTACACTATGGGGACCTCATTTGCCAGTAAAAATATGATAATTGGTTCTTTACCCTTCTATCTGGCAACAAAACTGACACCTTTTTGCAAGGAGTCATGTTTGCATAGACCGCAATACCTGCAGTCATAATACAAACAAAAGAACATAACTCTGATAATGTGCACTGTCCTTGAAGTTGATTGGTCCACACCCGAGACAGCTTTCCTTCGAGCCTAGTCTCATATTGGTTGGACCAGATGACGCCAAAAGGCGCACAACTCAAGGACAATGCACCATCAGAGTATGAGAGCTCGGGGCAAGCATCTACACTATGGGGACCTCATTTGCCAGTAAAAATATGATAATTGGTTCTTTACCCTTCTATCTGGCAACAAAACTGACACCTTTTTGCAAGGAGTCATGTTTGCATAGACCGCAATACCTGCAGTCATAATACAAACAAAAGAACATAACTCTGATAATGTGCACTGTCCTTGAAGTTGATTGGTCCACACCCGAGACAGCTTTCCTTCGAGCCTAGTCTCATATGGGTTGGACCAGATGACGCCAAAAGGCGCACAACTCAAGGACAATGCACCATCAGAGTATGAGAGCTCGGGGCAAGCATCTACACTATGGGGACCTCATTTGCCAGTAAAAATATGATAATTGGTTCTTTACCCTTCTATCTGGCAACAAAACTGACACCTTTTTGCAAGGAGTCATGTTTGCATAGACCGCAATACCTGCAGTCATAATACAAACAAAAGAACATAACTCTGATAATGTGCACTGTCCTTGAAGTTGATTGGTCCACACCCGAGACAGCTTTCCTTCGAGCCTAGTCTCATATGGGTTGGACCAGATGACGCCAAAAGGCGCACAACTCAAGGACAATGCACCATCAGAGTATGAGAGCTCGGGGCAAGCATCTACACTATGGGGACCTCATTTGCCAGTAAAAATATGATAATTGGTTCTTTACCCTTCTATCTGGCAACAAAACTGACACCTTTTTGCAAGGAGTCATGTTTGCATAGACCGCAATACCTGCAGTCATAATACAAACAAAAGAACATAACTCTGATAATGTGCACTGTCCTTGAAGTTGATTGGTCCACACCCGAGACAGCTTTCCTTCGAGCCTAGTCTCATATGGGTTGGACCAGATGACGCCAAAAGGCGCACAACTCAAGGACAATGCACCATCAGAGTATGAGAGCTCGGGGCAAGCATCTACACTATGGGGACCTCATTTGCCAGTAAAAATATGATAATTGGTTCTTTACCCTTCTATCTGGCAACAAAACTGACACCTTTTTGCAAGGAGTCATGTTTGCATAGACCGCAATACCTGCAGTCATAATACAAACAAAAGAACATAACTCTGATAATGTGCACTGTCCTTGAAGTTGATTGGTCCACACCCGAGACAGCTTTCCTTCGAGCCTAGTCTCATATGGGTTGGACCAGATGACGCCAAAAGGCGCACAACTCAAGGACAATGCACCATCAGAGTATGAGAGCTCGGGGCAAGCATCTACACTATGGGGACCTCATTTGCCAGTAAAAATATGATAATTGGTTCTTTACCCTTCTATCTGGCAACAAAACTGACACCTTTTTGCAAGGAGTCATGTTTGCATAGACCGCAATACCTGCAGTCATAATACAAACAAAAGAACATAACTCTGATAATGTGCACTGTCCTTGAAGTTGATTGGTCCACACCCGAGACAGCTTTCCTTCGAGCCTAGTCTCATATGGGTTGGACCAGATGACGCCAAAAGGCGCACAACTCAAGGACAATGCACCATCAGAGTATGAGAGCTCGGGGCAAGCATCTACACTATGGGGACCTCATTTGCCAGTAAAAATATGATAATTGGTTCTTTACCCTTCTATCTGGCAACAAAACTGACACCTTTTTGCAAGGAGTCATGTTTGCATAGACCGCAATACCTGCAGTCATAATACAAACAAAAGAACATAACTCTGATAATGTGCACTGTCCTTGAAGTTGATTGGTCCACACCCGAGACAGCTTTCCTTCGAGCCTAGTCTCATATGGGTTGGACCAGATGACGCCAAAAGGCGCACAACTCATGGACAGAGTTATGTTCTTTTGTTTGTATTATGACTGCAGGTATTGCGGTCTATGCAAACATGACTCCTTGCAAAAAGGTGTCAGTTTTGTTGCCAGATAGAAGGGTAAAGAACCAATTATCATATTTTTACTGGCAAATGAGGTCCCCATAGTGTAGATGCTTGCCCCGAGCTCTCATACTCTGATGGTGCATTGTCCTTGAGTTGTGCGCCTTTTGGCGTCATCTGGTCCAACCCATATGAGACTAGGCTCGAAGGAAAGCTGTCTCGGGTGTGGACCAATCAACTTCAAGGACAGTGCACATTATCAGAGTTATGTTCTTTTGTTTGTATTATGACTGCAGGTATTGCGGTCTATGCAAACATGACTCCTTGCAAAAAGGTGTCAGTTTTGTTGCCAGATAGAAGGGTAAAGAACCAATTATCAAAATACAATTTTCACGACGTTTCGGCCACAACGCAAGCAGCCGTCCTCAGGTGAAGAACAGGTCTGTCGGGGAGACAGCGTCTGAATGAACACAGTCGCTTGTCGTCGACCTGTATTATTGCACATGTATGAGCAATATATGAGGGCTTCATTGAGGTATTGGTAACAGCACTAATAATACAGATGCTAAAACTTCTTTTGAATAAGTAATATTTTAAAATACTTTTTTTTAAACACGCTTTAATGAAATGTACCGTATGAGTAATGGCAGAACTCCCCAACTCCAGGAAGTGGCCCCGAGGCTTGCCATAATGTAAGGGACCGTGGTCAATTACAGCCTACGTAAGTTGAGCGTTGACAATTAGACCCAAGCCGAAACATAACATATAAAAAAGATTGTTTCAAAATATATATATATTTTTTTGATAGAATCTAGTATTGTCATTGATACGGCTATTTTAATACACACAATGGACTGGAAGGACAAGATTAAAGGGCTCGTATAATGCACATGCATAATGTACGTTGACTCATTAATCGCCCCGCCTCCACTTTACGCAAGAGCGTGAAGTGTGGTCACCACATCTACGCCTCTATATAAGGAACAAAACAGGTGGACTTCTCCACAAATCTGTCTGTCGCCTGATGAAGCTAGTTGTAATACTGGCAAAACATCGTACTCAGATTGTAAATGTTGTGGCTTGGCTCTCCAACACACCAGTGTGCTGTACTAGTGACAAATTGGCATGTTCTGTTTACATTACAACCCTTACTAGTTGGCTGTGTCGGGTGGTGGTGGATTTTAACGACACATATATTTACACGATCTAACAAAACAAACCTCTTATGGATGATATTCGTCGTGAAAGCCTACGTGTTAAACGGGATATTCGATGTCCCCTGTGAAGCCGATGGCGTTTATTTTACGGCTCGTACATCTTAGTATTAACCAGGACGGCCTGTCGGAATAGAACCGCAAACCTCTGCAACAAGTGGCAAATGCACTACCGCTGAGCCACGTCAATTATCTTATTCATAAACTTAGGTTTCCACGGCCAGCGTTATGATGCATAGTTGATTTGTGGGCTTAATTGAGGAGTGTGTATGTTCTCCACCTGCTGTACATGGACGACTCGTAGACTGAACTCTTAGTAAGGGCTTGCACCAGTTTATTAACACAGAGGTAACAAAACACACCAGAGGTAGGTGTCCCTACACTCAGTCCTTGACGCGGACGTCAGGCTCTATCTATTCCTAGCCTGGGCTATCTCTTGGCCTCTCACTCGAGTTGGGATGGGGGCTTATCCAACACCACCCGACCGAGGAGAGCAGCACCCCACGTAATCTTAACCGGCTCTTGCAGACTTCTCTGAGCCCTACCCCTGGCTGTATCTTCGGCTCTCCTACTCGTAGAACCCGGACGGGGGATCAGCCAACACCGTCCGGTCACGAGCAGGAGAGACCTTCTTAAGACGCTCACCATCCCGGGCTCCCACAATGACCCCGCTTTCGCCACGGGGTCCCCCTTAAGTATTTCCCGTGACATGACGTCATTGCGCCTCACAGCGCTCATGATGTCATGTCGTCATACTACTCTACACATGTTTAGTGAGTGACATTGGGGATGTCACTGTATGGTGCCGGACAGCATCGTGTGTGTTGCAGAGTGATGCCGGCTCTAGCAGAGCACGGCGTGCGATGCACTGTGTTGCCTCTGAAGAAGAACTTCTGCAACTCAGTTGGACTCACTACACATGGATTTCCTCCCATAAAATAAAAAAACCCCTTCCAATTGAACATGTATTGCTCATCTATCCCAATGCTGGAAATTACTTGCAAAATTACTGAATTCGGATGACACATGCAATCATCATCCCCTCCTGCTGCCAAAAAAATGGCATGACCCTCTTTAAAAATATTCTTGAGACTTAGGATTTTCTGGGTCAGGAAGTGTAACAATAATAAAAATGTTCTTGTCCCTAACTCTTGTTTCTGTCCTGACAGGTGGAGGTGAATGTGAGTGTGCGCCACATGTACCTGTACAGCCGCGAGGTGCGTGGGGTGGTGGCACGTCTCCGCACCGAGTGTGGGTCACTGTCCGTGCACGCAGTTGCCTTGGCCCACACTCAAGGTGATCTGAACAAGGCCTTGGGACACGTTCGTAATGAGAAACAGGCAAATGTGCAAGCTTCTAGCATGCGATCGCGACGACCTACACGTGAGGTGGTAAGTCTTGAATAATAATAATTTAGTTGTCGAGGATGCTTTCCTTAAATGTGCGACAACGAATACCGAAATGACGTAAATCAACGCAATTTTGCCACGAGGACTAAACAATGCTGAAGCCGTGTTAATGCGTGCATCTTCATCCTAGACGTATCCGCAACATTACATTCAATTACTAAAAATACTACACTCAATACTAGTTTCGGCAGTAAACATTAAAACATTATTAGCAGTACATTATGAAAATAAAATCACTAAAATATCATGCGTAATTACTATATTGTACTCCATAGTACAGTACAGAACATTTCTTTATGCGCGATGCAAAGTAGTTTGTGTACAGGGTTAGGTGGAGGTGAAGGTTGAGAGGCGACGGTTACGAGAAAGGGCAGACGATGCTGTCAGCGACATGAGTGTGGGTTGAGGCAACGCTAGTCGGGTAGCGGTGGTGTTGATAATGAAGTGGCAACGTATTTTCTAAACGATATAAAAGGGGGAGGTGTAAAATCGCAAGGCTTACAGCGCAAGGCTATCACGAAGGCGCAGTACAGCACATACAGTAGTCTGCAGTAGCTACATGTTGTGATGTTGCTTTGTGGAATGCCAATTGAGGAATTTGTCGGTCATTTGTGAATTTGGAAAATTTTAACCATGACAGCAACACACATTGGCCTACTCTTATCAAACTAGATTCTTTGCCCATCCTAGGACGGAAGCTGTAATATTTACGAAAAAAATTAGCAGAGTATAATTGTATCTTGTGTTAATTAAATGGCAGTGAATCTTGCACGAAATTATGTCATACAACACTTCACTGCATTTCACTGTAGCACTGTATATAACTGACCTTCAATTTGTTCTAATTCACTGCTCTGATACTTTATTATTTTCTGCTTTCGGTCGCTGGGGTGCAAATAAATTGGATTGCAATACAATATCTGGAAAATCACCGAGAAATGTCTATTTAACCAAAATGTAGAAGCATAAATTAGACTTATCTTAGGAAAAAATATAGACCCCAAATCCAATTTGTTGCCACGTAGAATTATTTATTAGATTTATTTTAAATAAAGAAACGTGAAACTTAAAGCGAATTTGCAACAAATAATAATTCTGCTCTACCTTAATGACGGGGGTGCGGCATGTGGAGTGACGTCACGCGCGGGACACAAACACCCTAATTAATAATCATGAGCGGATGACGTCACTGATGTGGACCACGCCACCCACCCCCTCATTAATAATCAAGAGTGGATGATGTCATTCCACATGGAGTTCCCCCCCTGATCAATAATCATGAGCGGATTCCGTCACTCCACATGGAGCTCCCCCCCTTCATCAATAATCATGGTATGATGACGTCACTCATGTGGACCCTGGCCCCACCCCCTCATTAATAATCATGAGCGGGTCTTTATTTTGGATTGAATATTTCAGATTAACTGCAATACACCCGTCCTTGGACGGGCTATAGGCTACTTTTATAATAATTTAGAAGCAAAAATTAGACTTACCTTTTGTTTCAAGTGCTGAAGAAATAAATAAAGACACCAAATACACTTTGTTGCTGCGTATAAATATTGATTTGATTACATTTCAATAAAGAAACGTCAAATTTAAAGTTAATTTGCGTAAAACAAATTATTTCCAATCAACCTGCGGGAATGTAAAAATCCACCCGCTCATGATTATGAATGAGGGGGGGGTGTCTCTTTTGCAGTGACGTCACGTACGGATTTAGCACTGCTGCGTATATTTATTTTTTACTTTCTGTAAAGAAACGTCATATTTGAAGCAACTTTGCGAAAAAACTATCTTTCCACTCGGCCTTCCGCGCGAGTGTAAAAATCCACCCGCTCATGATTATTTTATTATTAATGAAGGGGGAGGGGGTATGTGGAGTGACGTCACGTGCATTACACACATTTCTGGGCTATTATAGTAGTAATGCCATCAGCGGGAATTGTAACGTCCACTATGAAGCGTCACTTTCATGTAAATTGCATCATCAGAATCGCTGATTTAGATCTCTGTATCGCGAGAAGAAAGCTCAAAGTGGTCCATGGGTGACCGGGATTTTGCTTCGGTGGCCATTGGACTTTGGAACTCTGTCTCAAAGTTGGTCAGGGAGTCTAGTTCAGTTTGGGCCTTCAGGTCCCCCCTAAAAATATTTATCTTTTAAGAAAGCATCTCGAATTTTAACTTAGCCACTTCTTACCCCCCCCCCCCCCCCCATTGTAAGGCACCTTGATGTTTTATGCATGGGGTCAGTAAAAGAGAAGAAGCAGAAAGAGAAGTGTTGTGAGCTGCGGTCCTGAGTGAATGTGTGTACAGGTGAGCGTGTAGCTCGGTGAGTGAGCGTGTGGGTGATTTGCCACAGTGTAATGGTTAGCACACTGGATTTGCGATGATCCTAAGGTCACCAGTTTGTTTCTATGGCAGTTGAAACAACGGTGCAAGTCTCTCGAATTCCCCCCCCCCTACTGCCTCTGCCCAGCCAGTAATGTAAATGTTGTACAGCACAGTCCAAGGGCAGACTGCGTGTGGTGGGTAAAGTTTGGGTGCGCCCATCTCTTCATACCAATAACCCGACTGGAAACGATAACCACTCCCTGACTTTCAGAACTGATACTTGATTGATAATTGGTTTTTTACCCTTCTATCTGGCAACAAAACTGACACCTTTTTTGTTGCCAGATAGAAGGGTTAAAAACCAATTATCATATTTTTACTGGCAAATGAGGTTCCCATAGTGGTACTTGATTCTGAAAATGGTTGCAGGCTTATTGGTTACTGTTTAACAACCCTACCATGTACACTGGTACTCAGAGTGCTGGGAGCTCACTGAATGCATGTACTGTATGAACTCTTCTCTTGGTCTGGCTGGGACTGTAGGGTCCAGATGAAGTGGACCTGCTGCTTGGTGTTGAGCGGAAGCAGCTGGCAGAGTTGGAGAGTGTCCTAGCAGAAACGCTGCTGCGCACTGAAGCCTTACAGCAAGTATGTCAGCGCATCAAGCAGTACAGCGTAGCACACTGCAACACTGGTTTATTATTAATAGAGTGCCCCCTTCACACCGGGGTGACTCAGAGCGCTTTACAAGCAGTAAGCAACTTGCATCATATCTATGGGACCTTTTTGCCCAGTATCAAAAATAATGAAAAATAATGAAAAATAATCATAGGTTTTACCCTTTCTGGCAATACACCAGGAGGTTTTTAGATATTCCAACACCAAATAGATACCTTTTGCAAGGGATCAAGTCTATATTAACCACAAATACTTGTGGCAAAACATGCAAACAAACATGCTCTGATAATATATTCTTTGTCCTTGAAACTGATTGGCCTTGTCTGAGCAGTTTTAGACCAGAGAACACCAAAAGGTACACATTACAAGGACAATGCAAGTATCAGAACACGTATATCTCTGGTCGAGCATTAATATCTACAGGACATTTTTACCAGGATCAACAATGATGAAACATAAGAATAGGTTTTACCCTTTCTGGCAATAAAACAGATGTTAAGATATTCAAACATCAAATAGATACCTTTTGGAAGGCACAAGTCCTTTTTTAATCAATTTGCATCACATCTCAGCAAATTGAAAAAGGCATCACCAGCAGCAGCTGTCCCCGTGTGGCACAAGAGGACTCCGCACCGACCAGCAAGAAGATATTAGTCTGCCGGTAGAGGGCGATGTTCCTATGGGTATCTCAATTGAGTAATTTGTGGGTCATTTCCCAAATTTGAACCATGACTTGCCAGCACACAATGACCTCATTTCAAATTGTTTCAGGGGATATTTAACGTCCACTGTGAAGCAGATAGCGTATACAGTCTATTTTCCTATAACGTGGTAGTTGCGTTCCTGCAGAACACCGTGTTATAGAAAAATGGCATTATAATAGATAATATAACATAGGATAAAGCACAGTCAGCGATAACACGTGAGATGCGTACGCAGGCCGAACAAACACTGAGGTGCGTGGATAGCATCTAGAAGCATCCAGCAGCATTCCGCCTTGTGCGATAATGCTTCGCCGAGGTAGCCGTACAACCACTTATTCCTACTCGTGCAAAGTAGTTCCATTCACTCAATCGCGTTATCTCCAATTCGCTTCCGCATTGTAAAAATGTGTTCCCTAATATATTCATTGCATTACATAAAATTCGCGTTATGAAAACTATGCGTTATCGGAGATCAGACTATTTATATGATTAATAAACTCAAATGAGTAACCAGGGCGGCCTGCCAGATTCAAACCGCAAACCTTTTGAAACAAGCGGCGGACACGCTCCTGTTGGGCCATGTCACCACCCCGTTGTGTTCATGCACACAACTCACTCGTCTTATACATGCACTGCTCTTGTTGAGGAAAAGCCTAGTTACTGCTGCCTGAATGGATTGCCAGATATTCCATGGTGTTTTTTTGCAATTGAGCACAGAACTTTGCATTCCTTCCAGTCGTAATTTTTTTTAATTCGTTTAACAGTTTTAACTAACATCAAAACTAGTAAGAAAAGTGTTATTTTAAAAAGTAATTGGGCTCGGGCAGGATATAATCCTGACGAGAAGGGGTAAGTGAGCGATGGTTAAGAATCACAATGGAGTTGCACTGAAGGAATGGAATGCGATCAAGGAGATGGAGTGATGGAGTGATATAATCAATTCGCGTGCTGGTGCTGGATGGATTCCTGCAGTGCAGGATCCTGAGAGGTGGCAGTGGCATGGGGAGGTATTCATCTGGCAGTGGATTGGGCATGGCTGATAATGGTGATGAGCAGGTTTACTAAGATAGTACCTATTCGACTTGAGGGCACTACATTATTTGTAAATGTATATATTGCATGTTTGCACCTCCAATTAGCACGGTTGGCTACGTACGGTGCGAAAGAAGTTAGACATACATATGGACATTGCATTTATAACTACAGTGTTATTCTTTGAACTTGTTTTTCTCTCTTTGCCGTAAGCGGTTGCTGGCGTGCATCTCTAAGAGGTCTTGTGTGCTAGACTTGATCGGTCACGCAACACCCAGTCGTCTAAGTCATACGACTCCTTCTGCCAAATGGAGCCCAGATCCTATTGGCCCACTGTCCCCAGGTATACACGTGGTATGGAACATGCAGATGTTTATGCACAGGTCGTAATAATAATTTGCTTTAGAGTAGCTTTCTTTATGCCGGGGTGTCTCACAGCTTTTAATACATGAGAAGCACCTTACATCTCATCTCAAATACTTTAAGGGTACCCTCCAGTGACAGCAGTCTCTGGAGCACAAGGTGACTCAGCACCTCGCCTGCAAGAAGGCATTCGTATTGTCAGTCGGGGAGATTCTTGATATGTATTTTCCAATGGAGTAATTCACTCCGTAATTTTGGGAATTTATAAATATATGTTTTACTATGATGCCAGCGCACATGGCCTACTCATTTCGAGTTACATTAGAGGATTTTTAACGTCCACTGTAAATTAAGCAGATGGTGTGTGGTAATATACCATGAAGGCACACCGCAGTATCAACCAGGGTGGCCTGCTAGGTTCAAACCATGAACCTCTGCAACAAGCACCAAACGTCCTGCTGGGCCATGTCACTACCAAATAGTACAGTACCATGTATTGGGAGTAATAATGTTACAGGACACACATGCCATGCCATAATGTCATACGTCAAGAGTACTTACAACATCGCACAGTGATTCAAGGGAGTACACAGTCCTGTGAGTCCAAAGAGTTGAGCGAGACCGGAGCCATATAATACAGCACAATATGACCAATAAGGGCCAATTACTTCTACATATATATAATTTACATTTGTATATCCGTTCATTTATCTATCATGCTCTTGAACTCCCAAACGCTGTGTGGGAGAACAAAATCCATAAAATATAAACAATTTCCCTTGCCGAGGACATTCCCAGGAAATTGTATAAAAGGTCTGTGAAGATGCATTATAAATTAATGTGACATTTCTTTATTATTGTTAACGAATGTGCTGAAACAGGTAAAACATTTATTAGTCAATGCCTGTGTCCTCTCCATTTGCGCTTAGGTTGAGTTGGGATTGTCCAGATTTGGCATGGAAATTCGTCAGCGCTTCTTCCACCACACACGCCATGGTTCTGGTTATGGCTGTGATTATAATATGGTTATGGTTGTGGTTAGAATATGGTTATGGTCGTGATTATAATGTGCTCATTATTGTGGTTATAATGTGGTAGTTGTGGTTATGGTTGTGCTTAAAATATGTTTACGTTTTTGTTTATGTGTTTGTGGTTATAATTTAGTTATGGTTGTGTTTTGAATAAGCTTATGGTTGTGGATAGCATGTGTCTGGTTGTGATTATTTAACGTGGTGATGGTTATAATGTGATGGTTGTGTTTATAATTTGTTAGTGATTATAATGTGGTTATTATGGTTGTGGTTAAAATGTAGTTTTGGTTGGGATTATATGCTCCTATTGTTGTTAGAATATGGTTATGGTTTTGGTTAGGTTATCATGGTTGTGGTTATAATGTGGTTGTGGTTATGGTTATTTGGGTTGTGGTTATGTTGTGGATATTTTGTTCTGGATATATTGTAGTTCTGGTGGTAATGTGGTAGTTATAGTTATACTTATGTGGTGGTTATGTTTTGATTTTGGTAATGTAACTGTTGTTGTAATGTTGAAGTTATGTGGTTGTGCTTAGAAAGTTGTGGTTATGTTGTGGTCTCAATGGGGTTATAATGTGTTGTGGTTATAATGTGCCTGGTGTGGTTGTGCTTAAATTGTGGTTGTGGTTATATTTTGGCTGCTGTGGTTGTGATTCTGTGGTGGTTATACTTGTGGTTGCAATGTGGCTATAGTTTTTAAGATGCAGGTTGTGGATATAGTTGTGGTTATATTGCGGCTATTGTGGTTATGTCTCTGTAGTTGTGGTTGATGGTTGTAGTTATAGTGTGGCTTTATTTGTGGTTGTAAAATAGTTGTACAACTGTTACTATTAACAATATTTGTTTTAATATGTTGTTGATGTTTATATATTATTGTTGTTGATGTTGATATGAACATTATTACTGTTGATAATGTCACAACATTTTCGATTTAAAGCTTTCGTGACTGCAGGGATTCATCTTCTTGGTTCTTTCGGTAAAGTCACGTAGAAGGGAAGTAATAAAATAATAAAAATAAAACATAATAAAATAAAATAATTCTCACGACGTTTCGGCTACAACGCAAGCAGCCGTCTTCAGGTGAAGAATGAGACACTACCAAGCTAGGAGCTTATATATAAGCTGGGTTGGAGGTGCAAGAAGAGCGCCTTAACAAAAAGAATGTGCATATGAAGAGGAATTTAGCATATTCATGGGAAATGCGTAGGAGGTGGGTGGGGGGGGGGGTTTCATAGTCATATTATGCCCATGCATTATGCAGGATCAACAGCACCAAGGGGGGGTGCAGGGAGTAGCATTAACAAAGGAAAGGAATGTTAATAGTATGTAGCTGCAGTTACTAAACAACCACGTAGAAAACTAAAGTATAAACTACATAAAAAACTAAAGAGACCCCACCAACAGCCTCGTCACTAAAACCAACAAAATCATTTCTGATTCAACCGCATTAATTGATCAGACCAAACAGTTCTCGTTGAAACCTTCTGCAGCCAGACCACCAATATTATACGGCTTGCCAAAGATACATAAAGAAGATACACCTCTTCGTCCCATTGTCTCTACTATCAACTCCCCCACCTATAAATTGGCTCGTTTTTTGTCTGAAATCCTACGGCCTTTCACTGGAAAAACCACCTCTGCGGTACTAAACTCTACTGACCTGGTATCGACAATCAAGGGGATTGCCCTGTCCCCAGACGACCTGCTTGTCAGTTTTGATGTGGTTTCCTTATTCACCAAGGTTCCTGTACCTGACACCATCGCAATCATTGAAGACTTGGTTCATCAAGGACTGCATGCTGGGGTACCCCCCCTGGTGACCCACTGCTTAACCAATACATACTTCACCTGGAATGGAACTTTCTACAAGCAAACTGAGGGCACCCCAATGGGCTCCCCCCTATCTCCGGTTGTAGCCAACATCTTCATGGAGAAATTTGAGACTGACGCCATCCAGACTGCCATTCTACGCCCGACCTTATGGAAGAGGTACGTAGACGACACTTTTGTCATCTGGCCACATGGCAGGCCTACTCTAGACCAATTTCTCGACCACATCAATTCCATACACCCAGCCATCAGATTCACCATGGAAGTCGAAAAAGATGGCAAGCTACCCTTTTTGGATGTCCTAATCAAAAGGAGACCTGATGGTTCAATGAGCCACTCTGTCTACAGGAAAGCCACCCATACGGATGCTTACCTAAAACCGGATTCCCACCACCATCCATCCCAGAAGAATTCCCTCATCAAGACTCTATATCATAGAGCCCAATGCATCTCCGACCAGGAACACATTGCCAAGCTCTTAAGGCTAATGGTTACTCCGACTACACAATCCGCAAAGCCATTACTCCAACCATCAAGAAGGATCCTGTTGAGGAGCCTTTCAAGACCATCACCTTACCCTACATTGCTGGGGTCACAAAAAAGATCTCCAAAATCCTGATTAAACACAAGATCCAGGTCCGATTCAACACAGTACATAAAATCCGTGATCTGGTACCGTCTGTAAAAGATGTGGTTCCAGACATACAGTACCCTGGCGTCTCGAAACTAAGTTGCCTCTGTGGTAGCAGTTACATTGGGGAAACCAAACGACATGTCTCGGACCGCATCCGTGAACATAAAGCAGACCTGAAACACGGTAGGACAAACACCTCAGCCGTGGCAGATCACTGTTACAACTCAGTGGGCTCACATGACATTGACTTCTCCAAGACAGAGGTTCTCTGCAAACCATCTGGCTATCATGAGAGATTTGTTCATGAGGCGATCCACATATACAAACACAGAGACAATTTTAACCGAGAAGATGGATTCTGGCTTAGCAATCATTGGAAGGACGTAATAAACCATTTCAGATCTTAACTGATTGTGTTCACGTTTACGGTGACTTTCAGACCGCGTTCCACTCACTGGCATTGTATTCTCCGCAGGGAATGGATTCTTTGCTCCGCTGCAAGTTTTCCCCCCCACGACTCACCCATTGACACGACGGTCAATGGTACAGCGTATAATAACAAATAGTATAACATTTATATGCTTAATACAATGTACAAAGTAATATATAGTATCGTAATTGTATAGTAAACATATAGCAGTGTGATACACATTAGGGTGAGTGGAATAATACATAGTGTTATATTAAAATGTATAAGGGTGGTTTATAGCAATACAGTATATAATTTAATGTTGGGTTTATCTATGGCAGTATATAGTATGGTGTATGCTCGTGTGATGTAAGAGAATAAAGTTTAGATGGAAGCATATTATATAATTTTTACGACGTAGAATTGTAATGTATTACTTGCTGTTAGTAACTCAGCTTATTGTAGAGTATAGTAAGTATACTGATGGTGCTATGCAGTTTATACTTTAGTTTTTTATGTAGTTTATACTTTAGTTTTCTACGTTGTTGTTTAGTAACTGCAGCTACATACTATTAACATTCTTTTCCTTTGTTAATGCTACTGCACCCCCCCTTGGTGCTGTTGATCCTGCATAATGCATGGGCATAATGACTATGAAACCACCCCACCCACCTCCTACGCATTTCCCATGAATATGCTAAATTCCTCTTCATATGCACATTCTTTTTGTTAAGGCGCTCTTCTTGCACCTCCAACCCAGCTTATATATAAGCTCCTAGCTTGGTAGTGTCTCATTCTTCACCTGAAGACGGCTGCTTGCGTTGTAGCCGAAACGTCGTGAGAATTATTTTATTTTATTATGTTTTATTTTTATTATTTCATTACTTCCCTTCTACGTGACTTTACCGAAAGAACCAAGAAGATGTCACAACATTGTTGATGTTATGATATTGTTGTTGATTTAGAATTTACTAGTGAGTGTCATCAAGGAATCCATATAATTTGCAGTCACTTAAGTAATATCCTGCACAAATGTGTGGCAAGTGCTAGTACATAATAAATACATACAGGCAGACCTCGCTTGTCGCTGAACATGCGTTCCTGAAGAAGTGAGCACTCATCGAATAAGCGGTAAATGGGGTCATAATACCATTCTATATATGCAGATGCGTTCCCGACAGCGTTATTTCTTTTGTATGAGTAATATAAGAATAATTTATTATAACATCAGTAAGTATGATGTACTGTACTCATGAGTGCATTCTACTGCACCCCTACAAGGCAGCGGTGAGAGGCGAGGTTGTTGGAGCTGCTGCTGCACTCCCAATCGCGGTCATTCTCAGTGAGGTTTATTTTAGGTGGAGCCTGAGAGACTTTATCCTGTTTTTGTGAGTTCTCATCTCACTAACATTGACATTTAAAAAATAAAAATAGATTTTAAAAAATGTAATTGTGACTACAAATCGTGATAAAACTAAGCTCAACTATTTTTTATTTTACCAGACAAGGCCCACTGAGCTATATATATCTTTTTTAGAAGCGACCTAGCCACAAATTGTAGCCTAATGAAGTGGCTTATCACGTGGAATTTTGTAGCAGCCAATCGAATCTCTGGGGGTGGGGTCTGGTTGGCTGAGAGCCATGCATCAGAGAATGATGGGGGTGGGTACATTTCCTCGGCCAGCACTGCTGCGTATTCTCACAAAAATTTGTAGGTGCTTTACAGTATAGATGTTTTGATCTTACATTTTTTCGTAAACATTTTCTCCAGGACAAGGAATGCTATAAAGAATCAGCATTCTACGGGGTCGCACTAGTGAGGTTTCCCTGTTAGTACATTTGGTTATTGTGACATTTTGTATTATACACAAAGGCACTATGGGTATGCTGTGTAAACCCAGCAAGGACCTGGGTTTGATTCCCAACTTTGATGCCTTTATGTGTGAAGTTATGATCAACCCCTGTCCTGTGTGGGGTTTCTCCAGGTTATCTGGTTTCATCCTGTAAGCTAACAAAGCAATGTAAGAAGAGGCGTTAACTAACCATCCCAATGCTGAATTATTACCTGAAAATTAGTCACTTGGGATTATACATAGCAACATTACCCCCGACTCCACAGTCTTGGTCGGACCATCCAGACAAAGTATCTTGAGACTGACTGAGGCTACGCTGGGTAAGCAAACAATAATAATACAATACCACAATATAAATTATGTTCTCTGCATAATCTCCGAAATGCACCTGTGGATAAAATCCCTGTGCCCACGTATGTCAGAGTGCACCCGCGTGCTGGAAGAAGCTGCACAAGGTCAGAAGGAGGTGATGGCAATCCGCTCTGAGATTAGTCACGTGATCAAGAAGGTGGCTCACCTGCAGAGCAGAACACGCCAGCGTGTGACACAAGGTTTGGGCCAGAAGCTAGTGGAGACCAACTGCCTCGCGGTAATCAGCGCAGCACATACCACACACAGAAACGTGCACAGCTCTCACACAGATAGTCATAATGACAATGATATGTCTTTGCCCTTCTTTTTGGGGTTGCCACAGTGACTCGGAGATGTTATTTCCCTCGCCTGGTATGCAGGAGGTCGTGGGTTCGATCCCGACCCTGCCGCCTGTATATTTGGAGTTTGCATGTTCTCTCTCCCTGTGGTCGCATGGATTTTCTCTGAGTCCTCCTGTTTTTTCTTCCACATTTAGAATTAACATCACGCGTTTAGAGTATTTCACTGCTATTAATTTCTGCATGATAAGCCACTTCGTTAAGCTATAATTTGTGGCCAGGTCGCTTCTGGAAAAGAGCTATATAGCTCAGTGTGCCTTACCTGGTAAAAGAAAAATAGTTTAGTGTTAGCATCTCATAGTTCTTTACACACAAAATAAGCAAATTGCATCTCATCTGGTCTCAAATATTGAAAGAGCTCCCCCAGTGGCAGCTGTCCCTGAGGCACAAGGTGACTCAGAATCTGGCCCTGTTGTAAGGCATTCTTGCGCTAGTGTGAGTGATATTGCTATACCTTATCCCAGTTGAATAATTTTTGGATCATTTTTCGAATTGGACAAAATCGGACCTTGACGCTGGCACACAATGGCCTCTTTTCAAATGACGTCATGAGATCTTTAACGTTCGTTGTGAAGCAAACTGCATAGTATGAATAATTCACAGCAAAGAAATAACCAGGATTCGTTGACCACACGGAACGCACACACCTCTCAAGTGGATGGTGACTTACACTCTGTTAGTAGCTTGAATCCAGTTGTGCATTAAAAACATTGCAAAAAAGTAGAAATCATGAAACAATGATGGATGTCTTGTTTTTTCCAGCGAGCGCTGCAAGTGAGCGCAGGCCACACACGCATGGCAATCCACCAAGCACAGAGGTGGCATGCGGCGATCTCAACAGCACAGGGGTACATAAAGTCTTTGTTGTGTTGTTGTGTCTATACCCTTTTTTTATTAAGAACAATTCAAAAAAAAATTATTATATATATTTTTTTATATTATCTATATATCTTTTTTTTAAATTAAACAATGAAAACAACTCACTTCTCCTCACAAGCACACCAGGAATCCATGAAACATGGAGGGCGGTTAAAATGATAAGAATTCGGTCACAGAGAGGTCATAGACATCCAGATGGACAAAAAGATGTATGGACTAGCCTCCCAGGACATCTGGAGATGTACAGATAAGGTGCAGAGTAAATAACGGTTGCAACTCGCGTTTTCTTAACGTTTTCCTTACCGAAAAGTAGAAACTTAACAAAGATAATTAACCAACAAACCATAAGTTTTTTTTATTAGTAATTATCTTATATTACTCTATTCACCGCATACATATTATTTAGAATTATATGTTTCCTATCTACATGCCCTTCCTAAAAACTAAAGAGTACGAATTCCAGAAAGCTTAAGTGGAAACATAGTTACACTTAACCTCAGGACATTAAAATATAACTCAGAATAAAACACCAATCTCTGGAGAACTAAACTTGGCGAAGCCCCAAAATAATAATGTGACGAGGATCATTACGAATATTCATTAAACATAGACGAATGATAACCACGATACTAAGACCGAAGGAACTCATAAAATATAATTCAAGAATAAATGTAACACACAGGACCACATAAATGTATTGCAAACATCTCCTCAGCCACCTTTGTCTTCCAGCGGGGTCTGGCAAGCAAGGAGGGAGCATAAAGGTCACAGGGGGGAATCGGTGCCTGACATTCCAAAGATATCTGTTTTTTTATTCTGTTTGTTTTCTCTCGCAAGAGACGCGGAGAGAGGAGAGGGTGCTCACGTTTTGAGTTAAACACGGCCGTCTTTGTCTCCCCGCAGCACAAACAGATGGCCCATGAATGCTTGGAGGGTTAGGAAAGGTCGCGAGGAGGGGTCGCGGGGGTGTCTGCTTTTTCTCGCTCTGTTTGTGTTTTGTCGCCCGCTCGCAAGGAATGCACAGAGAGGGGAGTCACGTTTTTAAGTTAGGCACAGGCGCACATAACAAGCAGTCTGGGTTGAGTCGTGCTCAGTCTCGCAACTCGGCTTGCGACGCGGTGTTGCGACGGGGCTCGCAAGAGAGCGGAGGCGCGTCGTGCCTCGAGGAGAGATGGGACGACGAGGGGTCATTATGGTGACAGTCTGAGGGCAGTCTGTTCGAGTCGCGCTCAGTCTCGCAACTCGGCTTGCGACGCGGCGTTGCGACGGGGCTCGCAAGAGAGCGGGGGCAGATCGTGCCTCGAGGAGAGATGGAACGAGGAGGGGTCGTTCGAGTCGCAGAAGTCTGAGTTCAACCTGGGTCGGGGCTGGGTTTCAGCCGTGCTCCGGCTGGCGGAGCGTCGTGAGGAAACGAAACACCGATGCCGATAGCCGGTGTCGCTTCTCGCAGAACAAAGTTAAGTGCGAGTGAAGCTGGCAGCTGCACGAACAAGGGAAGCACGGAGCAGAGAGAGTGACGAGTGACGACAAGCAATCAACCTGTAAAAGGGCAGAGATCGCCAAGCGTCGACCAAGCGTGCAAAGCAGAGAGAGCGCAAGAACAGCACGACTCGGACGTCACCGGGCGTCACCGAGCGTCGTGCCAACTCGTCATCCAGCAGTGGAGAGAGAGAGAGCGCAGGAGCAGCACGACTCGGACGTCACCGGGCATCACCGAGCGTCGTGCCAACTCGTCATCCAGCAGTGGAGAGAGAGAGAGCGCAAGAGCAGCACGACTCGGACGTCACCGGGCGTCACCGAGCGTCGTGCCAACTCGTCATCCAGCAGTGGAGAGAGAGAGAGCGCAAGAGCAGCACGACTCGGACGTCACCGGGCATCACCGAGCGTCGTGCCAACTCGTCATCTAGCAGTAGAGGGAGAGAGAGCGCAAGAGCAGCACGACTCGGACGTCACCGGGCGTCACCGAGCGTCGTGCCAACTCGTCATCCACCAGTGGAGAGAGAGAGCGCACAAGCAGAGACACGCAAGAGAGAGGGAGCAGCGGGGGCTCGCGGCGGCCACGCCCAACCCAGAGAAAACTTCTGGCCGCTGTTTGTATCCTCCTACACCACACAAGCTAACGACACAATTAATATTACGAGGGGACAACGCACACACAGCACGCACATGAATAAGACTTAAAAAAAAATTGTCTTTGCGTTTCAAAAAGGGTTGCCATTTCGAGGTGGTGCGTTCAATATCAACGGATCGTGCAAAGCAGTTGCTGCCGTCGAGTTACATGAATAAGAAATGTTTTAGTCATTCATTTTCGTTAACTGCATGATCTCGCCAATGAAGAAGTATTTTTAGTCATTCATTTTCGTTAATTGCATAATCTTGCCCATGCATTTATTGACGTATACCTGCTTTCGCATAAGAGAGTGTCATGTGCTTGTTTAGAATTAAAATTGCTTAACACCAACTGTTCGAGTGCTTCTTTCCAAGTCCATGCAAAACTATCTTATTCTTGATAACTGTATCCTGTGATGAGATCTGAAACTGGAGACCTAAAATAACATAAACACACTAAGATAATCGGTAAACGTTTAATCCATGATAATCGTGTTATCCTGATTGATATAACTCTGGATAAACGAAACTAAGCCTAATTATCACAACTGCACACATTAACATAATCGCAAGCGTCCGCATAAATTACCACGATTATCTCCGCGATTATCATAATTTATGCATATAATTACACACATTATCATAATTTATGCATGTTAATACACACATTAACATAATGCGATTTGCGCATTTTTTGGAAAATTATTAATTTTTATTATTTGTATCAAAATTTCATAATCCAACACATACAACATAATGGGTGGCTCGTCCGGGATCTCTCGCAGACAGTGTTTTGCATGGATGATGGAATGAATCACTACGTGTTAACTAGAATATCGTGATCGAACATTGCATGGTGATTGTAAACGGGCGTAAAACAAAACAAAAAAAAACGCCCTCTGAGGTTAAAACCCAGAATAGCAGGTTGAAACAAAGACAGTGGAATTAAGATAATATAGTATCAAACCGATTGCATCCTGTGATAAATGGTGTTAGATGTACGCACTCTGAATCAGAAAATAACAGAATAGCTCGAGTCAAACTGACCACACTCTGTGAGATAACTGTTTTATATGCACTCTGAAAGAAAAGGTCAAAGTAACTCCTGCCACTTGAGATGCTAGGATTAAGAATAATTTTTGAATGGGTTACAGGGTACTGGGAGCTCGTATTAAAACGTACCAACCAATCTGTTACAAAGCAGTACAGTCAGAGAGACATATGGGAAGGGAGCTGTATCGATAACACGAACACACCTCGGGGGAAACTAATTGACTGGATAAAATGTAACGAAGGTGAACACGACGCAAAAACTGCAGAGAAGGCAAGACAGGACTCATGCCTTCTCACACAGGTGTAGTGACATAAGAAGGGAGGGGCTGCTGGGGGCTCTGGGATCCCAGGCGAGTCCAGACGCTTAAGCCTTTGGGCGCCAGGCGCTGGGTTCCCAGGGGGTCCAGACGCTTAAGCCTCTGGGCGCCAGGCGTTGAGTTCCCAGGCGCTTAATCCCCTGGGCGCCGCCAACGGGGGGGGGGGGCTGTGTGTGCTCTGTGGGATGTCTGGTGGCGCACACGGCCCCACCCCTCGTTGGACCAGGCATAAAAGGAGAGCTCCCTGGACGATCGGGGCCCAGTTGTAACTCAAGACCCAAGACCCACGACCAGCCATCTGAAGACCCTGGGATGCTGCGAGAGCCAGCGCTGGGACTCTGGAACTCCCGACTCTACGACCTTGTGAGGGCGAGTCCGGAGCATAGCCAGAGTAGAGTAGCTAGGCTGTGTAGCTAGGCTGTGTACCTAGGCTGTAACAGAGTATCAGGACTGTTGGAGAGTTGGACTGTTGGGAGTGTTGTATCGTAATAAAGAAGTTACGTCTACAAGTGTCTCCGGAACCCGTTACACAGGCATACAGACAGGGATTGTGGAATGAGGAAAAATTTGGAAAGGAAACGGGAGAGAAATCGTCTCTAATAAACGAGGAGAAATGCCCTCACACCCTCGAGAGGGAGGAGAAATCAGTGCTCGCGACACCAGCGAAACTCACAGACGTTGATCCACAGAATAAATATGGAAGTAACATTAAATCACACTCTTGGGTACGTGGACAGAGTCCAGGGACTGATCGCACAAAAGTTAAAGTAAAGTCGCCAAGACATGCTTCACTAAGGGCAGAGGCAAAAACTGAAGGGAAATGGCAACACGAGCGACATGGCACAGAGCGCACACACAAAAAATGCACGCCGCTGAAACACGCCCGACACAGCACAGATGAAAGTGACAGATTGCCTGATGATAACTTGTTTGATGATGACGCTGACGGCGATCAACTTTCGGAATACTTATTCAACTGTAAAACCCTTAAATTGATGGACAAGGCTCTAGTCAGAATTCCCGATTTTGATCCATGGATATACACACACATATCGCAACAGTAGAAGAGGAGGCAATGATTAGAGGGCTGAGGAGACGGGATGAAAAAGCGAGTTTGTTGAAACGGAGCTTACATAAAGAATCTATACCATGGGTAAAGTCACTACCATGCCAAGTTAGAAATGATTTTAAACAACTGAGCCTGGCAGTGATTCGGAAGTTTGGAGAATATTCGACATTTACTGAGGGGTTTTATGCGGTAAAATCGATGACCCAGGGCATGGACCAAGACCCACGTGACTACCTTTTACAATTTAAAAGAGCGTATTACGCAGGCGATGTGAATCGAAATCACGAAGGAGATAAAATGTTCAAAATTATGTTTTTTGAATCCTTGAGCCCAGAGATTACAGAAAGGGTGAGAATGGTTTTGAATCCAGAAACCGCATCCTTACGCCGCATAGAGAGCAAGGCGTACATGGCATGGTTATACAGAGCTAAGAATCATAATTCGGATCCAGAACACAGGGAGAGGGATAAGGAACCCAGCCTCTCAGAGAGGAATAAAAATCACCGAGCAGTCCCACAATGCAGGGAGGAGCAAACACGCACGCACCTGTGGCAAAATAAACCAGAGAGAGGTTGGCACGAGAATGAGAGCGGCACAAAGCCGAACATTCAGGAGAATCGCAGAATGTGGAGGCCAAGGGCAGAATCATATCAACACCCCATGCCCCGACATACGCAAGGTCAAAATTACCCACAAAGATGGCGAAGTAACGATCCAGGAAAAATTTGGCACCCAAATGGGAGAAACACTGGGCCAAAAATGTACGAGAATCGCAGGAGGGAGAGGTTCAGAGCAGAACCATATCAACACCCCATGCCACGACACACGCAAGGTCCAAATTACACGCAAAGATGGCAAGATAACCATCTAGCGGGAAGGTGGTACAGAGACTGCGGAGGTATGGAGGCGAACATTCAGTTGAATCGCAGGATGGGAGGTCAAACACAATCGGTCCAATTCCGACCAATTTCTCTACCGGCTATACCAGGAGGGAATAGAGGAATAACACAGAATGCGGTCCAAATACGTGATGAACCACCCACAGTGAGTGAGAGCGAGCGGCCAACACGCGCCCAACCCGCCGAGGTTTTGTTAAACCCTGAGCTCAATGGGAAATGCAAGCAGGCTGCAAGTGACAGGGCGAACAAATACCGCCACGACAGGGAAACATTAAAAGCATACGATGCGGTAGGAAACACGAGCAGTGCTCTTGTAAATGACGCACGGATCGAATACAACGACAGGGCTGCATTGAAGCGTGATCGGACGGTAGATAACAGACAGATAGGAAAACTGGATCGCCCGGAAAAAGGTAAAGCCACCCAGGACGTCGCAAGAGCGCGCGATGGTGGGGCAGAGAGAGCGAACACAGAGACACGCCCTGAGGAGTGCAGGCGTGAGCCTTTGAATGAAAAATATCCAAGGGAAACCAAAATTAAGGTGGATCGGAGTGCTGGAATGGAGACGAATGTCCATGACGTATCGGGAATGGTGTTGAAATCCAACCCAATCGGAAAAAACAAAAGGGCAACATTACGAGGCACGGAATTAAATCGACACGCTGACTCGGCAAATGTGCATGTAATCGCAGAGAGAGCGAATGCCATTGATAACGGAGTACAGAAGTTGGTTGTGTGCGCGAATTCTGATTATGTGCAGCACAATTTTACACCACACATTCCCACGACGCGAGAGAGTGAGAGGGGAAATTACAAAAACGAACCGGAAAAACATGATCGAATGATCAAAGTGATAAGTGGTAAACCAGACACTCGGAACTTGGTAAAAAGATTGCAAGGATGTAACAGGAGGAAAATAACGCAAAAATGCGTTCGAAACCGCTACCTAGCGTTTCCCAGGATTTAACAAAAACAAAAAAAATAATATCCGCCGTAGTTATGATGTATGAGAACCGATGTAACGTAATATCGATGTTTAACGTTTTGTTTTATTTTCTTTGCTCAATTCAAATGTAACCATGTTAAGATTGTGATACATACGCGCGCGCTTTGGAAGGAACGTTTTGTTTTATTTTCTTTGCTTATTTCAAATGTAACCATGTTAAGATTGTGATACATACGCGCGTGGTAAGGAATAACCGCCGAGAGTGAGGGCGGCTTATGGATTCATAACACAAAAAAAGGGCATTTACTTTGTTTGAAAATTCGCCAGTGGCCAAATCGACCCCTGATAATTTTCAAAAGGGCGGATTATTGTGTCTATACCCTTTTTTTATTAAGAACAATTCCCAAAAAAATTATTATATGTATATATTTTTTATATTATCTATATATCTTTTTTTTAAATTAAACAATGAAAACAACTCACTTCTCCTCACAAGCACACCAGGAATCCATGAAACATGGAGGGCGGTTAAAATGATAAGAATTCGGTCACAGAGAGGTCATAGACATCCAGATGGACAAAAAGATGTATGGACTAGCCTCCCAAGACATCTGGAGATGTACAGATAAGGTGCAGAGTAAATAACGGTTGCAACTCGTGTTTTCTTAACGTTTTCCTTACCGAAAAGTAGAAACTTAACAAAGATAATTAACCAACAAACCATAAGATTTTTTTATTAGTAATTATCTTATATTACTCGTATTCACCGCATACATATTATTTAGAATTATATGTTTCCTATCTCTACATGACCTTCCTAAAAACTAAAGAGTACGAATTCCAGAAAGCTTAAGTGGAAACATAGTTACACTTAACCTCAGGACATTAAAATATAACTCAGAATAAAACACCAATCTCTGGAGAACTAAACTTGGCGAAGCCCCAAAATAATAATGTGACGAGGATCATTACGAATATTCATTAAACATAGACGAATGATAACCAAGTGTTGTATATGTTGGGTATGAAAATTTGTTATGTTGTATGCGTGCGTGGGTGAAATTATTATGTTGTATATGTGGGTTATGAATATTCAGTGGAAATAATAATAATTAAATGAAATTTGGCCAAATGTGTAATTATCCGGAAATATGTTAATTTATGTAATTACGCACATTTTAATTATGCCAATTCGAGAGGTAATCGTATTAATTATGCGAGTGGGTGTAATTATGATAACGCAAGTCGTTATGATAACCAGACCCCGGTTCACCCCGTTATCGCTTTAACATTTACTGAGTATGTATTAGTGTGTTTATTAAGGTCACCAAGTTCAAATCTCAACGCAGAAGCAGATCTTATGCATAGATTTCAGGAAAGAATCACACAACCACTTCTGTATTGATCAATTTATTACTAATTCAACCTTAACTATGATATAGTATGCGAACTCTCAATCCCTGAACGTCAATACGGCATCAATACAGTATCATCAACGATTGTCTGATTTCACTTTGACAACGGCACATGGATCCCGCATAACGCGATGGTTGTTAGTGAGAGAGAGAGTCGTTAAAACATGCAAATACTATGCTAAGAAAACCTTAACGTTAATGAATGATTATACTCAATATTGTTCACGCAGTACCGCACTCCTTATTGATCATACGCAACCCTTATCACGTTGTTAGCACCTTGGGTCACGGAACAGTTGAATATTCTGTAGAGGATGCGAGTACGTGCGGCGATTATGACTGAAAGATACTTGAAAGATTATACGGCGATAAAAAAAAACACAATCAAAAACAGTTATTATTCTTAAAGGCACCAATCTCAACAGATACATCGGCAGGTTATCTCAGAACGGCTCGGAGTAAGGGCCTGCGACGGTGCTCCTTTTCCGAAGATTGTTATCTTATACCAAGTTTACTAATTGGGGACCAGATCACCTGATAAGGATCCGGTGGGCCACCACTCCCCACGTGAGCGTGGCTCGGCGGAAGGAGGTGCCAAGAATCAGTTCGTATTGATGGATCTGTTGGGAATTTATGCGATTAAGAGTACAGCCCACTAAATATTAAAGATAAAAATTAAGAATACTCTTATAAACGACGGAGGGCTATCCTTCGGTCTCGTTGTGATGCTTTCCAGCCACGGATGGCTTATGGGTTCGAGTGTTTTTGAGTGGTAAGAGTTGTCTTGAATAGTCAGTGTTCGGAGTCGATTCTTTATGTCAAACAGACGCCTGGTGGTCGTGTGGTGAGGGGGCGGTGCGCGTCATACGTATCAGGCGCTCCCCTGTCACCGTGGTGAATTGGCTCGGATGGCTGTTGATACGCTGTCGCAGTTCGGAACCCGGTCGGTAGGTGGCGCCCACAACTCGCTCGTAGCGTGCAGCGCTGGATCGTCGCCAAGTCGCGACGCTCACCACCGGCGGCAGCGGAGATCTCCGGCGGCAGCAGAGATTGACGAGCTGAAGATGAGTCGAGCCGACCCGCTGGTCGCAGCTCGCTCCTGAGTCGACCCTCCCGGTCGAGCTCGCTCCTGGGTCGACCCGCTGGTCGCCCTCGCTCCTGAGTCGACTCTCTGGTCGCACTCCTGAGTGGACCCGCTCTGGTCGCACTCGTTCCTGAGTCGACCCTCCCGGTCGAGCTTCTGAGTGGACCCTCCCGTCGCACTCGTTCCTGAGTCGACCCTCCCGGTCGAGCTTCTGAGTGGACCCTCCCGTCGCACTGGTTTCCAATGCTCAGGATCCTTTACTTTATGCCGAAAATTCCCCCTGGATCCCGCCCACAAGGCGGGGCTTCTTCCGATTTTTGCTGTGTCAGGATCTGTCCGTAGGCAGGTGTGTCCATGTGTCTGTCCGTATGTCCGTGTGTCCTTGTGTGCATTACTGACGGTATATTCGTTGTCACACTCCCTCCATAAAACCCACGAGCAAACAATCAGATGTTACAAATTGCCTCGAAGTCGTCTCTCTGTCTGGGTGCAATATTATCTCTTGTCTGGCCTTCTTCATGACCCAAAACACAGACGTTACAAATCGTCTCATAGGCGTCTTTGTTCGTGTTGCACAACCTGGAGGGAGGGGCAACACTCTCTCCGACCCGGCGCACAAAGAAATGGTTAAAAAGTTTTAAGTTAACATTTGTCCCTTACTATTTCACAGTTATGATTCTGTATGTAACCTAAGGTCTGTCGTTTCCCATCGTGGTTCCCGACCCAAGTGTAGGTGTTTCCCCGAGCGTACACACACTCCTATCCCGCGCTGCGGGGATACAAAGACGGCCGGGATCTCCCTTTCTCTCCGACCCTGGGTTTAACATCGTTTTTTTTTTATTATGTATTATATTCGACCTGGTTGTGATTCATCCCGTTATCCTGGCTTTTCCATAAGTTTTACTTTTGTCTTTCATGCATATACTTATTACTATAAATTTATTTCCGATATCTTAGGTTAAGGGGTAAGTTTCTTGATCCTAGGAATTCGTATTCCTTGGTGCCTGGATGGTTATATAAGCGGAATATAGTTTATGGTGAATAGAGTTAACATTGATGTTATGTGCGATACTATGTATTGTGATGTCTTTAACTTAACTTGTTTGTCAGGGCTTTACTGACACGAAGTTGCATTCCATAGTCCGCAGTCTTTGCCCCACCCTATCTCTGCTCGCCGTTGTTGTTGCCTGCCGTTAATTCAAGGCCTCATTAATTTCCGTCCCTCCTGAGTAGGTGAGGGCGGTTGAACCTTGGAGTCAGTTCTGGTTTTTGTCTGCCTGCTTCTTCTTGTGTCCCCTGACCCCGGGAGTTATTATTCTACTTTATGGCCTGTCGAAGCCCCACTCGCTGTTGCTGGGCTGGTGTTGTTCCCGGCTTTTTGCTTACGTTTGCAGTTCGCCGTGCTCTTAATTTCCTTCCCTCGTCAACCTTATATCGACTATTCGCTCCTGTCTGGGTGCGATTCAATTTTGACTTAGGAAGGTTCTGATTGTCATATGCTTCGGGTCGAGTTGTATAGAAAGTATTGAAGTATGGAAATAGCATTTCATATTGACTTAATGATGGTGATGGTTCAGTAGGCGTAACTTGTGACCTGGTTTAATTGGAGTGGGTGTGAATATCAATAACTTTAGCCTACTCTGTTGTTGAATTTCGAATTTTGACGTTACTTTAAAACCATGCAGGATGGTTGGGCTTTTTGCCTTAACTATGTCTGGCTGACACTCCCACTGTCTCTGCCGCCTGCACGGGTGACATGTGCCCGTTCATCAGGCCTTATCTTTCCTTGAAGCAAGGTTGCAAATTCTGCCATCCTAGCCCTCCTCCAGTTCATTACTTAACAACACCTGGTGTTTTGCAGTTTGCTGCGCTTTTGGTGTGTTTCATTCATTAAAAAAACAAGTAAAAAGATAATATATAAAAATCATCAAATATTATTAATCTCAATTATGGAAGAAGGGTTAGGATACAACATACCGCCCTTTTAAAAATGACCAGTGGTCAAATGGCCACGGGTTATTTTTAAAAAAAATGTATACCCTTCTTCCATCATGAACCATCGATTGTCCTCAAGTTTTGCTGCTATTCCTTACAACGCGCGCGTACGTGTCACAACTTAACATGGTTATTTGAATTGAGCAAAGAAAATTAAACAAGCGTTAACCATCGATATTGCGTTACATCGGTTCTGATACATCATGACTCCGACGAATATTCATTTTTGTTTTTGTTAAATCCTGGGAAACGCTAGGTAGCGGTTTCGAACGCATTTATGCGTTACCTTCCTCATGTTGCCTCGTTCACCACTTATCACTTCGATAATTCGATCACGGTTTTCGGGTTCGTTTTTGTAGTTTCCTCTCTGACTCTCTGTGTCGTGGGAGTGTGTGGTGAAAAATTGTGCTGCACATAACCAGAATTCGCGCACACGACCCACTTTGACACTTGGTTCGAGGCATTCGCTCTCTCTGCGATTACATGCACATTTGCCGAGTCAGTGTGTCGATTTAATTCTGTCCCTCGTAATGTTGCCCTCTTTGTTTTTACTAGTGTGTTGGATTTCAACACCATTCCCGGTACGTCATGGACATTCGTCTCCATTTTAGCACTCCGATCCACATAATTTTTGGTTTCCCTTGGATATTTTCCATTCAAAGGCTCATGCCTGCGCTCCTCAGGGCGTGTCCCTGCTGTCTGTTTTTGTACTGTCCGATCACGCTTCAATGCAACCCTGTCCTTGTATTCGATCCGCGCGTCATTTACGGGAGCACTGTCCACGTTTTTGCCCGCCCTGTCACTTGCAGCCTGCCTGTATTTCACATTGAGCGCCGGGTTTAACACCTCGGCGGGTGTGGCGCGTATGGGCTGCCCGCTCTCAATCACTGTGGATGGTTCATCACGTATTTGGACCGTATTCTGTGTATTCCTCTATTCCCTCCTGGTATAGCCGGTGGAGGAATTGGTCGGAATTGGATCGATTGTGTTTGACCTCCCATCCTGCGATTCTCGTGAATGTTCGCATCCATACCTCCGCGGTATGTGTAACACCTTCCCGCTAGGTGGTTATCTTCCCATCTCTGTGCGTAATTTGAACCTTGCGTGTGTCGTGGGATGGGGTGTTGATATGGTTCTGCTCTGAACCTCTCCCTCCTACGATTCTCCTGCACCCTTGGCCCAGTGTTTTTCCCATTTGGGTGCCAAATTTTTCCTGGATTGTTACTTCGCCATCCCTGTGGGTAATCTTGACCTTGCGCATGTCGGGGCATGGGGTGTTGGTATGGTTCTATTCTGAACCTCCCCCTCCTGCGATTCTCCTGAATGTTCGGCTTTGTGCCGCTCTCATTCTCGTGCCAACCTCTCTCTGGTTTATTTTGCCATGTGTGCGTGCGTTTCTGCTGCTCTCTGCATGGTGGGACTGCTCGGTGATTTTTATTCCTCTCTGAGAGGCTGGGTTCCTCATCCCTCTCCCTGTGTTCTGGATCCGAATTATGATTCTTAGCTCTGTATAACCATGCCATGTACGCCTTGCTCTCTATGCGGCGTAAGGATGCGGTTTCTGGATTCAAAACCATTCTCACCCTTTCTGTAATCTCTGGGCTCAAGGATTCAAAAAACATAATTTTGAACATTTTATCCCCTTCGTGGTATTGATTCACATCGCCTGCGTAATACGCTCTTTTAAATTGGACGAGGTAGTCACGTGGATCTTGGTCATGCCCTGGGTCATCGATTTTACAGCATAAAACCCCTCAGTGAGTGTCGAATATTCTCCAAACTTCCGAATCACTGCCAGGCTCAATTGTTTAAAATCATTTCTAACCTTGTGTGGTAGTGACTTTACCCATGGAATAGATTCTTTATGTAAGGTCCGTTTCAACAAACTCGCTTTTTCATCCCGTCTCCTCAGCCCTCTAATCATTGCCTCCTCTTCCACTGTCGCGATATGTGTGTGGATATCCATAGTCTTATTGTGGGGGTCAAAATCGGGAATTCTGACTAGAGCCTTGTCCATCAACTTAAGGGTTTTACTGGTGAACAGGTATTCCGAAAGTTGATTGCTGACAGCGTCGTCATCAAACAAGTTATCATCAGGCAATCTGTCACTTTGGTCTGTGCTGTGTCTCTTGTGTTTAAGTGGTGTGCATTTTCTGTGTGCGCGCCCAGGGCCGTGTCGCTCGTGTTGCCATTTCCCTTCAGTTTTTGCCTCTGCCCTTAGTGTACCATGTCCTGGCGATTTTACTTTAACTTTTGTGCGATCAATCCCTGGACTCTGTCCACGTACCCAAGAGAGTGATTTGATGTTACTTCCATATTTATTCTGTGGCTCAACGTCTGTGAGTTTCGCTGGTGTCGCGAGCTTTGATTTCTCCTCCCTCTCGAGGGTGTGAGGACATTTCTCGTCGTTTATTAGAGACGATTTCTCTCCCGTTTCCTTTCCAAATTTTCCTTCATTCCACAATCCCTGTCTGTATGCCTGTGTGAGAAGGTATGAGTCCTGTCCTGCCTTCTCTGCAGTTTTTGCATCGTGTTTGCCTTCGTTACTTTTTATCCAGTCAATTAGTTTCCCCCAAGGTGTGTTCGTGTTATCGATACAGCTCCCTTCCCATATGTCTCTCTGACTGTACTGCTTTGTAACAGATTGGTCGGTACGTTTAAATACGAGCTCCCCGTATCCCATAACCCATTCAAATATTATTCTTAATCCTAGCATCTTAAGTATGGCAAGAGTTACCTTAATATTTCTTTTCAGAGTGCATATAAACAATTGTATCACAGGATGCGTCAGTTCAACTCGAGCAAATAATCTCAGCCCAGCTGTCTTTGTTATACTCTGCTACTCTGGTATTTCCCTTCAGAGCGCGTTTGTTTGTATACCCCCGTTTACAATCACAAGGCAACGTTAGTTCACAACACTTTGATTAACACATCAGTGATTCGTTCCTGAATTCATGCATAAACTGTCTGCGAGAGATCCCGGAAGACGAGCCCCCATTATGTTGTATATGTTGGGTATGAAAATTTGTTATGTTGTATGCGTGCGTGGGTGAAATTATTATGTTGTATATGTGGGTTATGAATATTCAGTGGAAATAATAATAATTAAATGAAATTTGGCCAAATGTGTAATTATCCGGAAATATGTTAATTTATGTAATTACGCACATTTTAATTATGCCAATTCGAGAGGTAATCGTATTAATTATGCGAGTGGGTGTAATTATGATAACGCAAGTCGTTATGATAACCAGACCCCGGTTCACCCCGTTATCGCTTTAACATTTACTGAGTATGTATTAGTGTGTTTATTAAGGTCACCAAGTTCAAATCTCAACGCAGAAGCAGATCTTATGCATAGATTTCAGGAAAGAATCACACAACCACTTCTGTATTGATCAATTTATTACTAATTCAACCTTAACTATGATATAGTATGCGAACTCTCAATCCCTGAACGTCAATACGGCATCAATACAGTATCATCAACGATTGTCTGATTTCACTTTGACAACGGCACATGGATCCCGCATAACGCGATGGTTGTTAGTGAGAGAGAGAGTCGTTAAAACATGCAAATACTATGCTAAGAAAACCTTAACGTTAATGAATGATTATACTCAATATTGTTCACGCAGTACCGCACTCCTTATTGATCATACGCAACCCTTATCACGTTGTTAGCACCTTGGGTCACGGAACAGTTGAATATTCTGTAGAGGATGCGAGTACGTGCGGCGATTATGACTGAAAGATACTTGAAAGATTATACGGCGATAAAAAAAAACACAATCAAAAACAGTTATTATTCTTAAAGGCACCAATCTCAACAGATACATCGGCAGGTTATCTCAGAACGGCTCGGAGTAAGGGCCTGCGACGGTGCTCCTTTTCCGAAGATTGTTATCTTATACCAAGTTTACTAATTGGGGACCAGATCACCTGATAAGGATCCGGTGGGCCACCACTCCCCACGTGAGCGTGGCTCGGCGGAAGGAGGTGCCAAGAATCAGTTCGTATTGATGGATCTGTTGGGAATTTATGCGATTAAGAGTACAGCCCACTAAATATTAAAGATAAAAATTAAGAATACTCTTATAAACGACGGAGGGCTATCCTTCGGTCTCGTTGTGATGCTTTCCAGCCACGGATGGCTTATGGGTTCGAGTGTTTTTGAGTGGTAAGAGTTGTCTTGAATAGTCAGTGTTCGGAGTCGATTCTTTATGTCAAACAGACGCCTGGTGGTCGTGTGGTGAGGGGGCGGTGCGCGTCATACGTATCAGGCGCTCCCCTGTCACCGTGGTGAATTGGCTCGGATGGCTGTTGATACGCTGTCGCAGTTCGGAACCCGGTCGGTAGGTGGCGCCCACAACTCGCTCGTAGCGTGCAGCGCTGGATCGTCGCCAAGTCGCGACGCTCACCACCGGCGGCAGCGGAGATCTCCGGCGGCAGCAGAGATTGACGAGCTGAAGATGAGTCGAGCCGACCCGCTGGTCGCAGCTCGCTCCTGAGTCGACCCTCCCGGTCGAGCTCGCTCCTGGGTCGACCCGCTGGTCGCCCTCGCTCCTGAGTCGACTCTCTGGTCGCACTCCTGAGTGGACCCGCTCTGGTCGCACTCGTTCCTGAGTCGACCCTCCCGGTCGAGCTTCTGAGTGGACCCTCCCGTCGCACTCGTTCCTGAGTCGACCCTCCCGGTCGAGCTTCTGAGTGGACCCTCCCGTCGCACTGGTTTCCAATGCTCAGGATCCTTTACTTTATGCCGAAAATTCCCCCTGGATCCCGCCCACAAGGCGGGGCTTCTTCCGATTTTTGCTGTGTCAGGATCTGTCCGTAGGCAGGTGTGTCCATGTGTCTGTCCGTATGTCCGTGTGTCCTTGTGTGCATTACTGACGGTATATTCGTTGTCACACTCCCTCCATAAAACCCACGAGCAAACAATCAGATGTTACAAATTGCCTCGAAGTCGTCTCTCTGTCTGGGTGCAATATTATCTCTTGTCTGGCCTTCTTCATGAACCCAAAACACAGACGTTACAAATCGTCTCATAGGCGTCTTTGTTCGTGTTGCACAACCTGGAGGGAGGGGCAACACTCTCTCCGACCCGGCGCACAAAGAAATGGTTAAAAGTTTTAAGTTAACATTTGTCCCTTACTATTTCACAGTTATGATTCTGTATGTAACCTAAGGTCTGTCGTTTCCCATCGTGGTTCCCGACCCAAGTGTAGGTGTTTCCCCGAGCGTACACACACTCCTATCCCGCGCTGCGGGGATACAAAGACGGCCGGGATCTCCCTTTCTCTCCGACCCTGGGTTTAACATCGTTTTTTTTTTATTATGTATTATATTCGACCTGGTTGTGATTCATCCCGTTATCCTGGCTTTTCCATAAGTTTTACTTTTGTCTTTCATGCATATACTTATTACTATAAATTTATTTCCGATATCTTAGGTTAAGGGGTAAGTTTCTTGATCCTAGGAATTCGTATTCCTTGGTGCCTGGATGGTTATATAAGCGGAATATAGTTTATGGTGAATAGAGTTAACATTGATGTTATGTGCGATACTATGTATTGTGATGTCTTTAACTTAACTTGTTTGTCAGGGCTTTACTGACACGAAGTTGCATTCCATGGTCCGCAGTCTTTGCCCCACCCTATCTCTGCTCGCCGTTGTTGTTGCCTGCCGTTAATTCAAGGCCTCATTAATTTCCGTCCCTCCTGAGTAGGTGAGGGCGGTTGAACCTTGGAGTCAGTTCTGGTTTTTGTCTGCCTGCTTCTTCTTGTGTCCCCTGACCCCGGGAGTTATTATTCTACTTTATGGCCTGTCGAAGCCCCACTCGCTGTTGCTGGGCTGGTGTTGTTCCCGGCTTTTTGCTTACGTTTGCAGTTCGCCGTGCTCTTAATTTCCTTCCCTCGTCAACCTTATATCGACTATTCGCTCCTGTCTGGGTGCGATTCAATTTTGACTTAGGAAGGTTCTGATTGTCATATGCTTCGGGTCGAGTTGTATAGAAAGTATTGAAGTATGGAAATAGCATTTCATATTGACTTAATGATGGTGATGGTTCAGTAGGCGTAACTTGTGACCTGGTTTAATTGGAGTGGGTGTGAATATCAATAACTTTAGCCTACTCTGTTGTTAAATTCCGACTTTAACGTTACTTTAATAGCAATACAGAATAATTGAGCTTTTTGTCTTAACTAGGCGAATGCGAACTTCTGGTGACCCCGCAGCCTTGTTGTTCAGCTGGGTCTGCCTCCTTGAGAGATATACACCACTCTTATTCTCGTCTCACTGTGGTCATCCAACCTTCTGCTCTGGGAGTGTTATTCTTACTTTCAGGTCAAAGGCCCCCTCACGTTCAGACGTGCAGGGTTGTTTACATCAGCTCCCCCCCTGTGCACGTGTTCTAACTAGCTCGGAATCCCTGAACACACAATCAGTGATGATTCCTGGCTTTCTGTGGTTGTGATTTAGACAAAGGCGCCTCTGTTTCTTCCATTGCCTTTGAGTCGACACTGCCCTATTATTTGCCCATGTGCTGAGGTCATAGAATTCGTTTTGACTTCAGTAATATTAACATTCAGTATTGGATTAGCAAATGGGCAATGGTTCATTTATGTAGCTCGCAGCCTGGTCTCCAATTTGAGCGAGCGCGAGGATCGATAATTTAGCCTACTCTGTTGTTGAATTTCGAATTTTGACGTTACTTTAAAACCATGCAGGATGGTTGGGCTTTTTGCCTTAACTATGTCTGGCTGACACTCCCACTGTCTCTGCCGCCTGCAGGGTGACATGTGCCCGTTCATCAGGCCTTATCTTTCCTTGAAGCAAGGTTGCAAATTCTGCCATCCTAGCCCTCCTCCAGTTCATTACTTAACAACACCTGGTGTTTTGCAGTTTGCTGCGCTTTTGGTGTGTTTCATTCATTAAAAAAACAAGTAAAAAGATAATATATAAAAATCATCAAATATTATTAATCTCAATTATGGAAGAAGGGTTAGGATACAACATAAGATACTAAGACCGAAGGAACTCATAAAATATAATTCAAGAATAAATGTAACACAGGACCACATAAATGTATTGCAAACATCTCCTCAGCCACCTTTGTCTTCCAGCGGGGTCTGGCAAGCAAGGAGGGAGCAAAAAGGTCACAGGGGGGAATCGGTGCCTGACATTCCAAAGATATCTGTTTTTTTATTCTGTTTGTTTTCTCTCACAAGAGACGCGGAGAGAGGAGAGGGTGCTCACGTTTTGAGTTAAACACGGCCGTCTTTGTCTCCCCGCAGCACAAACAGATGGCCCATGAATGCTTGGAGGGTTAGGAAAGGTCGCGAGGAGGGGTCGCGGGGGTGTCTGCTTTTTCTCGCTCTGTTTGTGTTTTGTCGCCCGCTCGCAAGGAATGCACAGAGAGGAGAGATGGGACGACGAGACATCGTTAAAGTGACAGTCTGAGAGCAGTCTGTCCGAGTCGCGCTCAGCGTTGCGACGGGGCTCGCAAGAGAGCAGGGGCAGATCCTGCCTCGAGGAGAGATGGAACGAGGAGGGGTCGTTCGAGTCGCAGAAGTCTGAGTTCAACCTGGGTCGGGGCTGGGTTTCAGCCGTGCTCCGGCTGGCGGAGCGTCGTGAGGAAACGAAACACCGATGCCGATAGCCGGTGTCGCTTCTCGCAGAACGAAGTTAAGTGCGAGTGAAGCTGGCAGCTGCACGAACAAGGGAAGCACGGAGCAGAGAGAGTGACGAGTGACGACAAGCAATCAACCTGTAAAAGGGCGGAGATCGCCAAGCGTCGACCAAGCGTGCAAAGCAGAGAGAGCGCAAGAACAGCACGACTCGGACGTCACCGGGCGTCACCGAGCGTCGTGCCAACTCGTCATCCAGCAGTGGAGAGAGAGAGAGCGCAAGAGCAGCACGACTCGGACGTCACCGGGCGTCACCGAGCGTCGTGCCAACTCGTCATCCAGCAGTGGAGAGAGAGAGAGCGCAAGAGCAGCACGACTCGGACGTCACCGGGCGTCACCGAACGTCGTGCCAACTCGTCATCCAGCAGTGGAGAGAGAGAGAGCGCAAGAGCAGCACGACTCGGACGTCACCGGGCGTCACCGAGCGTCGTGCCAACTCGTCATCCAGCAGTGGAGAGAGAGAGAGAGCGCAAGAGCAGCACGACTCGGACGTCACCGGGCGTCACCGAGCGTCGTGCCAACTCGTCATCCAGCAGTGGAGAGAGAGAGAGTGCACAAGCAGAGACACGCAAGAGAGAGGGAGCAGCGGGGGCTCGCGGCGGCCACGCCCAACCCAGAGAAAACTTCTGGCCGCTGTTTGTATCCTCCTACACCACACAAGCTAACGACACAATTAATATTACGAGGGGACAACGCACACACAGCACGCACACGAATAAGACTTAAAAAAAAATTGTCTTTGCGTTTCAAAAAGGCTTGCCATTTCGAGGTGGTGCGTTCAATATCAACGGATCGTGCAAAGCAGTTGCTGCCGTCGAGTTACATGAATAAGAAATGTTTTAGTCATTCATTTTCGTTAACTGCATGATCTCGCCAATGAAGAAGTATTTTTAGTCATTCATTTTCGTTAATTGCATAATCTTGCCCATGAATTTATTGACGTATACCTGCTTTCGCATAAGAGAGTGTCATGTGCTTGTTTAGAATTAAAATTGCTTAACACCAACTGTTCGAGTGCTTCTTTCCAAGTCCATGCAAAACTATCTTATTCTTGATAACTGTATCCTGTGATGAGATCTGAAACTGGAGACCTAAAATAACATAAACACACTAAGATAATCGGTAAACGTTTAATCGATGATAATCGTGTTATCCTGATCGATATAACTCTGGATAAACGAAACTAAGCCTAATTATCACAACTGCACACATTAACATAATCGCAAGCGTCCGCATAAATTACTACGATTATCTCCGCGATTATCATAATTTATGCATATAATTACACACATTATCATAATTTATGCACGTTAATACACACATTAACATAATTAATGCGATTTGCGCATTTTTCGGAAAATTATTAATTTTTATTATTTTCATCAAAATTTCATAACACAACAAATACAACAGTGTAGAATGGTTGACGGAGCCTATTATTATGTTGGGGTGTGGTGCGGCTGAAATCGCTGCCAGGTATGCTCCAAATATGGGAAGTTAAATATTTTTTGCATGATTAATAACATCTTTCCAATGATTACTAAGTTTGTACCCATCATCACGGTTGAAATTATGTCTGTATTTGCATATTTGGATGGCCTCGTGTACAAACCTTTGATGGTAGCCAGGAGGCTTGCAGAGCACCTTAGTCTCGGAAAAGACAATTTAATGAGAGCCCACAGCGTTGTAGCAATGATCGGCAATGGCGGAAGAATCAGTTTTGCCGTGTTTCAGATCTGACTTGTGCTCGCGGACACGATCAGAGATATGACGTTTCGTTTATCCAATGTAGCAATCACCACAACTGCAACTCAGTTTGTAGACTCCAGGGTATTGTAAGTCAGGAATGACATCTTTCACAGATGGAATTAGGTCACGGATTTTATGTACTGTACTGAATCGGACTTGAATCTTATGTTTGTTTAGAAATTTAGAGATCTTTTTGGTCACGCCTTATATGTATGGTAACGTGATAGTTTTGATTGGAGTTTCTTGTGGCTGTTTCTGTATGGTGGGAGAAACAGCTTGGCGGATGGTGCGGTCAGAGTATCCGTTCATCCTGAGGGCCCGATGTACATGTCTTAATTCACTGGCCAGGTGGTGTTGGTCAGAAATGCCATGAGCTCTGTGGTATAGCGTTTTGATGAGAGAATTCTTTTGAGATGGGTGGTGGTGGGAATCGGGTTTCAAGTAGGAATCTGTGTGGGTGGCTTTCCTGTCGACAGAATGTCCCAAGGATTCGTCAGGTCTTCTCTCAAACAGAATATCTAAGAATGGTAGTTTACCATCTTTCTCCACTTCCATGGTGAATCTGATGGATGGGTGTCTGGAATTGATGTGGTCCAAGAAGTGGTTCAATGCTGGGAGGCCATGTGGCCAAATGACGAAAGTGTCATCCACATACCTCTTCCACAGGGAAGGACGCAGGGTGGATGTCTGGATGGCGTCTGATTCAAACTTTTCCATGAACATGTTGGCTATCACTGGTGACAAGGGGGAGCCCATAGGGGTACCCTCATTCTGTTTGTAGAAGGTCCCATACCAAGTAAAATATGTGTTGGTGAGGCAATGCCTAACCAGCGCAGGTACATCCGAATTCAATCCATGTTGGACCAAGTCCTCAATTATTGTTAGGGTGTCAGGTACTGGGACCTTGGTAAACAGAGATACTACATCAAAACTGACGAGGATATCATCAGGAGATAGTACCATGTCCTTGACCATAGAGACTAATTGGGTTGAATTGAGTACTGCCGAAGAGGTCTTGCCTGTGAAGGGAAGCAGAGTATCTGATAGAAACCGGGCCAGTTTGTACATAGGAGAGTTGATCGTCGACACGATGGGTCGTAGCGGGGTGCCTTCTTTATGGATCTTGGGAAGACCATAGAGTCATTGCTACAATGCTGTGGGCTCTCATGAAATTGTCTTTTCTGAGACTAAGCTGCTCTGCAAGCCTCCTGGCTACCATCAAAAGTTTGTACACGAGGCCATCCAAATATACAAACACAGACATAATTTCAACCGTGATGATGGGTACAAACTTAGTAATCATTGGAAAGATGTTAATAATCATGCAAAAAATATTTAACTTCCCATATTTGGAGCATACCTGGCAGCGATTTCAGCTGCACCACCCCTACATAATAATAGGCTCAGTCAACCATTCTACACAACAAAGACTCATTTCTTGGCAGCGAGTTAAGCCGCACCACCTCTACATAATAATAGGCTGTCAACCATTCTACACAACAAAGACTCTATTCCTGACAGCAAGTTAAGCCGCATCACCGTACATAATAATAGGCTCAGTCAACCATTCTACACAACAAAGACTCATTTCCTGACAGCGATGTAAGCCGCACCACCTCTACATAATAATAGGCTCAGTCAATCATTCTACACAACAAAGACTCATTTCCTGGCAGCGATTTCAGCCGCATCATCTCTACATAACAAAAAGGCTCAGTCCCTTTTACACGCACCTTTACATCATCCGCACCTAGTTTACACAACAAAGGCCCATTCCTAACAGCGTGCTTCAGCCGCAACGAACCTCACAAAAATAATATTCAGGGCCTACCAAGTGAGAGAGGAATTTCTCTCACTTGATACAGCTATCGTGCTGTGACGGTTCCACGTGAAGACGGAAGCTTGTGTTGCCTCCGAAACGTCGTGATTTTTATTTTTATTTTACTTTTATTAATTTAAATTTTTTACCTACGTGACTTTACCGAAAAAAACCTAAGATAATGAATCCTTGCAGTCACGAAAGCTTCAAATCTAGAATCTATGTGGTGAGTCTACGGGTCTCTGTGGTGAGTCTATGTGTTTGTGTGATGAGCCCATAGACCTCTGCGAGTCTTACTCTGCGAGTCCGTGGGTGTGTTTGAGTCTGTGGTTCTGTGTGATGAGTCTATGCGCCTTTGTGTAAGTCTATGGGTCTCTGTGTGGTGATTATATGGGTCTCTGTGTGGCGAGTCTGTGGGTCTCTATGTGAGTATGGGTACGATTGAGTCTATGGGTATCTGTCTGGTGAGTCTATGTGTCTGTTTGGTGAGTCTATAGGGCTCTGTGCGAGTCTGTGGATCTGTTTGAGTCTGTGGTTCTCTGTCTGATGAGTATATGGGTTTTTATGGTGAGTCTATGGTTCTCTGTGCAAGTCTGAGGGTCTGTGCGTGGTGAGTGTATAGGTCTATGTGTGATGACTCTATGGGTCTCTATGTGATGGATATATGTGGTGCACATATCCTGGCACAAGTGCCGTGGTGTCGTCACCACCACTTAGTGGAGAATGCTCCTCCCCCTGCTCCTGCTTGTTGTTGTGCTCGGGAAGGAGAGACAAAACTAGACTAAAATCTCAACGATTTTCATTTTACCAAGTAAGGTCCACTGAGCTGAACATCTCATTTTATTACACGCTTTTATTTAACTGACTCTGTTGTTGTCGTATCCTCAAATCTTGTAACTCAATTTTAACCCACTTCCCAATGTGGTATCGACTGCAAACTTGGTATACTTATGTCATACTGATGACAAAACTAGATTATATAAAAAAAGTATTTTTAAACATTCATTTTTATATGTTATGATTCGGCTTGGGTCTAATTGTCCACGCTCAACTGACGTTGGCTGTAAATCACCACGGTCCCTTACGTTATGGCAAGCCTCGGGGCAACTTCCTGGAGTCGTGGAGTTCTGCCATTACTCGTACGGTACATTTCATTAAAGCGAGTTTAAAAAAAAAGTACTTTTAAATATTACTTATTCAGAAGCGACTTGGCACCAATGATAGCTCAACGAAGTGGTTCATCATCACGTGTAAATTACAGCAGCCAAATACTTTAAACGAATATTCATATTCTTGGTTCTTTCGGAAAAGTCAAGTAAATAGAAAACCAAAACATAAAAATATATATTAATAAAATAAATATAATATATTGCTTTTATTATTTTCAATATATATTATTTTGTATTTTTATTAAAAAATATATTTAAAACAAATATTTTTTTTTCTATTTACGTGACTTTACCAAAAGAACCAAGAATATTAATTCCTGCAGTCAAGTCAAAACTTTAAACGAATGTTTCTAAATGTGGAGGGAAGAGGACCCGGAGGACCCGGAGAAAAATCCACGCGACCACGGGGAGAGACAGAGACACGCAAACTCCAAATATACAGCAGGCATCAAGGTCGGGATCGAACCCAAACTCCTGTATACCAGGCGAGGAAGTTAGGGGGGAAAGCAGAGACAGCGAGAGGGGGGAGAATTAGTCAAACTCACACTCAATATTACTCACTAACCATGATACACTTACCATGATACCATCATACTCACACATTCACCATCATACTCACACACAAGCCCACACACATCAACAGTCGCCATTCACCATTATGTGGTGGTGACGTCACCACAATAACTCAGATGCCATGGTTTGACGGCTGTGCCAGG
Organism: Lethenteron reissneri; assembly: GCF_015708825.2. NCBI lineage: Eukaryota > Metazoa > Chordata > Hyperoartia > Petromyzontiformes > Petromyzontidae > Lethenteron > Lethenteron reissneri. The sequence continues at coordinate 362,048 of NC_083834.1, forward strand.
CTAAGTGCAGGAGGAGGTCATGGGCCAGACTCAGGTACCATGGGTTGACTGCAAGAGGAGGGCTAGACCCTGGTGCTATGGGTTAACTCGTGTGCCACCACCTGCACAACCACCACAATAACAACCACACAATTATAATCACAACAATAACCACGACCAACAACTGTAACCACAACTATAATGTAACCACAACTATAATTCCCACCAGCCACGCGGCCGTCTGGGAGTGCCTCTCAGCAGCAGCAGGGCCGAGCTCTGCTTGAAGCTGCGCCGTGAACTCAGCAGAACATGACGGCTGTGGGCCAGGCGCCTCCTCTGTCTCCTCCCACCGCCGCCGCCACTGCTGATGTGGACACACCGCGCGAGGTTCTCACCTTCAGGCTGAGTCAACGTAGAGGAGGCCCAGCGAGCCGCCGCTTCAGAAGCTTTCGCGAGCCACTGACAGTGGCCGTGAGCGGGAATTCAAATCAGCCGCTCGCCACCCACAATCCACAGCGCGCGCCGCCTCCACTCGGCCAAGGCCTAAGCGGAAGTAGCAGCGGGGGGAGGGGGGTGGGACATGGGGGGTGAGGGGGCGGGTCGCGAGGGGGAGGGGCATGGGCGGGGGTTGCCAGGAAGGGGGGAAAGGGGGGTGGGGTCGCGACGGCGGGACGGGGGGCATGGGGGGCAAAAGGGGGGTCACGATGGTGGGGAGGGCGGGGGCATGGGGGGAGTCGCGAGTGGGGGGCATGGGGGGGTCACGAGGGGGGCAGGAGCGGGCATGGGGTGGGTCACGAGGCTGGGCATGGTGTTAGTCACCAGGGGGGGGCAAGGGGGTCGAGAGGGGGAGGGTAGGGGGGCATGGGGTTTGAGGGGGGCAAGGGGGGGCACAGGGGGCATGAGGGGGCTGCGAGGGGGAGGGCGGGGGGCAAAGGGGGGTCACGAAGGGGAGGGGCAGGGGGGGCATGGGGGGGGTCGCGAGGGGGCGCGCGGGGGTCATGGGGGGGTCGCGAGGGGGGGCATGGTGGGAGTCATGAGGGGGGGGGGCTGGGGGGGCATGGGGAGGGAGTCGTGAGGGAGGGGCATGGGGAGGCATGGTTGGAATTGTGAGGGGGCAGGGGGGGTCGCGTGGGGGAGGGTAGGGGGGCATTGCGGGTTGAGGGGGAGCATGGGGGGGCAAGGGGGGTCGCGAGGGGGTGGCGGGGCGGCATGGGGGTCACGAGGGAGGGCGCAGGAGGGGCATGAGGGGGACCGCGAGGGGGAGGGTGGGGGGGCATGGGGGGTCAGGAAGGGAAGGGGCAGGGGGGGCATGAGGGGGGTCGTGAGGAGGGGCATGGGGGGGTTGCGAGGGGGCGCGCGGGGGTCATGGGGGGGTCGCGAGGGGGGGCATGGTGGGAGTCACGAGGGGGGGCTGGGGGGGCATGGGGAGGGAGTCGTGAGGGAGGGGCATGGGGGGTTGTGAGGGGGAGGGGCATGGGGGCAAGGGGGGTCACGAGGGGGGGGTACGGGGGCATGGGGGATTATGGGGGAGCAATGGGGGGCAAGGGTGGTCGCGAGGGGGGGGCGGGGGGTCACGATGGTGGGGGGAGCGGGGGGGGGGGGCAGGGGCGGTATGAGGGGGCTGGAAATAACAGCTGACATGGAAACATCACAGTCAGTTAATACTTTACCTGGTTAATAACGGCCTCCAAATGATTTCTCAGTTTGTACCCATCCTCTCGGTTGAAGTGTGTCTGTGTTTATATATCTGGATGGCTTCATAAACAAATCTCTGAAGGTAGCCGGTAGGTTTGCAGAGTACCTCCGTCTTGGAAAAATCAATTTCGTGCCCTCGTCGAGGAGGCAGCTCTCCTATCTTACAGTTACATGCTAATTTTTCACATTAACATTACTAGCCCCGACCACTTCTTTATGACCCTTGGGCTACACCCATTGCAAACCTTTTACAACAGTCTGCCTCAGCAGCAGACCATGCTTTCCCACCTGATGACGGACGCTTGTGTTGCGCCCGAAACATCGTGATTTATTATATTTTATACCTACGTGACTTCACCGAAAGATCTAAAGAGTATGATGATGGTTACGATAATCGAGATGGTGACAAGATGTTAAATACCTCGCCTAGTATACAAGAGGCTGTGGGTTCGATCCAGACCCTGATGGCTGTATATTGGAGTTTGCATGTCTCTCTCGCCGTGGTCGCATGGATTTTACTGCAGGTCCTCCGGTTTTTCCCTCCACATTTAAAAACATGCATTTAAAGTATTTGTCTGGTATAAATTTACACTCAATAAGCTACTTCATTGGGCTATAATTTGTGGCCAGGTCACTTCTAAATAAGAGTTATGTAGCTCAGTTGGCCTTACCTGGTCGAATAAAATTTTTACATTTTAGTTAAATCGGCTCCCTTAAATAGTAATATTTTTTTAATGTCTGAAAAAACAATGATTTACATAAATAATGCCAGTGTCATCTTCTTGGTTCTTTCGGTAAAGTCACGAAAAAGGGAAGTAATAAAATAATAAAAATAAAACATAATAAAATAATTCTCACGACGTTTCGGCCACAACGCAAGCAGCCGTTCTCAGGTGAAGACCAGGTCTGTCGGGGAGACAGCGTCTGAATGAAACACCACCACGCTTGGAGCGTATATTTAAGCTGGGTTGGAAGGGTGCCTTGACAAAAGAATTTGCATATCACGAGGAATTTAGCATTTTTATGGGAAATGCAGGTATGTGATTAGTACTACTTGTGAAATTCGTAGTAGGTGGGCGGGGGGTTTCAAAGTCATATTATGCCCGTGCATTATGCAGGATTAGCAGCATCAAAGGGAGGGGATAGGGGTAGCATTAATAAAGGGAAGGAATGTTAATAGTATGTAGCTGCAGTAACTAAACAACCACGTAAAAAACTAAAGTATAAACTACATAGTATCATCAGTATACTAAATATACTCTCCAATAAGCTGAGCTACTAACAGTAAGTAATAAATGACAATTCTACGTCGCAAAAAATATAATATGCTTCCAACTAAACTGCTCACATCAGCAGTGAATGTTTTCTGAACTGGTCCTGAACCCTCGCTTCAACAACTCTAGCCAGCGTGAAGTATGGTCAAGCAGCGCCCATAACTGACACAGCATAGAAGGGCCCTTCTTCAACCAGCAGTGGATTAACAAGGGGCTGTAAATAATTGTATACCACACTCATGAAACACGGGATATCAAACAATAACATCGTTTTTAATAGTTTTTCGAGTTCCTTTGTTGTTGTGTGGTATGCACGTGACGGTAAACTGGAGTACCTGAAGAAACTCCTACAGATGAAGGAGATAACACTAAAAGTTCCACAGCAACAAACTGCACTGCCTAGGCTGTAAGGTGTCCATCGCATGGTTGATTTAATGGGTGGTTGAATTATTGGGTGGTTGAGTGATGGGTGGGTGAGTTGTTGAGTGAGTGGGGTGAGTGAATGAGATGATGAGTGAGTGGTTGAGTGATTGCGTGGGTAGTAGGTGAGTGGGTGAGTTAGGGATTGGGTGAGTTAGGGATTGGGTGAGTGGGTGATTGGGTGGGTTGTTGAGTGAGTGTATGGGTTGAGTGAGTGGGGTGACTGAATGAGACAGTGAGTGAGTGGTTGAGTGATTGTATGGGTAGTGGGTGGTGAGCGGGTGGGTGAGTTGGTCGGTTGTTGAGTGAGGTGAGTGAATGGGTAGGTGATTGAGTGTATGGGTGGGTGGGTGGGTGAGTGGGTCAGTTAGTGGTTTGGTAAAGTGAGTTAGTGCGTTAGTGAGTAAGTGGGTGGGTAGGCGAGTGTGTGAGTGGGCTAGTGGCTACATGATTGAGCGGGTGGCTGGCTGAATGCAGGAGAAGATGGGTGGGTGAGGTAGTGGGTGAGTAAGTGGGTGGGTGAGTGAGTTAGTGATCAGGTGTGTAGTTTGGTGAGTGAGTGGGTGGGTTGGTGAATAGGTGGGTAAGTGAGTGAGTGGTTTAGTGAATGAGTGGTTGGGTGGGTGGGTTGTTGAGTGAGTCGGGTCGGTGGGTGGGCAGGTGAGTGAGTCGGTCAGGGAGTGGGTGGGTTCGACATGGAGGAAGTGGCTGGGTGAGTTAGTGGGTGGGTTTACACATGCGTCGGTTGGTATTTGGGTAAGTGATGTGAGTGAGTAGGTGAATGAGTAAGTGAACGTTACAAAGCTGTCCCTAAAGAGCTGCATGTGGCTCCAGAGCCGCAGGTTGCCCTGGTCTCGGGAGAAGAGACGGGTTGTAGGGGAGGAGCGGAAGCAGGTAAGTGAGGATGACTGCTTGATGATCACTCACCTTTGGGTGCCACTCCAATGCCCGGCTCGGCCCTCGTCCTCCACCCGTGTCCCACCCATCTCAACCTCCACCACCTGATCCTTCCCACAAGACTTCCCTGCCACATGCTATTCCCAACCTTCAAGTTGCTTACCCTATTCTCCACTCTACGCACGTTTCCCATCCATCACAGCATCACTACCCATTCACAGTTACCGCGTGTAATTGAGATGATGGAACGTTATAAATCGCTAAGCTTTAAAGCGACAGTAATTGAAGCTGTTAACAATTAATGCAAGGACTCTGCCTCCCTAATTATTTTCTCTGACGATGGCCCCACCCATAACGGAAAATCACGAACAACTCAAGCAGCAGAAATAACATGTTCCATGCAATTATTTCTAGATTTGAAGCTTTCGTGACTGCAAGGATTCATACTCTTTGGTTTTTTCGGTAAAGTCACGTAGGTAACGATTCCATCTGAAGATGGAAGCTTGTGTTCCCTCTGAAATGTCGTGATTTAATTTAGTTGTTTTCATTTTTTTTACCTACGTGACTTTACCGAAAAAAACAAAGGGTATGAATCCATGCAATTATGTTCCATGCAATTAGAATTGATTATCTTTACTATAGGCGAGCGGTGGTGGAGCGGTTCTCGTACTGCGCTACTGAACGTGCCGAGCTAAGCAGGCAGTTGCGGCTGCAAATAACCCCGGGTAGCCTTTAAAAGATTGTTGGTGCAAGTCTTGTTACCTTTTTAAGGCCCACACAGCGGACGGGGAGTCGTGTGGCAAACACCAGGCCCGGCTGCCTTTGTCTCCCCAGTGCTGGTATTTCCACACCATACCGGGTACTCATTTAAGGCTGCGACGACCTGAGCGCAGTGCCATTGCTGTTCCAGTAATTTACCTTCGTTCGGTTTGTCGCGCCTTCTCCCTGCACTTTTGCCCCCTCGCCGCTCGATTGCTTGGGAGATTTTTTTTACCGAATCGGACAGCATTGTTTTTTCTGTCAGTGCGAGGGGCTGTGTTGATGTAAAATACATTCATTTGAGGCCTTCTACTTTTCATTACAAAGATTCGACTGAAATGAACCCAGCAGGACGCGCGCATCTCATTCTGGAATACGAGGAATTGAAATATATCAACTGGAGTCGAGCCAGGTGAGAAGACTTATGTGGGTTTATGAACCGGTCTGTGCAGACTATTGCTTGCTATCCCCTCTTAAAGCCTTGGGGGATTTCCTCTGAGTACGTCAGAAACATGCGTTTATAGTATACTAGCGGAAGTAAAACCTTAATATATACACAGATACTAAGGTATTGTCAAAGCCCAGTAGGCCGTTTGTACATTTCTCCACCAACAAATATATAAGAGGCTTGCACAAGTCCAAAAAGTTGTAGAAAGTGTGGGGTAAATAGTTGATGTAAAAGGTTTCTGAAAATTGTGGATCCCCCCCCCCCCCTCAAAAAATATCTTTACCCCTCGTAGGTATATATACCTACACACCCTACATACAACAGAGGAAGTAGTATCTATTGACTCTGTAGTAGTGTAGGGGTGTTAGAGAGAGAGCCCGTTATGCATGGCAGCTTATGGCAAACAAACACAGTGGGCGGGGCTACGTGAGTGCACGGGGAGGTGCTCTCTACGACGTCCGCGCCAGGCACCCTGGGGGGGGCTGATTCGGACGTTATGATCCCCCGGGGCCCCACCCCTCAGCGAGGGGTTGGGTATAAAAGGGGATGTATCAAAGGGCTCGGGAGTCATGTTAAGCTAACCAGTGAAGACTGAAGACGTCTTAGCTAGAGCCCTGGACTCCCCTGGTTCGCCGTCCTTATCAGGGCTGAACAGGACCGAGCCAGCGGCGTGGTCCCGAGGTCCAGAGCCGGTGCTCTTGTCAGAGCTGGTCTGGGACTCAGGGTACCGGGCCCGACTTACCAGTGTCGGGCCAGACAGCCTCCCCTAGCCCGTTAGAGGAGGACTAGAAGGCAGGCTAGAAGTAGCTAGCGCGTGTATCCCCAGCTAGCTGGGTGAGGGGGCCGACACCCCCTCTAGTGTTGTATGTCACAACCGTGCTGTGTGTAATAAACCCGTGTGCCTCCAACTCCGGCGTCCAAGAGTCATGAACTCTACTACAGTAGTATCTACTGACTGTACTGTAATATCTATTGAGCCAATAGTATCTACTGACTGTACCGTAGTATCTACTGAGCCAGTAGTATCTACTGACTGTACCGTAGTATCTACTGAGCCAGTAGTATCTACTGACTGTACCGTAGTATCTACTGAGCCAGTAGTATCTACTGACTGTACCGTAGTATCTACTGAGCCAGTAGTATCTACTGACTGTACCGTAGTATCTACTGAGCCAGTAGTATCTACTGACTGTACCGTAGTATCTACTGAGCCAGTAGTATCTACTGACTGTACCGTAGTATCTACTGAGCCAGTAGTATCTACTGACTGTACCGTAGTATCTACTGGGCCAGTAGTATCTACTGACTGTACCGTAGTATCTACTGAGCCAGTAGTAACTACTGACTGTACCGTAGTATCTACTGGGCCAGTAGTATCTACTGACTGTACCATAGTATCTACTGAGCCAGTAGTATCTACTGACTGTACCATAGTATTTAGTGACTGTAGTAATTACTGACCATAGTAGTATTTACTGGGCCTACAGTATTATCTACCGACTATATAGTGTAAAAAAGAGTTTAAAAAAAAGAAAGTAAAAAACAAAGTAAAACAAAGTAAAAAAAAGTAAAAAAAAGTTTTTACTGATAGACCCCATCAAATGGGAGAAATTGGCGGGGATTGCTCTCTTGTGTGTCACGGGGCATCGTTTCTCTCGCACCGAATTCCCTCGGGCTGGCAAAACGCTCCTTTCAGTGTTGCCAAATAGCGTACGAACGCCACGAGACTTCCGCAGGCTTTTCCAGCAGATTTGCACGTGCACTAAAAAAAAGAAGTAAAGTGTAAAAAAGTACAAAAAAGAGTAACAAAAAGTTTTTAATAAAAAGTGTAAAAAAAAGAGTGAAAAAGTAAAAAAAAAGTAAAAAGAGTAAAAGAGTAAAAAAGTAACAAAAAAGTAAAAAAAAAGTATAAAATAGAGTAAAAAAAAGAGTAAAAAAAATGTAAAAAGAAAGTGTAAAAAAAAGTAATAAAAAAAGTAAGTAAAAAAAGAAAGTAAAAAAAAGAAAGTAAAAAAAGTCAAAAAAAGTAAGTAAAAAAAAGAAAGTAAAAAAAAAGAAAGTCAAAAAAAGTTTTTACTGATAGACCCAATCAAATGGGAGGAATTGGCGGGGATTGCTCTCTTGTGCGTCACGGGGCCTCGTTTCTCTCGCATCGAATTCCCTCGGGCTGGCAAAATGCGTTGCTACCCCCCCGACAGACGCGTACATTAAAATAGCATAGGAATTGCAGGTTTAAAAAATGTCACTTTGTCAGACACCGACCGACCTAGGCGGCTCACCTAACAAAGTCAGCCGAGTCCCCACCGGTATCTCGCTGCTGTTTCAGGAGTGTCGGAATAAGACGCTCGAAAAGAAGTCGCATGAGTGCGTACGGTCCTTTTAGGAGCCGCGGTGCCCATGGGTGGCACCAGGACAAAGCCTTGTCTCAAGGGCTGACTTTCAGTAGATCGCAGCGAGGAAGCTGCTCTGCTACTTACGAAACCCCGAGCAAGAACCAGGTCGTTTACGAATGATTTGGCACCCAGCTTGCCCGCGAGCATGCTGTCGAGCGACTGAGGAGAGGGCCACCGAACGCTTGCGGCGGCACCTCGATCCAGGGTCCTACGGCATTCCGCACCGGGCAGGAGTCCACCCGGCTATGATAGGCCAACCGAAGATCCGGGCGCAACAGTATCGTCGCGTCTAGGGGGGATTCGGACTTAGAGGCGTTCAGTCATAATCCCTCAGATGGTAGCGTCGCACCGTTGGCTCCTCAGCCAAGCGCACGCGCCAAATGTCTGAACCTGCGGTTCCTCTTGTACTGAGCAGGATTACTATTGCGACGACACAGCATCAGTAGGGTAAAACTAACCTGTCTCACGACGGTCTAAACCCAGCTCACGTTCCCTATTAGTGGGTGAACAATCCAACGCTTGGTGAATTCTGCTTCACAATGATAGGAAAAGCCGACATCGAAGGATCAAAAAGCGACGTCGCTATGAACGCTAGGCCGCCACAAGCCAATTATCCCTGTGGTAACTTTTCTGACACCTCTTGCTTAAAACCCAAAAAGTCAAAAGGATCGTGAGGCCCCGCTTTCACGGTCTGTACTCGTACTGAAAATCAAGATCAAGTGAGCTTTTGCCCTTCTGCTCCACGGGAGGTTTCTGTCCTCCCTGAGCGCGCCTTAGGACACCTGCGTTACCGTTTGACAGGTGTACCGCCCCAGTCAAACTCCCCACCAGACACTGTCCCCGGAGCGGGTCGTGCCCGGCACCACGAACGGTGTTCAGGCGCCAGAGGCACTTGGAGCCAGAAGCGAGAGCCCCCCGCGGGGCTCGCCTCCCCGCCTCACCGGGTAAGTGAAAAAACGATCAGAGTAGTGGTATTTCACCGCCGGCACCCAGAGCCACGAGGGACGAGCACCTCCCACTTATCCTACACCTCTTATGCCTTTTCACCGTGCCAGGCTAGAGTCAAGCTCAACAGGGTCTTCTTTCCCCGCTGATTCCGCCAAGCCCGTTCCCTTGGCTGTGGTTTCGCTGGATAGTAGATAGGGACAGTGGGAATCTCGTTCATCCATTCATGCGTGTCACTAATTAGATGAGGAGGCATTTGGCTATTTCTTCTTCTAGTTCCCCGAAAGTTGGTTGGGTCGGGTACCCATATGGAAGGTAAAATATTCGGAGGTTTGTTTTATGGATGGTTCTGCTGCATACATGAAAGGGTAGGCCGCGACTAGGCAGATTGCCATCTTAACGATCCAATAATTTTATCTTAAATTATCCTTTGCTCCAGGAGCGCCATATCTTTACAGAACCCTCCATGACCTTGATCATCGCTAATTTCACCCATGCACTTGACAATCCCACCTTTTTTGTCACTATATTATTTAAAACACACCAACCCCCACGTGCGGATATAATTAATGCCTCTGTTCTAATTTCTTTGTCAGGATATATAGTTTTTAGATATGGGTTCTCTGATAATTTGCCAGTTTAGTTTTTGTGCGGATGTTGCAAGAAATTGCACTATAGTATCGTGTCTTGCAATTCTTGCATAATGGCTACGATCACATTTTTGCAAGATATGCGCCAATGTTTCTTCTGAAATTTGATTATTACTACTAACAGGCGATGTAGTTACGGGAGAAAGGAGAGGGAGAGAGGCAAGGAAGGAGAGGGAGGTAGAGGGGGTGGGGGAGAGTGGGGGGAGAGAGGGAGAGGGAGGAAGAGTGGGTAAAGGGAGGGGGGGAAATAAGTCAAGCTCACAGTATTGCTTGCACTCACCATGATACAATCACCATCAAACTCACACTGTCACATACCATCACTCACATACTCGCCACGATACTCACCCACCCACACACACTCACCCTCATAAACACACCCCTACCATCCAACTCACACATACACGACATGATAGTCACACACTCAATCACCATTACTCACACACAAGCCCACAAACTCACAGCGACAATGGCCGCCATTCACCACTATGTGGCGGTAATGTCATAACAAGAAACCAGGTGACATGGGTTAACTGCTGTGCCATGCTAGGTGCAGGAGGAGGTCATGGGACAGACCCAGGTGCCATGGGTTGACTGCTGTGCGACAATCTCACTCGGGTGACAGCCAAGGTCAAAGGTCGGAGTGCAGCCAGTAAACTCCTGACCCCTGAACCTGGACCACCCAGAAAGAAGAGGGGGGATGGAGATGTGATGCCGCCGCCACGAAGCCACTCGGCGGGCGCCCCATCCCCGACCTCGCCACCACCAAGTGAAGGAGCCGACCCCCGCGTACCCCCACCTCACCTCACATGAACACACCCGCACGCATTTCCCCCCCCCCCCACAGAGCTCCGAGGAGAAGTCACCTGGCCGACCGGTTTTAATCCGAGAAGCCCTTATCGGGATAACTTTCACGGTTTCCGGTGACCAGGAAATTGGACGACCTCCCTGATGCTACTTCGCGGCGCTGCGACCGGCATTAAGATTGCAAGGTCGCAGCGAGGGGCCACTCGGCCACTGCGGTTGAAGCGCACCCCCCACGCCCACACACGTATCGACGAGGCAGGCAGGGGAGGGACGGGACGGCATGGTTAGCATGACCGCAGGGGCTCTTGCGCGTAGTCGCTGATGGTTGGGATGGTTACGCTTGAGCGCGTGGGCACCAAGATTAGGGAAATTAGGGAAGTTAAAGGGTAAAAGCTAGAATTACAAATAAGCAGAGGTACGCGGAAGCTCCGCGCATAACTTCCCACGGCAGGCCATTGTGATGGACGCCGCTGCATAATGTGCATAACTAAGGCACCATGCATGAGAAAGGGATTAATTAGAATAAACGCCACAACACGCAGCACATTTTATTAGCATAGCAAAGGCGCCCGGAACCGCCGGACGGGCCCTGACTGGCGCGCGCCCATTGTTAAAGAAAAACTGGGAGAGCACGGCAACAGGCGGAGCAGCATCTCTTTGATGTAGGGACGATAAAAGGGGGGGGGCGAAAACGGGTAGAGCTCTCTCTTGCTCCAGCATCAGGCCACGAGACGCTCTCCAGCCCAGCGACCCGGACGTCCATGTGACGCATCGAGGTACGCTGCGAGCACGGGATCAACGGACCGCCGTGGGCACCTAACCGTGAGTAAGAAGGTGAATTAGTATCATAAGCCGATAAATAGGGAATAGGTCCAGGGGTAGTAGAATAGGCCAGCTTCGTCGATTCTTACTGATTTAACATCAATTCCCAGGTAGCCGAAAATAAATCATTAATAGCTGATCGTGGCCTCGTGTGATCTCGTTGAGAAGTGTGAACGCGTGTGGTACTGTGTACACAGTGGTTCGCCATGTGGGAGCGCTGCGCAGAGCGGCGCAAGAGAGGGTGTCGCGTGTGGAGCTGTGTGTGGGTGTGGGCGTACGTTCGCTACGTGGAGGGAGGATACAGGTGCGCGATTAGGAAAGGGAAGTATCGTGGTAGTGTGAAGGGGACGTAATACTACTCGGTAACTAACTAGCCATGCCTACTACGCGGACCCGAGGTGGAGGGGAATCCTCGAGCGACGGCTCCCACCCCATGGGTGAGGAACCCAGCAGCGGTTCGCCTAGCAGCGGGGTGGCGAGTAATGATGTTAGCCCGGCCGTTAGCATTATCGAGGGAGGGATCTCGGGGGCCAGCGACCCCCACATAGTGGTGTCAGAAACGGGACGATCCGCCGCAGCCCCAAGGGAGAGAGGCCCCCCAACCCAGGTTAAAGTGAAATGCACATTTACGGGCAAAGGGATTCCATCATGGAAATCGTTTGCCCGCAGCATCAGGGGGGCTAAAAAGGTTAATGGGTGGTCAGATGAGGAGGCGTTGCAGCAGTTAGAGCTACATTTAGATGGGCGGGCAGCTGACTTTGTGGAAGCTTTGCCCGCAAGCGCACAAACTCAGTGGGAAGAATTAATGTGCCAACTCGAACGGCGCTTCGGCACCTATGACGAGGAGGCGCAGGCGGCCTTAGAGGCACGCTGCCGCCAACCCGGCGAGGATCTGCGAGATTACGCCAAGGATGTACGCACGCTGACCCAGCTCGCGTACCCGGAGTACGAGGAAAAGATAATTGAGGGCCTCGCCGCCGGTAAAATCCAGCGATATTTGGCACGCACCCCGTGGTGGCAGCCAAATGTAGACGGTGCACGCCTCTCCTTCAACACCCTCGTTGAGCGCGCGCGCAAATGCGAGAAACTCGGGTGAGCGCGCCCAGCCTCGAGGTAGGGGACGAGAGTGCGCCGTAGCGAGCCTACTCTCCGACGAGGAGGAGGAGCTCACCATCGCAGTAAGGGGACGGGCAAGGAAGCCCCAGAGACCCAGCGAAACAACCCCTGGGTGGGTAGCCGGGTTACAGACCGGCATGGGAGATATAGCCGGCCAGGTAACCCAAGTACGCGAGGAAACGAATAAAAATATGACCAAACTGCAATCCTCCGTTGAGACCATCCGATCCGAAATGGGGGACCTACGCGCCACGGTAGGAGGGTTATCTGGAAGGGTAGCCCGACTAGAGGCGGAGGGTGGACAGCGGCGTAATGGGGGGGGAGGGAGTGGGCAGGGGGCCCACTGCGGAGCCGCCCCCCCTCCCCGGACATGTTATATGTGCGATCGCCGAGGGCATCTAATGAGAGACTGTCCTGAACTCACCCGAGCTAGGCAGACGCGGGGGTTAAACTCCAACGCCCCCTAGAGCGTGGACCAACTAGGGGTGCAATCGACGCGGTCCCGATACAAATAGACGATGAGAATAATGGCGAGCGAGTGATCTCCACACAGGTTCCAGCAACAACGCCCACGGAAACGGTGACTCCTGGCGACTGGCTACGGGAGCTGGTGGCGGGGATCACGGGGGCCACGTCGCTGGTGGAAGGGGAGGTAAACGGAATGCGTACCCGAATCCTGCTGGACACGGGGGCGGTGGCCTCGCTCGTGAGCGCAGCGCACTGCAGCGCGATCGGGGTCGACGTGCGTCACCTGCAGGCCCCGGACCGCGTGCTGCACACGGCGAGCGGAGCCGGAATGGGGTTGCTGGGGAGAGCCACCCTAGAGGTCCGCATAGGCAGCCAGGTGTGCACCCAGGAGTTCTACGTGTCGAGTGCGTTGTGTCACGAGTGTATTGCAGGTACCGACCTCCTAGAACAGCTGGGACTCAACGTGCAACCCCGCCAGCGATGCGCCACCATGGAGAGCAACGGCGAGCGGATTCCGTTCCTGGGACGAGAGCCGACGCGTCCCCACTTCGCACCTGTGGCCGCTACCCTGGCGACGGCAGTCACCATCGGGCCGCTCACCGAGATGCTGGTGCCGGTGGCAACATCCCTCACCGACCCCGCGCTCCGACCATCAGGGGAGGTAATGCTAACTCCTCACCCGGAGTTGGCAAAACGGTATGGGGTTGTGGGATCCGCCACGTTGGTAAACGCAGATGAGGACCGATTGTTTATGCGGATGTTTAACCCTCACAGTACCCCAGCGATACTGCGACGGCGCACCCTGATAGCCACCGTACACCCTCTGCACGCACGCCACTCTGATGACTCGGTGTTCGCACTCTGGGCTGAGGACCCCGGTCGTCCTGAGGGTGACCAGGACCTGGCCTGGCGAGTCGGCCCGACTCCCCGAGCCGAGGTCGTTCCCCTGCTCGACGCGTTACATGTACCATGGGCAGATTTACTTGAGGGAGAGGCCGATCGGCTGCGCGAGTTACTGCAGGAGTATGCCGACGTGTTCAGTGAACATGACTCGGACGTAGGTCGGACCGACCTTGTTAAGCACCAAATTGACACCGGTGCAGCCCGACCCATCAAACTCCCTGCGTACCGAGTGGGCGCACCCGAACACGCCCAGATCAAAGAGGCGGTTGGGGACATGCTTCGCGATAACATAATTCAGCCCTCGGCGAGCCCCTGGTCAGCCCCGGTGGTACTAGTAACGAAAAAGGATGGGTCAACCCGGTTCTGCGTCGATTACCGTAAATTGAACGCAGTCACGCTCGGCAACGCCTTCCCCATACCCCGCATCGACGACACTTTTGACAACCTCGCCGGAGCGTGATATTTTTCCACCCTCGATCTCGCGTCCGGGTACTGGCAGGTGGAGATGGCGGGGGAGGATCGGCCGAAAACCGCATTCACCACCCCGATGGGACTATTCGAGTTTCGAGTACTCCCGTTCGGACTCACCAATGCGCCCGCGACGTTCCAGCGGCTGATGGAGTTGGTGATGCGGGGCTTGCAATGGGAACAGTGCCTGATTTACTTGGATGACGTGATAGTCTTCAGTAGATCTTTGTCTGAGCACTGGTCCAGGTTACGAGAGGTGTCCCAGCGACTGCGAGCGGCTCATCTCAAGCTCAAGCCACGTAAGTGTTACATCGCACAACGCGAGGTGGGGTACCTCGGGCATCGCGTCAGCGAGGCAGGCGTGCGCACCGATCCGGAGAAGGTACGCGCCGTAGTGGAGTGGCCACGGCCAAAGAATCTTGACGGAGATCAGATCATTTTTGGGGCTTGCCACCTATTATCGTCGATTTGTACGGGGATTCAGCGAGATTGCACGCCCCCTCACCCAACTCACCTCCCCTAAGCACCCCTATCAGTGGACGGGGGCCTGCCAGACGGCCTTCACCACTCTCAAAGACCACCTCACCCACGCCCCCACTCTCGCTTTCCCCGATTTTACCACCGATTTTATTTTGGACACCGACGCCTGTAGCAGCGGGCTGGGCGCGGTGTTGTCACAGGTGCAGGATGGGACGGAACGAGTCATCGCGTACGCCAGCCGGACCTTGAGTGGGGCCGAGCTGAACTATTGCGTGACCCGCCAAGAGTTGTACACCGTGATTTTCGCATGTAAGCAGTTCCGGCCGTATTTGTACGCCAGGAAATGTCGTGTACGCACTGACCATTATGCTCTGCAGTTTCTTCTTACATTCAAGGAGCCGCGGGGGCAGATGGCCCGGTGGCTGGCGCAGTTGCAGGAGTACAACCTGCAAATCGAATATCGGGCTGGCCGGACGCATGCAAACGCGGACGCCTTGTCGAGGCGGCCCACGGTGTACGCCGAGACAAGGGCGGAGGAGGCCTGCCCGTGTTTCACGGGGGGACGCTGCCGGCAGGCAACGGACCCCCGAGAGGCCGCGGCCACTGACCCCCCCCCAGCGAGAGAAGAGTGCAGTGTGCGCCACAGAGACCCTCACAGGTGGCACCGAGGATCCCGTCGACCACCCGGCAAGCGCGGAACCCACGGCTCGGGACCCGGCGGATCACCCCGTCCCGATCGGACAGATCCAGGAGGACGTCGGCTGCGCCTTCCCGGGCCTGAACGATGAGCAGCTGAGGCAGACCCAGCAGCGGGATCCAGATCTGGCGGCGGTGGAGGCAGCACTACAGGAGAAAAAGAGCGCCCTACCAGGACCCTGGAGCGGTTTGTATGGCCGGTTGTGTGTGCAGAACGGGGTGGTACGGGAGTTAACCGAGGCCGGCCAGCCGGGGTGCATCTGTGTTCCTGCCCAGGTGCGACCCCAGCTGCTACGGCTGGTGCATGAGCCACCCACTCGGGGGCCACGATGGGGAACGACGCACTCGAGAGACCCTGCGTCGCCAGTATCTCTGGCCCAAATTGGCACAAGACGTGGCCGCCTGGGTACAGGGCTGCCGCGCCTGTCAGCAGTGCGGGCCGAAGCCGGCACGATATCAGGTACCCCTAAGGCCGTTCCGCGTCAGCCGCACGAACCAGCTGGTCGGGATCGACCTACAGGGGCCATTCCCACGATCCCATCGAGGCAACCGGTATATCCTAGTCGCAGTAGAGTATTTCACCCGCTACCCCGTGGCAGTGGCCATCCCTGATAAAACGGCCCTGGTGGTGGCCCGGGCATTCGTGGAGCATTACGTACTTAAGCATGGAATCCCAGAACGAGTCCTCACCGACCAGGGTAGCGAGTTCGAGGCCGAGCTGTTCCAGGCACTGTGCCGAGAATTCGGAATCCAGAAGGACCGAACCACAGCGTACCACCCCCAAGCGAACGGTATGGTGGAGCTCATGAATCAGACCTTAGCGGGGAAACTCAAACGTATGGCGGCCGCAAATCAACGGGATTGGGACGAACACCTCCCCTACGCCCTTTTCGCCTACGCCACCACCGTACACACGTCGACGGGACAAACCCCGTTTTTAATGATGTTCGGCCGTGAGTCTCGTTTACCCGCAGACCTGCTGTTCGGCGTTCCTTCCCCGCAGCCGGAGGAGGGAAGCCGCCCCGTGGAACACCTGATGAAGACCCTGCGAGAAGCCCGAGGCCGAGCATGCCCGCAAGGGGAAGCCGCGCATCGGCGGCAAGAACATGGCGCCCGACCCCGCATGGAACCCCCCTTATTCCTGACCGGCGCTAAGGTATGGCTACACACCCCTCGCATCGGGGCTGGGCAGGTGGGGAAACTGACGACCTACTGGTGGGGACCCTGGACCGTGGTGCGGCAGATCTCCCCCTGGATGGTACTAATCTATGGCGGGGAGAGGGGTCGAGAGACAGTGGTCAACGTCCGCCGCTTAAAACCATGGAAAGCGGCCCCGGCGAGAGAGAACCCTGTCACCCGAAGGCCCCGGAATCCCGGGGCACCCGCACCCCCCATGTTTGGGGGCCTCGCACGCTACATGGGCCCCGCCGGGCCTCCGATTCCGAGACGCCCCGATCCAGTCAGGAGACGGCGGGGACGACGGCCCCTAAACCTTTCCGCTGCTGAGTTTGTGCCCCAGCCCACAGGTGCCGGAGGACGGGGAGAGCCGCTGGAGTGGAGGAGGAGGCCGCCGCAGGAGCTACAGAGGACAGAGCCACCCGCCCCGAGACCAACCACAAGGTCCGGACGGATCCCCCGGACCCCGCAGCGTTTCCTCGTAGGCGCGGCCCAAGCAAGGTGCTCCAGTCAACCCTGGACGGGGACTGGCACCTCGGGGGGCTATGTGATGCCGCCGCCACGAAGCCGCTCGGCGGGCGCCCCATCCCCGACCTCGCCACCACCAAGTGAAGGAGCCGACCCCCGCGTCCCCCCACCTCACCTCACATGAACACACCCGCACGCATTCCCCCCCCCCCCATAGAGCTCCGAGGGGAAGTCACCTGGCCGACCGGTTTTAATCCGAGAAGCCCTTATCGGGATAACTTTCATGGTTTCCGGTGACCAGGGAATTGGACGACCTCCCCCGATGCTACTTCGCGGCGCTGCGACCGGCATTAAGATTGCAAGGTCGCAGCGAGGGGCCACTCGGCCACTGCGGTTGAAGCGCACCCCCCACGCCCACACACGTATCGACGAGGCAGGCAGGGGAGGGACGGGACGGCATGGTTAGCATGACCGCAGGGGCTTTTGCGCGTAGTCGCTGATGGTTGGGATGGTTACGCTTGAGCGCGTGGGCACCAAGATTAGGGAAATTAGGGAAGTTAAAGGGTAAAAGCTAGAATTACAAATAAGCAGAGGCTCCGCGCATAACTTCCCACGGCAGGCCGTTGTGATGGACGCCGCTGCATAATGTGCATAACCAAGGCACCATGCATGAGAAAGGGATTAATTAGAATAAACGCCGCAACATGCAGCGCATCTTATTAGCATAGCAAAGGGGCCCGGAACCGCCGCACGCGCCCTGACTGGCGCGCGCCCATTGTTAAAGAAAAACTGGGAGAGCACCGCAACAGGCGGAGCAGCATCTCTTTGATGTAGGGATGATAAAGGGGGGGGGGGGGGGCGAAAACGGGTAGAGCTCTCTCTTGCTCCAGCATCAGGCCACGAGACGCTCTCCAGCCCAGCGACCCGGACGTCCATGCGAGCCACATTGAGGTACGCTGCGAGCACGGGATCAACGGACAGCCGTGGGCACCTAACCGTGAGTAAGAAGGTGAATTAGTATCATAAGCCGATAAATAGGGAATAGGTACAGGGGTAGTAGAATAGGCCAGCTTCGTCGATTCTTACTGATTTAACATCAATTCCCAGGTAGCCGAAAATAAATCATTAATAGCTGATCGTGGCCTCGTGTGATCTCGTTGAGAAGTGTGAATGCGTGTGGTACTGTGTACACAGTGGTTCGCCACGTGGAAGCGCTGCGCAGAGCGGCGCAAGAGAGGGTGTCGCGTGTGGAGCTGTGTGTGGGTGTGGGCGTACGTTCGCTATGTGGAGGATACAGATGCGCGATTAGGAAAGGGAAGTATCGTGGTAGTGTGAAGGGGACGTAATACTACTCGGTAACTAACTAGCCATGCCTACTAACGCGGACCCGCGGTGGAGAGGAATCATCGAGCGACGGCTCCCACCCCATGGGTGAGGAACCCAGCAGCGGTTCGCCTAGCAGCGGGGGGGCGAGTAATGATGTTAGCCCGGCTGTTAGCATTATCGAGGGAGGGATCTCGGGGGCCAGCGACCCCCACAGAGACACGGGGAGAGAGAGGAGGGACACACGGGGAGAGAGAGCAGAGGTAAGAGTAGAGTGCGTAGAGGAAGCGAGAGCTCCTCTA
The DNA here is from genome assembly GCF_015708825.2 of Lethenteron reissneri. NCBI lineage: Eukaryota > Metazoa > Chordata > Hyperoartia > Petromyzontiformes > Petromyzontidae > Lethenteron > Lethenteron reissneri. The sequence goes on from NC_083834.1 coordinate 380,537, forward strand.
GAGATGCAGGAGGTAAAGATGGCCCAGAATCAATGACGACTGCAAGGTATTCTGGGAGGCAAGGTCATGTAACCAACGCGACACAGGGGTGGCAGTGCTGGCTGGAGCCATCGCTGTTGGAGTCACATGGGCAGAGGACATGGAATGCATCCTTCATCCCAGCACCTGCGCAAACCACAATCACCACAACTATAACCGAAACAACCATAAAATAACCACAACTATAACCACACCTCCAATTAGCACGGTTGGCTGGGTAGGGTGCGATAGAAGTTCAAAATACATACACCTACTGTGCGTATGTGTGGCCACAACTATGACCATTACAACCACCACCTACACAATTATAACAAATATAACCACAAGCACCACAACCGCACATATAACCACAACCTACACAACCACAATTATAACCACAACCAAAACCACCACAAGCACCACAACTAGAGCCACAATTACCATAACAACCAACATAACCACCTACACCACAAGCGTAACCTCCAACACCACTACAACCACCTAAACAACTGTAGAGGAGTACTGCGGGGACCCAACGAGGGGCAACCGCGGGAAGGGGTCCACGCAGAAAGGGGAGTGCCAGAAGGCAGAGAGAGAGGAGGGCAAGTAGAAAGACCCCAGGTAAAAGGGAGGAGCCGGGCTAAGGGGATAAAAGGGGAACCTAGACGGAAGGGGAGAGTGAGGAAGTGGAGTGAGAGAGGAGCCAGGTAGCAGGGAGAAAGGCTCCTGGGCCGGAGAGACAAAGGAGGCTACGGGTGGATGAGTACGGGGTAGCGCGGGCGAAGGTCGAGGGAGTCAGGAGAAAGAGAGCGAGAGTCAGGGAGTAGGGGGTACTTGAGACAGAAGAGGAGTGCGGATGTCGGTGTGAATAAACGGCAAGCAGCCCTGAACATTCTACCCTGGTCTCCGTCTGAGTCTGTAATCACGAAGCAAGACTCGACACAACCAAAACTAAAGTCACGATTATAACCACAACCACCATAACCACCATAACCAAACAACAAAAACATTGACGGAGATACTACACAACCACTGCATGAAGGGTCGTTATCCCTCTGTGGGTGAGTGGCTGGCTGAGTGTGAAATGGATTCGAACCTACACCTCTGCATTGCAAGTACTGTACAGTGAGCTCACGCCCCGCGTGTGGAAGGTTAAAGTGTTGGTACGCCCAGCGTGGAAGAGTAGACCGAATACTCTACATCGCGGCCTCTAGTGGAGGCCATTTCTGTCACGATAACAAATCCGTCCCTCCAGAGATACAAAAAACGAAATGTAACTCATCCCATCAGCCACAATCTGGCAGTGCCTCTCCTCATCATCAGCAGCAGCAGGGCCGTGAACTCAGCAGGCGCCGAACGCGTGACGGCTGTGAGCCAGACGCCTCCTCTGCCCCTCCCCGCACCACCGCCACTGCTGATGTGTCCACACCGTGCAAGGTTCTCACCTTCTTCGGGCTGAGTCGACGTAGAGGAGGCCCAGCCAGCGAGCCGCCGCTTCAGAAGCTCGCGAGCCACCGACGGTGGCCGTGAACGGAAATCCAAATCGGCCGCTCGCCTCCCACAATCCACAGCGCCGCCTCCACTCGCCCCGGCCTCGGCGGGGGGAGGGGCGGGTGGGAGGGGGCGAGGCGAGGGGGGTGAGGGGGTGGGCTTGGGGGGGAGGAGCTCCGGTGGGGGGGAGGAGCTCAGGGCTGTTACGTCTCAGCGGGCGTGGTCACCTGGTACCGCCCCCTCGTCTCGCGCCACGCACTTTCGCTGGGCAGTTTGTCCGTTAGAGAGGCGGGGAAGAGACTGGCGAAGGTGAAGAGTGGATCCGAGCTGTGGGTGGGTGGTGTGTGTGGTGCGAGTCTGTGTGCCTGAGTCTGTGTGCGTGGTGTGAGTCCGTATGTTTGTGTCCGTGTGTGTGTGAGTCTGTGTGTGTGTAGTGGTTAAGGTGCCGCGCTATGAACCCAGTGTCCCCGAGTTGGACTCCCGCTCAAGGCCAACACCAGTGACGATTATATGAACCGGTCCTGGGCCTCCTCTAGGTCGACTCAGCTTCAAATGAGTACCTGGTGTGTAAACATCGCCACTAGGGAGACAAAGGCCGCCGGGCGTGGTGTTGGCTGCTCACGCCCTCGTGTGCCGTTCTGGCCCTCATAGGTGATGCTGGCTAACATCACTTGCCCCAACAGTCTATTTCAGCTATAAGGGAGATTTTTTTCTTTTGTGTTAGTGGTGGTGTTGGTGGTGTTGATGGTGTTGGTTGTGGTGTTGATTGTTGTGTTGTTGGTGGTGGTTGTGTTGGTGGTGGTGTTGTTCGTGGTGTTGATTGTTGTGTTGCTGGCGGTGGTTGTGTTGATGGTGTTGGTGGTGTTGATTGTTGTGTTGTTGGTGGTGGTTGTGTTGGTGGTTCTAGATTTGAAGTTTTGGTGACTGCAAGGATTCATACTCTTTGGTTTTTTTCTGTAAAGTCACGTAGGTAAAAAACTAAATATAATAAATGTAAACAATTAGTTGTGTTTATTTATTAATTTTATTTTGTTTTCTACCTTCTTGACTTTACCGAAAAGACCAAAGAGGATGTGTTGGTAGTGGTATTGATGGAGGTGGTGTTAGTAGTGTTGGTGGTGGTGTTGATGGTGATGGTGTTGTAGGTGTTGATGGGGATGGTGTTGGTTGTGGTGTTGATGGGGGTGGTGTTGAATGAGGTGGTGTTGATGCGGGTGGTGTTGGTGGTGATGGTTTTGGTGATGGTGTTGATGGTGGTGATATTCTTGTTGGTGGTGGTGGTGGTGCTGTTGGTGGTGGTGTTAGTGGTGTTGGTGGTGGTGTTGGTGGTGGTTCCTACGATCCATCCTGGGTTTAACCTAGCTGGATTGTGTGAGGGGCTCACAAATGCTTGAAAGCTCCTCCGGCAGGCAAGGCTGCGTTGGCTGGGTCTTGTAGCCCGCATACCCAAGCAGTTTTTTTGGCCGCATAAAGGGGGCTAAACGGGCACGACATGGGATGTCGAAAATATGGACTGATGCTGTATGGGAGGATGTGGAGCTGAAGGGACTTGCAGAAGACTGATATCAGCGGTGTAAATCGCATCCTTCACGAGGAAAGCCCATTGAGCTAAGAAGATAGTATTTTTTACGGTGACTTGAGCCAGCAGACATCAGAACATTCCACAATGACAGATAAAAAAAACGTAATAATTACAGAAAATATTTTAGAAAATTACATTCTCACTTAAATCTTGACTTAAAGCTTTCGTGACTGCGGGAATTCACATTCTTTGGGTCTTTCGGTAAAGTCACGTAGATAGGTTCAAATAAAATAACAACAAAAATTACGACGTTTCGATCACAAAACAATTGGTCGTCTTCAGGAAAAGGGGGCTTGGCTTCCAAAGGCAAACTGTTTATAAGGGTTTGAAATGGGCGTAGCCCAAATGTCAGCAGCCAATATGAATGCAAGTGGTGGGCAGCCAACCTGACGGTTTCAGATCTGCCTTATGTTTGTGAACATAAGGCAGATCTGAAACTTGGTGGGATCTGAAACACGGTAGGACCAATACCTCAGCCGTGGCTGATCATTGTTTTATTACGGTGGGCTCACACGAAATGTATTTCTCCAAGACGAAGGTACTTTACAAGCCCACTGGCTATCAACAAAGATTCGTTCATGAAGACATTCATTTATACATACACAGACACAATTTCAACCGATCAATCATTGGAAGGATGTCATCAACCAGTTTAAGTCATAACTGGCTATTATGTTCCCATCCTACCACCTTCGGATGTTATTTGTGCTTTATGCCCAATTCAAACTTGCGCTTTCACAGGATTCACAGGAACACAGCCACTTCACATGCCGACCCCTCGGTTGCGGCTCTGCGATCTCTCATTAACATGCTAATCTCTCATTAACATCTTCTTCTTCTTGTTTTTTTCGGTAAAGTCACGTAGAAGGGAAGTAATAAAATAATACAAATAAAACATAAAATAATTCTCACAACGTTTCGGCCACAACACAAGCAGCCATCCTCAGGTGAAGACCAGGTCTGTCGAGGCGACAGCGTCTAAATGAAACACCACCACGCTTGGAGCGTCTATTTAAGCTGGGTTGGAGGGGGGGGGGGGAAATGCGCCTTGTAGCATTGCTAATTTTCACCTGGCAGCCCTTTGATTGTTTTTTGTTATTTTCTTTGAACCTATCTACGTGACTTTACCTAAAGACCTAAAGAATATACATTCTCACTTCTTAAACTTTGTTATTTTAATCACTTTAAATGATTGTACCTTTTGTGCAGTTCCGGCATGAGCACCTTCACTACCGCTATGAGGTGCTAAAGAAGATTGGAGAAGGAGGTCAAGGCCAGGTGATCCAGTGCCTTGATCACAAAGGGAACACCCTGGTGGCCATTAAGATCCTGGTGTCACCATTGAGGTAAGACTTCAGAGCCATGCCGTAACCAGGCCGACGTTAAGTTCATTGCCACAGGCGGCCGTGCGATGCAGTGGTGGCACTCGTGCCTCAAAGCGAGAAGGGGGGCCTGGGTTTGACTCCTGATTCGGGTGCCCTCCTGTATGGAGTTTACATGTTCTACCCCTGTTCTGCATCAGTTCCTTCTGGGTTCTCAGATTTTTCCTCCCTCAAGCTTAAAATACACACACACACACAGTGTAAATTAGTATTGGGGCAAAACATCCCATTGCTGAAAGATTACCTGCACATTACGGTAATTCCTCATTTAATGCTGTAGATACATTCCGGAAAAGTTCCGCGTCCAGCAAAAAAGTATTGAGTGAAAACAATTTCCCCAGAAATAATGTAATAATAATGTTTGGCGATATACAATGCACACATACACCTTGAGATGACGAGACCAATAACTGAGGGTATGCCCTCATGTTACTTTATCATTGCGAGTAATGTATCATTGCAGCTCAAGAAATTGTCGACTACTCACAAATCGTGTTATAACGGGCGGGTTCCGCGCTTTAACAGGCATGTTCCACGTTATAACGAGTGCGTTTCATTTGAAAACAAGAAGCATTCCGTGTTGCAATGGGCGCGTTTGTGTTATTACGGGCACATTCCGCGTTGTGCAAGAGCCACATTGAAGCGAAAACGCATTGTGTTAACATGCGTTTGCATTTCGATTTCTCAAATGACCAATCCGATTTGAATGGCTCTTCACTTCCAAATCCTATTGGGTACTCTACGTCGGCTCCTGCTGCCTCTGTGGTAGCTCCTCACCAATGGTAGGCGAGTGTACTACTGGAACTCATGGTGCCGTTAGACCTGGTGAATTCATATTTAATTATTTTATTCTGAATAGAATTTGGCTTTGGATATCCCTTAAGCAAGTGTAGGTTTTTCATTTGTGTACTTCCTCTGTGCAGCTCCAAGCAAGAAACATACCAGAAGATGGAGCTCCAGATAGCTCTGGAACTTCAGGGCGAGGGCAGTGATGAATATTTCAACGTCATCAAAGTCCTGAACAGATTTTATTTCAGAGGACACCACTGTATCGTCCTGGAGCTGTTGAAGTATGTACTGCGTGCCGCCCCCTGCCCCCGCCCCCCTCCACCAATAATGTGGTTAACTAACTGAACAAACTTTCGTTATTTTTTAGAAGTAACCTGGCCACAAATGAAAGCTTAACAAATTAGCATGTTCGTTCTAAATGTGGAGGGGAAAACCAGTGGACCCACATAAAAATCCATGAGCCCACGAGGAGAACATGCAAACTCCAATTGTACAGGCGTCACGGTCGAGATCAAACCTACGACCTCCTCCATGAGAGACGTCATCTCGCCACCGCGGCAAGCTGAGATGCCCACGCCACCCATGCATTGTAATACTGTGAAGCTGCCATGTGTCACGGGTGCGTTGGAGGCCACTTCTCTTTTCCCCATTAGCCCTGCCACTTTTACCTAGCCATGCCTCCACTCAATCAGCAGGGTGGCTGCATGGCAGTGGTGATGCTTGTGCCTCTCAGCGAGAATCCTTTTTTGTGTGTAGTTTTTATCTTCTCCCAATGGATAACCCTCCACCACCCGGCAACAAAGCCAATGAAATCAAGTTGCCAAGTGGGCAGATATGCCAACTGATTTTGTTTATCGGCAAATCGACGACCTCAACCCACACGGAACTATGACTCTTAATATTGGTCATGAACGTGCACATGAACGTACAATATTAACGTGATTATAATTGATTTTAAGCTTTCGTGACTGCAGGAATTACTCTTTGGTTCTTTCGATAAAGTCATGTAGAAAGAAAATAAATAAAATAATAGAAGACGACGTTTCGATTGCAACACAAGCAACCGTCATCAGGTAGATTAAGGCCTCGACAGAGAGGCATTGGTTCTCTGTGTGTCTGTGTTGTCTCTCTCTGCGTGTGTGTCTGTCTGTGTCTCCGTGTCTGTGTTTTGTCTCTCTCTAAAATGAAGTTCTACCTGATGACGGTTGCTTGTGTTGCAATCGAAAAGTTGTATTCTATTATTTAATTAAATTTTTTTCTACGTGACTTTACCGAAAGAACCTAAGAATGATTATCAGAATCAGTGCAGCATTGCAGGGGATGACACTGATGCTGTGTTTTTTGTTGCTGCTTCTGCCTCTGTCACAGGGAGAGCCTTCATGAAGTGATTAGAAATGTGGGGCTCCGGCGGTTGGACATGGCGATGGTGAAAACCTACACCAGGGGCATCCTGAAGTTCTTGTGCCACATCAATTCCAGGAAAATCGTCCACGCGGACATCAAGCCTGTGAGTGGACACAGCGTTCAGCTTTCACTTTGGTGCAGAGGTGTATCTTTATTGGGGACTCGTTCCACAGTGAAAACCGGCCATTTTGGTCACAGGATCGATACGTTAGCTCTGCCCATCTCACTGGAAGGAGGCAGGGTCACGCTACCTCTGGTGAAGATGATCCAGTATGAATTAAACTAAAGTGTAGAGTCGTGTCGCTCTTGGGGACTCACCGGAGAGAAAACCGGCAATGTTAATCAGCGTTGCCCCAAACCTTGGGAGACACGAACCGGAGTCGAAAAGAACAGTTTTCAAAATGTGCGAAATGCACGTTTTGGCCTGACGACTGCTCGTTATCGAATTCCAATCTGCAAATTGAAAACGTCCGAAGACAAACGTGCAGTGGAAAGCGTCACGGAATCCGCGCACTCTCGTGCGTGGCTTTTTGTCTGTAACCCGTTAATGGGCGCTCATCCAGCTGTGAGCTCTATGCAGCTCTCCTCTTGGAGTAATGGCAATCGGTTGTCAATAGAGCCCACCCCCCTTTACTTTGATGGTGGCTGAGAATGCTTTGAACGTGATACGCCTCTACTCACATCTCCAATCTTGACGCATTTGAAAGGGGCACCCCCCAGTGACACCTGTCAGAAAACAGCGCATATTGCACTTGACTGAAGCTTGTTGACAGCGCTATGCCTCATCTACTTCCCCTGTTTAGCAGGTGTCGTGGTACGTGATTGATCCACTGTTGGCTGAATGATATCGGCATAACCTCTGAGTTTGAATTCATTCTACCGCTCCTCCAGGAAAATGTTTTAGTCAAAGACACCGTGACTGGCACTGTGAGGGTCACGGACTTTGGGACAAGCTTTTTTGTGGAAAGTCAACGTGAGTGACCTCACCTTGGTGTGTGAGTGTCTGTGTGTGAGTATTTGGGTGTCTGTGTTGGTGTCTGTGTTGTAGGTGTCTGTGTAGGTGTCATTGTGTATGGGTATCTCTGTGTCTGTGGAAGTATTCGTCTGTGTCTGTCTGAGTGTGTTTGTCTGTCAGTATCTGAGTGTCTGTACATGTTACTGTTTATGTGTGTGATGATGATACTGTTTAGGACACAATGTGTACACACTTACATATGTTTGTTGTTCTTGTGATTATTGTGCAGCTATGAATGTTGGTGGGATCCTGGAATATTTGGCTCCAGAGCTGTTGCTGGGCTATAGCTTGACATGTGGAGTGGGTATGTGGGCGCTGGGCTGCACGGTGGCGGAGTTGGCGACGGGCAGGGAATTATTCCGGTCCGACAGCCACGAAGATCATCTCCCGCGCTGCATAGAGGTATTTCCCACAGGGCGTCTATCCGCTCGTGATCCCCCTCTCTTTCCTTAGAGTCGTGGTCTTGTATGTATGGGGGAGCGATAGTGTAGCGGTTAGCCTGCTGTGCTAGAAACTGAATTCGATTCCAGCTCATTGCCAACACCAGTGACGATTATCTGAACTGGTCTTGGGCCTCCTCTAGTTCGACTCAGCCTCAACTGAGTACCTAGTGGAGTGTGTGAAGTACCTGGATTAATGTGGCCCACACACCGGTGTGTTGGAGACTAACTTTTTAATCTTAATTTTGGAGCTTTCGTGACTGCAGGAATTATTCTTTGGTTTTTTCGGTAAAGTCACGTATAAAAATAAAATAATAAATTAAATAATAGCATACATTTATTATTTTATTTTTATACGTGACTTTACCGAAAAAACCAAAGAATGACTAACTTTTTGTTCATGTGTCAAACTTTACTAATTGTACTTTCTTTCGGTAAAGTCACGTAGTTAGATTGTTGCTGCATTAGCATTGTTGCTGCATTGGCACTCGTGCACCGCCCATGCTCCTGGTGCTGTTGATACACTTGGGCTGTGCCCATCCTCAAACCCTTATAAACAGTTTGCCTTTAGAGGTTGACTCCTTTGCCTGTTGGCGACCGCTTTGTGTTGCAATCGAAACGTCGTGATTTGTTTTATTTTATTTCTAACTACGTGACTTTACCGAAAGAACCAAAGAGTATGGATTCCTGCAGTCAAAAAGCTTAAAATCAAGAGTTACTAATTGGCTGTGTCGGATGGTGGCAGGTTTAACGACAAATTAATATTTACACAATCTAACCCAACAAACCTTTATTATGGTATTAGAGGGTTAGGGTTTTAGAGAAATACAGGGGTTTAGATGGTTAGGGGTTTGGAGGGTGAGTTGTTTAGAGCAGCGGTCCCCAACCTTTTTTGCACCAGCGACCGGTTTTGTGGAAGACAATTTTTTCACGGACCGGGGAGGGGGGGGGGTATTCATCATTGGGTCTTTCCCCCTTTTCAAATAAGCTCTCCAGCTACATTTGTTTTTTACTCATTTTGGCTAGGGTTAGCTTGTGGGCTTACCAAAACTGTGACTGAGACAAGTGCGCAGTGCAGGAAATAGGTGCGGACGGAAGTGGTAAATAAAATGGGCGGGCCACTCGCAGACTAAAATAAGTGTCGGATTCTGACTTCTCATGAGGAGCGCACAACCTAGATCCCTCGCTCCGATGAGAATCTGTCGCCGCTGATCTGACAGAAGGCGGAGCTCAGACGGTAATACGAGCGATGGGAAGTGGCTGTAAATAAAGATGAAGCTTCGCTCGCTCACCCACCGCTCACCTCCTGTTGTGCGGCCCGGTTCCGAACAGGCCACGGACCAGTACCGGTCTGCGGCCCGGGTGTTGGGGACCCCTGGTTTAGAGGGTTGGAGTTTAGATGGGTTGGGATTTAGAAGATTGGGGATTTATGTTGTATGTGTTGGGTTATGGAATTTTGATGAAAATAATAAAAATTAATTATTTCCAAAAAATGCGCAAATCGCATAAATTATGTTAGTGTGTGTAATTATATGCATAAATTATGATAACCACGGAGATAATCGTAGTAATTTATGCGGATGCTTGCGATTATGTTAATGTGTGCAGTTATGATAATTAAGCTTAGTTTCGTTTATCCAGAGTTGTATCAATCAGGATAACACGATTATCATTGATTAAACATTTATCGATTATCTTAGTGTGTGTTATGTTATATTAGGTCTCCATTTCCATATCTCATCGCAGGTAACAGCTCTTATGAATAAGACAGTTTTGCATGGACTTGGAAAGAAGCACTCGAGACTTGGTGTTAAGCAATTTTAATTCAACAAAAATGAATGACTAAAACATTTCTTATTCATGTAACTCGACGGCAGCAACTGCTTTGCACGATCAGTTGATATTGAACGCACCACCTCGAAATGGCAACCCTTTTTGAAACGCAAAGATAATTTTTTTTAAAGTCTTATTCGTGTGCGTGCTGTGTGTGCGTTGTCCCCTTGTAAAATTAATTAATTCTTAGAGCCGGGAGTTGTGTCGTTAGCTTGTGTGGTGTGGGAGGATACAAACAGCGGCCAGAGGTTCTCTCTGGGTTGGGCGTGGCCGCAGCGAGCCGTGCTGCTCCCTCGCTCGGGCGTGTCTCTGCTTGTGCGCTCTCTCTCTCTCTCCACTGCTCGATTGAGTTTGCACGATGCTCGCCGTCGTGGTGCGCGATGATTCTGTCGTCGGATAGCGCGCAGCTCCTCCACGAGTCGGCACGACGCTCGGTGACGTCCGAGTCGTGCTGCTCTTGCGCTCTCTCTCCCTCTACTGCTAGATGACGAGTTGGCACGACGCTCGGTGACGCCCGGGTCGTGCTGCAGCTGTCGCTCTCTCCTTGATCGCTGCCAACTTCACACGGACACTCGCCCTTGCTTCAGGCTGTGTTGGCTTGTGGCTCTGGACGACGCGGCTGTGCTCACTGGGTGTTGGTCGGTCTGAGTATCAAACACACTGCGCATTCGATGGCGCTTTCTCTCTCTTGGTGGCAGCCCCCGGCTTCTCCACTGCTCGATTGATTGTTGAGTCGGCACGATGCTCGCCGTCGCTCTGGACGTCTGGTCTGTTCTCACTGGTCGTTGGTCGGTTGTGTGCCTCAAACACACGGCGCATGCGTTGGCGCTGTCCTCTTCCTCACAGCCGTTTAATCAGGCTTTCTCCACTGCTTCGCGCTCTCTGCTTTGCTCGCTTGGTCGACGCTCGGCGATTTCCGCCCTTTTACAGGATGATTGCTTGTCGTCACTCGTCACTCTCTCTTCTCCGTGCTTCCCTTGTTCGTGCAACTGCCAGCTTCACTCGCACTTAACTTCGTTCTGCGAGAAGCGACACCTGCTATCGGCATCGGTGTTTGCTCCCTCACGACGCTCCGCCAGCCGGAGCACGGCTGAAACCCAGCCTCGACCCAGGTTGAACTCAGGCTTCTGCGACTCGAACGACCCCTCCTCGTTCCATCACTTCTCGAGGCACGACGCGCCCCAGCTCCCTTGCGAGCCCCGTCGCAACGCCGCGTCGCACGCCGAGTTGCAAGACTGAGCCCGACTTGGACAGACTGCACTCAGGCTGTTACCATAACGACCCCTCGTCGTCCCATCTCTCCTCGAGGCACGACGCGCCTCAGCTCCCTTGCGAGCCCCGTCGCTACGCCGCGTCGCAAGCCGAGTTGCGAGACTGAGCGTGACTCGGACAGACTGCTCATTCGCTATGTGCGCTTGTGCTTAACTCAAAACGTGACTCCCCTCTCTGCGCATCCCTTGCGAGAGAAAACAAACAAAAAAAACAAGATGTCTTTGGAATGTCAGGCACCGACTCCCCTCTGTGACCTTTTTGCTCCCTCCTTGCTTGCCAGACCCCGCTGGAAGACAAAGGTGGTCGAGGAGATGTATGCAATACCTTATGTGGTCTTGTGTGTTACATTTATTCTTGATATTTCTTTTAATGTCCTGAGGTTAAGTGCAACTAAGTTTCCACTTACGCTTCCTTAACTGTTGGAATTCGTAATTATTATTATTTTTTTTGGTCAGGTAGATAGAAACATACAATACAAAATAATATATATGGTGAATACGAGTAATACAAGGGAATTACTGATTAAAAGCCCCTATTGTTTGTTGGTTAATTCTTTTTGTTAAGTTTCTACTTTTCGGTACGGAAAACGTTTAAGGAAAACGCGAGTTGCAAAAGTTGTTTTTCTCTGCTCTGCACCCCCTCCGTGCATCTCAAGATGTCTTGGGAGGTTAGTCCATCGATCTTTTTGTCCATCTGGATGTCTCTGACCTCTCTGTGACCGAACTCCCACCGGCCTAATGGTCCTTTATGTTTCATAGATTCCTGGTATAGCCGGTGGAGAAGTGGGTTGTTTTCATTATTTAATTTTAAAAAATATATAGATATATTAAAAAAATATATATAATTTTATTTTTTTGAATTGTTCTTAATAAAAAAAGGGTATAGACACAACAATCCGCCCTTTTGAAAATTATCAGTGGTTGATTCGGCCACTGGCGTCTTTTTAAACAAGTAAATGTCCTTTTTTTTTCGTTATAAATCCATCAGCCGCCCTCACTCTCGGCGGTTATTTCTCACAACGCGCGCGTACGTATCACAATCTTAACATGGTTACATTTGAAATAAGCAAAGAAAATAAAACAAAACGTTAAACATCGGTACTAATCCATAACGCATTCCTTACAACGTGCGCGCGTACGTATCACAATCTTAACATGGTTACATTTAAAATAAGCAAAGAAAATAAAACAAAACTTTAAACATCGGTACTAATCCATAACGCATTCCTTACAATGTGCGCGCGTACGTATCAATCTTCACATGGTTACATTTGATATAAGCAAGGAAAATACAACAAAACGTTAAACATCAATACCACAAGTTACATCGATTCTCATCCATCACAACTACGGCGGATATACATTTTTTAGTTTTTGTTAAATCCTGGGAAACGCTAGGTAGCGGTTTCGAACGCATGTATGCGTTACCTTCCTCATGTTACCTCGTCGCCATAATTTTTCCAAGCTCCGAGTGTCTGGTTTACCACTTATCACTTTGATCATTCGATCACGGTTTTCCGGTTCGTTTTTATAATTTCCCCTCTCACTCTCTCGCGTCGTGGGAGTGTGTGGTGTGAAATTGGGTTGCACATAACCAGAACTCGCGCACACAACCAACTTTGACACTTTGTTCGTGGCTCTCGCACTCTCTGCGATTACATCCACATTTACCGAGTCAGCGTGTCCATTTAATTCTGTGCCTCGTAATGTTGCCCTCTTTGTTTTTACGAGTGTGTTAGATTCCAACACCATTCCCGATATGTCATGAACATTCATCTCCATTTTAGCACTCCGATCCACCTTAATTTTGGTTTCCCTTGGATATTTTTCATTCAAAGGCTCACGCCTGCACTCCTCAGGGCGTGTCTCTGTGTTCTCTCTCTCTGCACCACCATCGCGCGCTCCTGCGACGTGTGGTACTGTTTTTCCTGTGCGCTCTGGTTTTCCTCTTTGTCTCTGCTGTCTGTTATCTACTGTCCGATCACACTTCAATTCAGCCCTGTCCTTGTATTCGATCTGCGCGTCATTTACGGGAGCACTGTCCGCGTTTCTTACCGCATCGTATGCATTTAACGTCTCCCGATCGTGGTGGTATTTGTCCGCCCTGTCACTTGCAGCCTGCTTGCATTTCCCATTGAGCTCAGGGTTTAACAAAACCTCGGCGGGTGGGGCGCGTGTGGGCCGCTCGCTCTCACTCACTGTGGGTGGTTCATCATGTATTTGGACCGCATTCTGTGTTATTCCTCTATTCCTTCCTGGTATAGCCGGTGGAGAAATTGGTCGGAATTGGACCGATTGTGTTTGACCTCCCATCCTGCGATTCCCCTGAATGTTCGCCTCCGTACCTCCGCAGTCTATGTACCACTTTCCCGCTAGATGGTTATCTCGCCATCTTTGTGTGTAATTTTGACCTTGCGTATGTCGGGGCATGGGTTGCTGATATGATTCTGCCCTTGGTCTCCACATTCTGCGATTCTCCTGAATGTTCGCCTCCGTACCTCCGCAGTCTGTGTACCACCTTCCCGCTAGATGGTTATCTCGCCATCTTTGTGTGTAACTTTGGCCTTGCGTGTGTCGTGGCATGGGGTGTTGATATGGTTCTGCCCTTGGTCTCCACATTCTGCAATTCTCCTGAATGTTCGGCTTTGTGCCGCTCTCATTCTCGTGCCAACCTCTCTCTGGTTTATTTTGCCATAGGTGCGTGCGTGTTGGCTCCTCCCTGCATTGTGGGACTGATCGGTGATTTTTATTTCTCTCTGAGAGGCTGGGTTCCTTATCCCTCTCCCTGTGTTTTGGATCCGAATTATGATTCTTAGCTCTGTATAACCATGCCATGTACGCCTTGCTCTCTATGCGGCGTAAGGATGCGGTTTCCGGATTCAAAACCATTCTCACCCTTTCTGTAATCTCTGGGCTCAAGGATTCAAAAAACATAATTTTGAACATGTTATCTCCTTTGTGGTATCGATTCACATCGCCTGCGTAATACGCTCTTTTAAATTGTAAAAGGTAGTCACGTGGGTCTTGGTCCATGCCCTGGGTCATCGATTTTACCGCATAAAACCTCTCAGTGAGTGTCGAATATTCTCCAAACTTCCAAATCACTGCCAGGCTCAGTTGTTTAAAATAATTTCTAACCTGGTATGGTAGCGACTTTACCCATGGTATAGATTCTCTATGTAAGCTCCGTTTCAACAAACTCGCTTTTTCATCCCGTCTCATCAGCCCTCTAATCATTGCCTCTTCTACTGTTGCGATATGTGTGTGTATATCCCTGGTCTGATTGTGTGGGTCAAAATCGGGAATTCTGACTAGAGCTTTGTCCATCAATTTAAGGGTTTTACTGTTGAATAGGTATTCCGAAAGTTGATCGCCGTCAGCGTCATCATTAAACAAGTTATCATCAGGCAATCTGTCACTTTGATCTGTGCTGTGTCGGGCGTGTTTTAGCGGCGTGAATTTTTTGTGTGAGCGCTCTAGGCTGTGTCGCTCGTGTTGCCATTTCCCTGCAGTTTTTGCCTCTGCCCTTAGTGAAGTATCTCCTGGCGACTTTACTTTAACTTTTGTGCGATCAGTCCCTGGACTTTGTCCACGTACCCAAGAGTGTGATTTAATGTTACTTCCATATTTGTTCTGTGGATCAACGTCTGTGAGTTTCGCTGGTGTCGCGAGCACTGATTTCTCCTCCCTCTCGAGGGTGTGAGGACATTTCTCCTCGTTTATTAGAGACGATTTCTCTCCTGTTTCCTTTCCAAAATTTTCCTCATTCCACAATCCCTCTCTGTATGCCTGTGTGAAAAGGAATGAGTCCTGTCCTGCCTTTCCTGCAGTTTTTACATCGTGTTCGCCTTTGTTACATTATATCCAGTCACTTAGTTTCCCTCGGGGTGTGTTCGTGTTATCGATACAGCTCCCTTCACATATGTCTCTCTGACTGTACTGCTTTGTAACAGATCGGTCGGTACGTTTTAATACGAGCTCCCAGTATCCCGTAATCCATTCAAATATTATTCTTAATCCTAGCATCTCAAGTATGGCAGGAGTTACTTTGACATTTCCTTTCAGAGTGCATATAAAACAATTATCTCACAGAGTGTAGTCAGTTTGACTCGAGCTATTCTGTTATTTTCCGATTCAGAGTGCGTACCTCTAACACCATTTATCACAGGATGCAATCGGTTCGATACGATATTATCTTAATTCCACTGTCTTTGTTTCAACCTGCTATTCTGGGTTTTAACCTCAGAGGGCGTTTTTTTTTTTGGTTTTACGCCCGTTTACAATCACCATGCAATGTTCGATCACGATATTCTAGTTAACACGTAGTGATTCATTCCTTCATCCATGCAAAACACTGTCTGCGAGAGATCCCGGACGACGCCACCCCATTATGTTAATGTGTTGGATTATGAAATTTTGATAAAAATAATAAATATAAATAATTTCCGAAAAATGCGCAAATCGCATAAATTATGTTAGTGTGTGTAATTATATGCATAAATTATGATAACCACGGAGATAATCGTAGTAATTAATGCGGATGCTTGCGATTATGTTAATGTGTGCAGTTATGATAATTAAGCTTAGTTTCGTTTATCCAGAGTTGTATCAATCAGTATAACACGATTATCTTTGATTAAACATTTTTCGATTATCTTAGTGTGTGTTATGTTATATTAGGTCTCCATTTTCATATCTCATCGCAGGTAACAGCTCTTATGAATAAGACAGTTTTGCATGGACTTGGAAAGAAGCACTCGAGACTTGGTGTTAAGCAATTTTAATTCTAAACAAACACATAACACTCTAGTATGCAAAAGCAAGTATACGTCAATAAATTCATGGGCAAGATTATGCAATTAACGAAAATGAATGACTAAAACATTTCTTATTCATGTAACTCGACGGCAGCAACTTCTTTGCACGATCAGTTGATATTGAACGCACCACCTCGAAATGGCAACCCTTTTTGAAACGCAAAGATAATTTTTTTTAAAGTCTTATTCGTGTGCGTGCTGTGTGTGCGTTGTCCCCTTGTAAAATTAATTAATTCTTAGAATCGGGAGTTGTGTCGTTAGCTTGTGTGGTGTGGGAGGATACAAACAGCGGCCAGAGGTTCTCTCTGGGTTGGGCGTGGCCGCAGCGAGCCGTGCTGCTCCCTCGCTCGGGCGTGTCTCTGCTTGTGCGCTCTCTCTCTCTCCACTGCTCGATTGAGTTTGCACGATGTTCGCCGTCGTGGTGCGCGATGATTCCGTCGTCGGATAGCGCGCAGCTCCTCCACGAGTCGGCACAACGCTCGGTGACGTCCGAGTCGTGCTGCTCTTGCGCTCTCTCTCCCTCTACTGCTAGATGACGAGTTGGCACGACGCTCGGTGACGCCCGGGTCGTGCTGCAGCTGTCGCTCTCTCCTTGATCGCTGCCAACTTCACACGGACACTCGCCCTTGCTTCAGGCTGTGTTGGCTTGTGGCTCTGGACGACGCGGCTGTGCTCACTGGGTGTTGGTTGGTCTGAGTATCAAACACACTGCGCATTCGATGGCGCTTTCTCTCTCTTGGTGGCAGCCCCCGGCTTCTCCACTGCTCGATTGATTGTTGAGTCGACACGATGCTCGCCGTCGCTCTGGACGTCTGGTCTGTTCTCACTGGTCGTTGGTCGGTTGTGTGCCTCAAACACACGGCGCATGCGTTGGCGCTGTCCTCTTCCTCACAGCCGTTTGATCAGGCTTTCTCCACTGCTTCGCGCTCTCTGCTTTGCTCGCTTGGTCGACGCTCGGCGATTTCCGCCCTTTTACAGGTTGATTGCTTGTCGTCACTCGTCACTCTCTCTTCTCCGTGCTTCCCTTGTTCGTGCAACTGCCAGCTTCACTCGCACTTAACTTCGTTCTGCGAGAAGCGACACCTGCTATCGGCATCGGTGTTTGCTCCCTCACGACGCTCCGCCAGCCGGAGCACGGCTGAAACCCAGCCTCGACCCAGGTTGAACTCAGACTTCTGCGACTCGAACGACCCCTCCTCGTTCCATCACTTCTTGAGGCACGACGCGCCCCAGCTCCCTTGCGAGCCCCGTCGCAACGCTGCGTCGCAAGCCGAGTTGCGAGACTGAGCGCAACTCGAACCAGACTGCACTCAGACTGTCACCTTAACGATGTCTCGTCGTCCCATCTCTCCTCGAGGCACGACTGCCACAGCTCCCTTGCGAGCCCCGTCGCAACGCCGTGTCGCACGCCGAGTTGCAAGACTGAGCGCGACTTGGACAGACTGCACTCAGGCTGTTACCATAACGACCCCTCGTCGTCCCATCTCTCCTCGAGGCACGATGCGCCTCAGCTCCCTTGCGAGCCCCGTCGCAACGCCGCGTCGCAAGCCGAGTTGCGAGACTGAGCGCGACTCGGACAGACTGCTCATTCGCTATGTGCGCTTGTGCTTAATTCAAAACGTTACTCCCCTCTCTGCGCATCCCTTGCGAGAGAAAACAAACAAAAAAAACAGATGTCTTTGGAATATCAGGCACCGACTCCCCCCTGTGACCTTTTTGCTCCCTCCTTGCTTGCCAGACCCCGCTGGAAGACAAAGGTGGTCGAGGAGATGTATGCAATACCTTATGTGGTCTTGTGTGTTACATTTATTCTTGATATTTCTTTTAATGTCCAGAGGTTAAGTGCAACTAAGTTTCCACTTACGCTTCCTTAACCGTTGGAATTCGTAATTATTATTATTATTTTTTGTCAGGAAGATAGAAGCATACAATACAAAATAATATATATACGGTGAATACGAGTAATACAAGGGAATTACTAATAAAAAGCCCCTATTGTTTGTTGGTTAATTCTTTTTGTTAAGTTTCTACTTTTCGGTACGGAAAACGTTTAAGGAAAACGCGAGTTGCAAAAGTTCTTTTTCTCTGCTCTGCACCCCCTCCGTGCATCTCAAGATGTCTTGGGAAGTTAGTCCATCGATCTTTTTGTCCATCTGGATGTTTCTGACCTCTCTGTGACCGAACTCCCACCGGCCTAATGGTCCTTTATGTTTCATAGATTCCTGGTATAGCCGGTGGAGAAGTGGGTTTTTTCATTATTTAATAAATAAAAAATAGAGATATAATAAAAAATATATATACTTTTTTTTATTGTTCTTAATAAAAAAAGGGTATAGACACAACATTTAGGTTATAAGGTTAGGGGTTTAGATAGTTAGGTATTTAGAGGGTTGGTTTTTAAAGGTTTAGAAGGTTAGGGGTTTAGAGGGTTAGGTGTTTTGAAGGTCGGGTTTTGGGAGTTTATGGGTTAGGGTTTTAGATGGTGAGGTGTTTAGATGGTTAGGGGTATAGAAAGTTAGGTGTTTAGAGGTGTAGAGGGTTTATGGATTTCGATTGTTAGAGGTTTAGTGGTTTAGAGGGTTAGGAGTTTAGTTATTTATAAGGTTATGGGTTTAGGTGCTTAGAGATTTTGGGGTGTTTAGGGGATTAGGGATTTAGAAAGTTATGGGTTTGAGGAATTTCAAGGGTTAAGGGTTTAAAGGATGAAGGCTTTAGACGGCCAGAGGGTTTAACACCTACACTTAATATTATCCGTAATAAAGGTTTTTTTTGGGTTAGTCTCCAACACACCGGTGTCCTAAAGTAGAAACAAATTGGCATTTTTTGGTCACGTGATAAAATGTATTAATTGGCTGTCGTCTGGTGGCGGGTGTAACAACACATTGACATTTACATTGACTTAACCCAAAAACCCTATATTATGGGATTAGAGGGTTAGGTGTTTAGAGGGTTTAGAGAGTTAGATGTTGAGAGGGTTAGTATTTTAGGGTAATACGGGTTTAGAGAGTTAGGGGTTTAGAAGGTTAGGTGTTTAAGAGGGTCGGGATTTATATGGTTTGGGATTTAGAAGGTTAGGGATTGAGGGTTTTAGAAAGTTACGGTTTTTAGGATGAGAGGGTTAAGGGTAGAGTTTTATGGTTTAGGTTATGGGTTTAGAGGGTTATAGGTTTAGAGGGTTAGGTGTTTTGAGGTTTCGCCGGTTTATGGGTTTCGATTCTAGAGGTTTAGAGGGTTAGTAATTTCGGAGTTTAGGTTTCTTTGAGTCTAAAGGGTCTGTGGTAACATAACACATTGTTTAGTTTCATTTGTATATTTGTATATAATTTGTTTACCTCTCCTGTCGTGTTTTATATTCTATTTTTGTTGTTACATTTTGACCCGCCTGACTGAACATCTGTGAAAAAGATCTTTATCGCTCGTTAGATTCCTTCAGTACAAAATAAATCTTTTTTTTATTATACATTTTTTTTTATTGGCCTCTGTGCGAGTCTATGGATTTCGATGTGAGTTTTTGGGTCTCTTTGAATGTATGGATCTCTGTGTGAGGCTATGGGTCTCTGCGTGAGTCTATAAGGCGCTATGCAAGTCTGTGTCTGTGTGTTGGAGTCGATGGATGTCTGTTGGAATCTATGGGTTTCTGAGTATGGATGTTTGTGTGAGTCTTACATGTGCAATGAGCGACTTCCGTGACACGTCGTGTAGAGGGTACTTATTTTATTCATATACAGGCACAACAGCTTATCTCTCACTCTGAGTACAACACTGGATGTTAGCATCTCTACGGGCTACACACACACGGTCGATCACTCAGCGTGGTTCCAAAATCTGCACTCGGCCACGCCACTGGCTGGCGGCGTGCTGGGGTGGGTGATAGAAGGCCGCAGGAGATCTTCCACGTGGTCGGACGGAGAGAGATGACTGTGAGCAGCGACGCAGTCCGGACCCAAGACTCCACACATGAACCCCCGAGTCCTCCTCCGCCCCCCCCCCCCCCCGTTTATATCGCCGCAAGTGTGGCTAGGCTCCACATCTGGCCATGCCCTATCGTGGAACCTTCGAGGGGGTTCCCAGAGCATGCCGGCCAGCCCCACCCATTACCTTTGGCCCAGATACCTCTCGGATTGGATGTTGTTTCAGCGGTGCCTCTACCCGTGCTTCCCTTTACTAACCAGCAGGTAGGTGTCATCACGTCATTAGACATACACAAATTGAACTTAAAAAGGGCATTGAGGGGTGCGGAATCAGAATTGAATATTAAGTTCCTGTAATGTTTTAGAATAATAGACTTACTCCAGGAAAGCCACACTGAGTCATAGTAAGGCCCTGAATTGAGTTTTTATTTTAAGATATTTCGCCAAATGAAGGACGAGCGCTTACACAAGTGGGGGGAAACCGGAGCACCAGAGAAATTCCACGCTTACGAGGGAGAAACACTGTAAACCGTTTAGGCGAAGATGGCGATCATCCCACTTGCTGTACTGTCTTCTTCTGGCGAGACAGGTTATGGCATCTAGACGCCCAAGGGAAGAGGGTTTCACAACATTCACTGTGCGGGGATCCACCAACCCTCTCTACCTTCCACAGTGCTAGATTACAGGAGTGTGCCACTAACACCCGGCGAATGATAAGAACAATAATAATTTATAAAGGGATAACAATAATACTCATCTCTATTTATAATGTGACAACAATAATTACTTCTACTTACAGCATAAAATAAATTTACTTGTAACTTGATAATAACAATAATAACTTCTACTTATAACTTGTTAATAACAATAATAATTACGTCTACTTATAATGTGATAATAACCCTATGGAACACCCAGTGATGAACAATGAACCCTATGGGAACCTTATGGGAGCCTCAGTGAGTAACACTGAACCCTATGGGAGCGTCAGTGAGAAACACTGAACCCTATAGGAGTGTCAGTGAGTAACACTGAACCCTAAGGGAGCGTCAGTGAGTAATTCTGAACTCTATGGGAGCTCCAGTGAGTAACACTGAACACTATTGGAGTGTCAGTGAGTAATACCGAACCCTATTGGAGTGTCAGTAACACTGACCCCTATAGGTGCGTCAGTGAGTAAATCTGAACCCATGGGAGCGTCAGTGAGTAACACTGAACCCTATGGGAGAGCCAGTGAGTAACACTGAACCCTACGGGAGACCCAGTGAATAAAACTGAACTCTAAAGCCACCTACTCCCTAGTGTGCCGATTCGGTCTTCATAGGTGATTTCTAACAGCACTTACCACAACAGTCTCTTCACGCTATACGGTGAATCCCATACACGGAATGTATGTCTTTGTGTGCGAGTGAGTTTGTGAGAGTGAGTTTATGAGGGAGTTTGCGTGTGCGAGTGAGTTTGTGTGCGCAATTGAGTTTGTGAGAGTAAGTAAGTTTGCGAGAGTGAGTGTAGTATAGCGGTGAGTGTGCTGCGCTTCGAAACTGGTGACCCGGGTTTGATTCCCTCTCAGTCAACACTAGTCTTTAATGAGTATCTGGAATGGTGTGAAAACATTGCCACTAGTGAGACAAAGGCGGCCGTGCGTGGTGCTGGCCACCCACCATCTCGTGTTCCGTGCTGGCATTCATAGGTGCTCGTTAACAGCACTTGCCCCCAACAATCTGTTAAGGCGATACGGGGGTCTTTGTATGTGTGTGTTCGTGTGCGTGTCTTTGTGTTTGTGGGTGGTTTTTTATGCGGGCATTTGTGGGTGAGTGAGTCTGTGAGTTAATTATTGAGTAGAAGAATGGGTGAATGAGTGATGATGGGTGGATGAGAGAGTGTGAGTAGTTGAGCGAGTGGCTGAGTGAGTGTATGAGTGAGTAGGTGAGGGAGTTGTTAATTGGGGTTTTTTTGTGATTGGGTGGATGGGTGCATGTGTAGAGGAGTAGAGGAGAGTAGTGGCGTCGTGTGCTCTGTCCAGTGCGATGACGTCACGGGACGTGGGGTCACGCGCGCTGGACAGTGCACATGACGTCACGTCTCCTAGGGTACTTAAGGGATACCCCGTGACGTAAGCGGGGGTCACTGTGGGAACGGGTAGAGTAAACAGGGTGAAGAGGGAACCAGGGGTAGAGAGAGGGATCGAATAGGGAGTCTGGGGAGAAGCCGGTGGTAGCCGTAGAGGTGCTTCTCTCCATTCAGTGGAGTCGGCAGAGTCCACGATCTGACACGAGAGAGATCGGAGCTCGCCGGCAGGGACCCAGACTCAGAGTAGGACCGCTAGCCCCTGGGAGTTGTGTACCCTGTGTAATATTGATAAGCTTTAATAAACCCTGGCGGAAGCCCTTAACTTACCTCCGTCTACGAGTACGTCCGTCGGAACTACTCAACACATGTAAAGACAGTACAGGGGACTAGTGGTCACAGGGGGTAATGACAGGTGAATTAGCATGGGAAGAGACTAGGGGCCACAAGGGGTAATGACAGGTTAATGGACAGACAGGGTGAACGATCTGTGGTCTATAAGAAGGACAGAAGGGAGCAGGTGTGGATCAGGGACCAAGAGACATCGAGAAGGTTCTAGAGAGGGGTGTGGTCACGGGTTAAGGGATGGCCATCCATAGGATAAAAGATGTCGAAAACAAGAGGCTCGGGGCTTCTGACGCCGGTGTCTTCGCCTGTCAAGTGTTCATGCCTTCAATGAAGATCATCGACAAGAAACATGTATCCTGGGGTCATTACAACTGGTGTCAGAAGTGTGGTACCATCATGTCACGGTATGACCGAGGGAAGGACCCACCCGAAACGACCTTTGACGAAGGAGAGGACGAGGAGGAGGCCCCCCTTCAGTCAGCCCCGGGAGGCGGGGACTTAGGGGCAACAACCCCGTAGGTGAAGAGGAAGCTGCGGCATGAACGAGGAGGGGGGTGGGGGGGCGACCGACAGCAGCTACAAAGCATGGAGGGGTGGAGCGAGGTGACGGGATGGCTGACCAACTATTGCCAGCAGTCGCACAGCTCACCTTGCGGTTGGGCAAGGCTGCGGCGAGAGGGGGAGCCACGGACAGCGTGGAGGGGGATTGTCGCGGCGGGAACTGCGCGATCAACAGCCGCAGTTGTCCGCGTGGTGGAAACCGCGCGATCAACGGTCTCCTCTGGGGTTGTTACACATGGATGAGTGAGTTTCTGAGTGAGTGACAGAGTGAATTTGTGAGCCCGTGAGTGAGTGGATGAGTGGGTGAGGGAGTGAGCGAGTAGAGTGGATGAGTGGGTAGGTGAATGATTGGATAATTTAGTTTTTTAAGTGAGAGGGTGGGTGGTTAACTGAGTTTGTGAGTAAATAATTATTTAATGATTGGCTGAGTTGCTGAATGATTGAGTGACGGAGGGAATAATGAAAAAAATATTTAGTGGGCGAGTGACTGCTTGAGCAAATGGATGAGTGAGTAAGTGACTGAGAGGTTGAGTCGTTTTCTGAGTGAAGGAGCGGGTAATTGAGTGAGTGGGTGAGTGAGAAGGTCCGACTTTTCTGAGTAAGTGAGTTTCTGAGCAAGTGGGTAAGTGAGTTTCCGATT
Organism: Lethenteron reissneri; assembly: GCF_015708825.2. Taxonomy (NCBI): domain Eukaryota; kingdom Metazoa; phylum Chordata; class Hyperoartia; order Petromyzontiformes; family Petromyzontidae; genus Lethenteron; species Lethenteron reissneri. The sequence goes on from NC_083834.1 coordinate 404,106, forward strand.
GAGTGGCTGAAAACGTGGGTGAGTAAGTGAGTACTTTAATGAGTGAGTTATGGGATGAGTGGGTGAATGGGTGGGTGAGAATGTGAGTTTTTGAGTGAAGTAGGAGTTTGAGTGAGTGGATGAGTGAGTGAGTCGGCCAGTGAGTGGCTGAATGAATGTATGAAGAAATAGGTCAGTGAGGTTGTGCGGATGAGTGATGGAGTTATTTGAGTCGGTGGTTTGGTGGTTGAGTTAGTTTCTGAATTAGTGGGTGAGTGAGCTTCTGAGCAAGTCTGTGGGCGAGTGAGTCTGGGAGCAAGTGAGTCTGGGAGCGAATAAGTCTGGGAGCGAATGAGTCTGGGCATGAGTGAGTCTGGACGCGTGTGGTTGAGCAAGTAGATGAGTGAGTGGGTGAATGATTGGGTGAGTGAGCATTTCTGAGATAGTCTATAAGTGAGTTAGTGCGTGAGTGGCTGAGTGGATATGCGAGTCGGTGAGAGATCGAGTGAGCGAGTAAGCCTGAGTTGGTAAGTGGGTGGGCGCAAAAGCAGTGAATAAGTGGGTGAGCGAGTGGATGAGTCACTGTGTCTATGAGTCTCTGTGTGAGTATATGAGTCTCTTTGTGAGTCTATGTGTCTTTGTGTAAGTATATTCTCTCTGTGTTTCGATGGGTCTCTGTGTGAGGCTATGAGTGGGTTTGAGTGTGAGTTTGTGTCTGTGTGAGGCTTGTCTTGACTTTTGGGCGACCCTGTATAATAACCAATTGTCTTTTGACTTTTGAGCCACCCTATACAATAACTCTACGTGTCCTGACTTTGGGCCATCCTGTACAATAACTCGATGTGTATTGACTTTGAGCCATCCTGTCCAACAACCTGTAAAATAATAACCTTGTATCCTGCCTTTTGGGCCACCCTATACAATAACCCTCTATGTCCTGACTTTGGGGCCACCCCATACCCTGTACAATAACTCTGTGTTCTGACTTTTGGGCCACACAATACAAAAAATAATGCGGGAAGGAATCATCCTTTGGTAATAAAGGAGTTCAGAGAGACTCAGCTTCTTAATTAGATGCACCGTGTTATGAAATGAGAAAGTCATCTACCCAGGTGGACAGGGAAACACTGATCTACTGGAGCAAGGGGGCGGATTCTTCTGGAAAAGCAACGACAAGGAGGAAGGAATCATCACGCCCAGGTATTTGATGTGAGCTGGAGACCACTTGAAGGGCACTAAGACATCCAGGGACTGGGGGGACACAGATGATTGGGGAATCAACTCCGATTTAGTTACATTTAATTTGTATCCCGAAGCACCTCCATATTCCGTCACTAAGGCCAGAAAGGCGGAGAATGGATGATGCGTGTCGGGTCATTTACTCGATGACCGCCGCCCGACCGTGGGCTGGTGGTCGGGCGGGGGTCTACTGACTCGGCGAGCCGAGTTCGAGTCAAACTCGCGGTTAAGAATGGCGACAGCAAACATCAGAACCGATTTCCCATCTCCCTGTGCGCTCCTCGTGTTCACCTGGCTTATAATAGTTGCGAATTTACAAATTTACCAACTTATTTAGATTCAGATGAATACGAGAACCTGTTGTGGTGTTTAGTGGACGTCAGCACGGGGGAGACGAAGGCGTCCGGCCATGGTGCTGATCACACCACCTCCCTTTGTGTGCAGTGCCGTCCTTGATAGGTGCGCACTTGACCTAATATTCTGTGTACATGTGTGGTGTGATGCCGCCGCCACGAAGCCGTTCAGCAGGCGCCCCATCTGCGACCTCGCCACCACCAAGCGACGGAGCCGACCCCGCATCCCCCTCACCTCACCTCACATAAACACACCCGCACGCATTTCCCCCCCCCCCATAGAGCTCCGAGGGGAGGTCACCCGGCCGACCGGTTTTTATCCGAGAAGCCCTTATCGGGATTAACTTTCACGGTTTCCGGCGACCAGGAAATTGGACGATCTCCCCCGACGCTACTTTGCACCGCGGCGCTGCGACCGGCCTTAAGATGGTATGGTCGCGGCGAAGGGCATTCGGCCACCGCGGTTGAAACGCATCCCCCCACACACACCCCCACGGGTCGACGAGACAGGCAGAGGAGGGACGGGGCGGCATAGTTTAGCGTGCCAAAGCGGGCTCGAGTGCGTAGGGGCCATTGTTAGGGAAATTAAAGGATAAAGCTGGAATTGCAAATAATCAAAGAGGCGACTCGGGCGCATAGTGCGCAATTGATGGGGCAGGTGGTGGAGACATGCGGAGGCTCCGCGCTTAACTTCCACAGCAGGCCGTTGTGATGGACGCCGCTGCATAATGTGCATGACCAAGGCGCCATGCATGAGAAAGGGATTAATTAGAATTAACGCCACACACGCAGCGCATCTGATTAGCATAGCAAGGGCGCCCGGAACCGCCGCACGCGCGCTGACGGGCATGCGCCCATTGTTAAAGAAAAACTGGGAGGGGGCCGCCACCACACTCGGAGCCACATCCCTTTGATGTAGGAAGGATAAAAAGGGGGCGCAAAGGGGAGATCTCTCTCTTACTCCAGCATCAGACCACAAGACGCTCTCCAGCCCAGCGACCCGGACGTCCATGCGACGCATCGAGGTACGCTGCGAGCACGGGATCAACGGACACCTAACAGTGAGTAAGAAGGTGAATTAGGATCATAGCCGATGAATAGGGAATAGGTCCAGGGGTAGTAGAATAGGCCAGCCTCGTCGATTCATACTGACTCAACAACCAGTTCCAGGTAGCAAACAATAAATCATTAATAGCTGATCGTGGCCTCGTGTGATCTCGTTGAGCAGTGTGAACGTGTGTAGTGCTGCGTATATAGCGGCTCGCCTCGTGGGAGCGCTGCGCAGAGCGGCGCGAGAGTGGGTGTCGCGTGTGGAGCTGCGTGTGTGCGCGTGCGTTCATTTCGTGTATGATACAGGTGCGCGATCATAACGTGAGTAGTCAGTGTTGAGTTGGAGTGCACGGAGCTGCGTGTGTGTGTGTGGCTGTGCGTACGTATGCTCACAGCGGGGGAGCGCTGCGTGAGGCTGGATGAGTAGGGGCGTCGCGTTCGAATGCCGGCGACACCCTAGTGGGTATTAGGGCGGTGTGGCAACGCGAACGGAATAGGGGATGCGTGAGAGAGAGACCCCGGGGGCCAACGACCCCCACATATTTGAGCAGTCAGGAGGGACCGCGGGGGCCAGCAGCTCCAACACATGTGTGCTTGGGCACAAGCGTCGTGGTGACGTCACCGCCACTTAGTGGCGAATGGCGGTTGTGTTATTTACAATGGAGCATTTGTAGAGTGGAAAGTGGAAAGTTTTCCCATATCTGGGCAGTGCACTCAAGACCAGCTCCGGTTTGACAGCTGAGGCGGCATTATCTATTCATTGGCTGTGTAATGCTGTGTGGAAGCTACCTGATCTGTCACTCCACACGAAGCTTTGGATCGTCTTTATACTTGTGAAATGTTGACCCCTCATGGAACATCTGCACTGGTTAGAAACATTTAGGCTGGCCTGCCTACGATCCATCCTTGGTTTAACTAGGCTGGATTGTGTGAAGAGCTCACAAATCCGTGAAAGACCGCGACAGTCCCATCAATGAGCTCCTCCGGCAGGCAACGCTGCACTCACTAGGTCATGTAGCCCTCATGCCCCAACCATCTCATGCCCAAACTGTTTCTGTTTGTCCAGTTAGAGAGGTTTAAAGGGCAAGAAACGGGCTGGAGTAGAGATGGACTGATGCAGTACTATGGGAGGATGTGGAGCTGAGTGGACTTGCTGAAGACCGGCCCCAGCGGTGTCAAGATCGACCTCTATGGAGGAGGCTCGTCAAAGACGCTACTGAGCAGTTGAAGGCAGTCGCCCTTCAACAACAACTCAGGGCAAAGGAGCGGTGCTCACAAAAAAAACCACAGTAATAATACTACATTGTGGTAGTAACATAAGTACTATTAGTAACAGTAATAATAGTAATAACACTACTGTAGTAGAGTCAACTACTCGATGTTCACAAACTGGGAGAGCAAATCGTTAACAGGTTTTCCCGTTCAAACTAACGGTCAGGGTCTCACAAGGTGTGAGAGCTGACCGTAAACAAGGTTTTCCCACGCGACCAAATGGTCAGGGTCAGATAGGGTGAATTGGGATTGAAAAGCAGATTGGGAACGACCAATCAGGGTTCCACAAGGTGGCCGGGGATTGGACAACCTGGCCACGAACAAGTATAAAGCCAGAGCGCTCAGAGCTCTGGGGGAGTTCGACTACACGAAGACCCAAGATGGCGGAAGAAGCCTAGGACCCTGGACCAAGCCCTCCAGCCCTTATAAGGGCTAGGGTTCAGAGTAACCAGTGGTCGGGGAGACCTCCACTTGGTCCAGTCAGAGGACATTGAAAGAACGGGATATTAAGTAGCCTGTAGGGCGCGGAGGCTTGTACGTTCTGAGTGTAACGGGTGAGGGGACCGTATACCCCTCAGTGCATAGGGACTGTGTTCATAAGACGAATAAAAGTGTGTGCTACAAAAGACGTTGAAGAGTCCGTCTGTACAACACTACATTTGGTATCAGAAGATGGAAACAAGACGAACGAACCGCACGCGAAGTCCCGAAGATGCAAGCTCCGACTCACCCATGGGTGCTGAGGGCGGCACTGAAGACGCTGGCGTGTCTCCAGCCGTCCCACCACCAGCAGTGCAGCCGACCGCCGCGAACGATGTCACCCAGGCTGCTCACGCCCGTCTCGCCCAGCTGCTGCATGCTGCAGCAGCCATCCTGGAGCAACTTACCCTGGGGGCTGCGGGCGGAGAGGAACGGCCGACAGCAAACGTTTCCGCCATCGCAAACCCGGAAGAGGTCGTCCTTCCCGCCGATGGGTCACGTGGAGGTGGAAGCCAAGTGCATGCTGGGACCTCCGGGGGCCAATCACGACACACCGCGTCATCAGAGAGCGACGCTGCCTCTGCAGGACCCTCCATCAACACCGCGTCATCACGGCTGTGAAGCCGTACAGTACATGTTGTCGACCAGGCGATCGCTGCGTTTGGAACCGAGTCCGACCTTGATGAAGATGACGACACAGCTGCTCTACAGCAACGACTGCCTGTCTTTCGCGAATTCTCGTCCACAGGGGGCGACCGGGCAGCATTTCAGTGTCGCTTCCTCAGCCACCAGGAGATGGTGGGCTGGTCGGATGCACAAGCACTTCGTGCTCTGCCAGCCACCTTGGACGACGACTCTCTCGCTGCACTCATCTCCATTCCCAAGCGACAAAGGGCGACACTACAAGCAGCACTTCGGCGGCTGTCTGATGTCTACGGACCTTCTTCCGCCACACGCCACCAGTTCTACGAGAGACGGTGCAAGCCAAGGGAGTCGCCATTGGCGTTCCGCACCGCGCTACTCGCCATGGCAAGAGCGGCTTACCCCCGCATGGACGATGAGGCTATCGACGCACTCGTCCTACAGAAGCTGTTGGAGATGGCGAGGGGACTGCGCCTTGTCATCCAGGCTGTGGATGATGAAGATATGTCCTCACTGCGAGCTGCCCGGAGCATTCATGCTCACTTGATGCTTGACCAGGACGAGACCATCACCGCATCAGCTACGACAGTGGGGCCTGCCAGCAGGGAAAACGCTCGCTCTCCAGATCGAGTCTTCTTGACGTTCAGCACGACGCTCCAGCGATCACCGGATCGCATCGGACGCCTTCCCCCGCGGAGACGTGACGTGCTTCAACTGTGGTGCCGAGGCCACGTTTCTTCCGACTGCCGTGCACCTCGCCGCCGCTTCTCCGGATCCCGAGACCGGGACTACAGAGCTTCCAGGGCGGCGCAGCATAACCAGGCGAGTCGCGCCACCCCTCACGCTCGGTCCTCATACACACCACAACACACCATTGACTTCGCTCGAAATACGGCATATGATGCGCGGCGTTCGGGCGACTTTTCGCGACCACTACGACCCGGGCAGTGGTCAGAGCTGGCCCATAGAGTGGTTGCAGCGACGGCGGGTTCCTCGGTGGTTGTTGGTTCGATCGAGGGGGTAGAAGTGCGCGTGCTTGTCGATACCGGTGCATCGGCCACTATCATCTCCGAGTTAATTTACAACATACTGCCCGTGCGATGTCGATCATTGGAAAAGGTTTCCGTTCCGTTTTTTTGCCACAAATGGAAGTTCGCTGGGGATTCTCGGGCAAATTCTGGCGCAAATTGCCATTGGTGATATTAAATTGGCCGGCCCTGTTTTTGTATCTTCTTCCCTTGCGGTACCATGCCTTCTGGGAACCGATTTTCTTGCCAAAATGCCCATTAAAATTCTTATCGGTCAGGGATGTATTGAACTTCCGTCGGGCCGGCGGATGGCATTTTTACCCGCAACCACGCATTCACGGACGGAAAATGCCTCCGTGCAGGCTTTTGCGGCTTGCGCCGTACGCATTCCGCCAGGGGCACAAATGCTCGTACCCTTGCGGTTAAAGAAACCGTTCGCTCCCACCGCCTCGGTAAATGGCATTTTATTGGGACCCTCCAACACAGCAGTTAAGAGCCTATCGTTGGTGGCCGCACAGACTCTTGTAGGGGGCGACAGGGAGCCATTTATGCAAGTTTTGAATGTCGGTCTGTCCGACACCGTCATTCCGCAGGGGACAGTGCTCGCTCATGCAACGGTGGCGCCCCTGGGGACCGGGTTTGTTGGACACGTAGCAAACAGTCAACAGCCTCGCCCTCGTAACGTAGACGAGGGATGGATTGACGCTCTTTGCGCAGATGCCGGCGATTTATCCATGTCACAGCAGAGTAAATTGCGAGCTCTTTTGCGGGAATTCTCGGATGTGTTCAGCAAATTACAATTTGATATTGGCTGCACCAAGCTGCTTCGTCACCACATTGACACTGGTGACGCTGCCCCTATCCGCCAAAACCAGTTTCGGCTCAGCCTTGCGGAGAAACAGCATGTTAAATGGGCAGTTGACGACATACTGGCGGCTGATATTATTTCTCCTTCCAACAGCCCCTGGAGCGCGCCGATAGTGCTGGTCAAAAAGCACGATGGCAGTCTTCGATTCTGTGTAGATTTTCGGCGCCTAAATAAAATTTCCGTGGCTGACGCATATCCTCTTCCACATATGGATGAGTCATTGGATGCTCTGGCAGGGGCGCGTTATTTTTCCACTTTGGACCTTCTGTCGGGGTTTTGGCAACTTCCCCTCGACGAAGCGTCAAAAACCAAAGACTGCTTTTCGGACACCACAGGGCCTTTTCGAGTTTAATAGATTGCCCATGGGGCTCCACTCGGCTCCAGCGACGTTTCAGAGGCTCATGGAGCTGGTCCTCGCTGGGCTCCAGTGGGACTCATGCCTTATCTATCTTGATGACGTTATCATCTTTGGCCGCACGTTCAACGAACACATTGAACGGTTACGCGCTGTTTTTGAAAAGATGCGAGCTGCAGACCTAAAATTCTAACTGCAGAAGTGCCACCTTCTGCGTGAGTCTGTGCACTATCTAGGCCACATAGTCAGCCACTCGGATATTTCCACAGACCCTGAAAAGACTAAATGTATCAGCCAATGGCCTACCCCCACCTCTGCTGGGGATGTTCGCAGTTTTATCGGGTTCGCGTCGTACTACCGACGCTTTGTGGCTGGTTTCGCTACAATCGCCAAGCCACTACACACTCTTACAGCGAAAGGGCTGAAATTTCATTGGGGAGACGCGGAACAGGCCGCGTTTGACTTCTTACGGAACGCTCTTGTAACAGCACCGCCCCTGGCTTACCCCGATTTCGCAAAGCCGTTTATTCTGGACACCGATGCCAGTAACACCGGGATCGGTGGGGTGCTGTCCCAAATCGTTGATGGCGTTGAGAGGGTGGTTTGCCTATGGAAGCAGGGTTTTGTCCCCTGCAGAGCAACGTTATTGCGTAACCCGACGCGAGCTGCTGGCCAATGTTTACTTTATACAACAATACAGGCCATACCTGTACGGTCAACGGTTTACCGTGCGCTCCGATCACTCTGCGTTACAATACGCTTTGCGCATTGACCAACCGTCTGGTCAGCTCTCCCGATGGCTTGAAGTCCTCCAGGACTACAATTTTATGGTGATTTACCGTAAGGGTACACAGCACAGTAATGCGGACACGCTATCTCGCCACCCGTCAGAACAATGCGCCTGTTTCACGGGTTCCGGCCAGTGCAAACCGCAAATAGTACGCCCGGTTGCACCTCCTGAAACGGTTTCTGCTGCCCTTCCTTCCGATCCTGCGCCGGGTGCGGACCACGAAAATCCACCAGCAAGTGACGACTTGCTGGGGATAACGTTGGACGAATGGGGTCGGCACCAAATGAACGATGCGTCATTGTTGCCTCTGCGTCGTCGCGCATGTGATTCGTCCTCACGTTCAAATAAATCGAACTCTTTTGCCATGCGCCGCGGTCTGCTCATGCATTGGGATGCTGATTCTTGCCAGTACAAAATTGTAGTGCCATCGGCTTTACGGTGTTCGGCTGTGTGCGCGGCACACGAGCGATTGTCGCACCTGGGTGTGCATAAAACCATTGGGTTGCTAAGATTACAATTTTACTGGCCAGGCATGCTTCACGACGTAACTGATATTTTAACGGGCTGCACCCAATGTGCGCAACGTAAACCGCCAGCGAAGCCGGCATGCCCACCGCTGCAGCCCATCACGGTATCCCGTGTGAACGAGCTGGTTGCTCTCGACATTTTGGGGCCTTTCCCTACAACGCCTTGTGGTAACAAGTACCTTCTGGTTGGGGTGGAGTATTTTACACGGTGGCCTATGGCCTGGGCCCTCCCCAACCAGTCGGCAGCAGCCGTGGTGGACGCCTTTGTTCAAGGCTATGTGCTGGACAAGGGCGCTCCAGAACGGTTGCTGACCGATCAGGGAAGAAATTTTTCAAGTACCCTGCTGAGTGAGCTATGCCGCTTGTTGGGCACTAAGAAGGTGCGCACTTCGCCCTATCACCCCCAAACAGATGGCATGGTGGAGTGGTTGCATAGAACCCTCACCTCTATGCTATGCCATCAGGTTGACGAATCCCACGTAGACTGGGACCTGCAGATCCCAGGGGTCCTCGCTGCTTACCGCATGGCGCCACATGCAGCGACAGGGTTCTCCCCATTTTTCCTAATGTATGGCAGGGAGGCCATTCCCCCCGCTGATGTGCGGCTTGGGATAGAGCAGCTTCCACAGTCATCGAAGCTCACTGACCATTTGCGGTTCAACCTGCAAAAGTTGTCTGAGGCTCGTGATGCGGCGATCGAAAATTCCGCCTCCCGCCAGCGGGCTAATTCAAGGTTGCAAGCCCCTCGCACGTCCGTGCATTAGTGGGCTCCAGGTGATATGGCGTGGCTTTATTGCCCCCAGGTGCCGGTGTCCACATCGGCTAAACTCCTTAAACCATGGCGGGGTCCGGTTGAGGTGGTCGAGATAATGCGCCCACAATGTGTTAAAATCCGTTGGGGACGACGTCGCTGGTTCGTGCACCCCTCTCGTCTGAAGCCATTTGTTGCTCCGCGCGGCTCTGCGTCACACTCAAAACATGAGGGCCGAGCGTGTGATATGCCCGACGAGCAGGATGTCGCCCCGTTAGTACCTAACCCACAGCGCAGACGTGTCATTCCTCCGGCAGATGATGCGGGACTGAGGGAGCCGGGCGAGCCACGAGTCTCTGCAAAAAGGCCTCTGGGCCCACCCAACATGTTTGCCAGGATGCCCGACCCACCTAACATGTTTGCCAGGATGCCTGACCCATCTACACCAAGAGTCTCTGCAAAGAGACCTTCTGACCCACCCAACATGTTTGCCAGGATGCCTGACCCGCCCAACATGTTTGCCAGGCTGCCCGACCCGTCTGCTCCGAGGGTCTCCGCAGAGAGGCCTCCTGCCCCTGCTGACATTTTTGCCAGGATGCCTGGTCAGCCTGCAGCTCGGAAAAGTGCACCCATCCCCTACGACGGGCCCGCGAAATACACACGGGCTAGATCGCGTCGGTTTTCTTGATTGCCCTTTTTTTTTTGCGGCAGCTGAATGCTGCATGCGTTGTGCGTCGCGAATGTCGTTATTTGTGATTGGTTCTGACCATGTACATATGTTGCGTTGTTGATAGGGGGGGTATTTATGGTGGGTGTTCCTGTTCTTGTTGGGTGTTCCTGTTCTTGTTGGTTGTGGCACACACACTTTGATTCATTGATGGGGATTTTCTGCTTTTAACAGCCAGGACGGCTGAGGCTTTCGAAGGGGAGGGTGATGTAGTAGCGTTAACTACTCGATGTTCACAAACTGGGAGAGCAAATCGTTAACAAGGTTTTCCCGCTCAAACTAACGGTCAGGGTCTCACAAGCTGTGAGAGCTGACCGTAAACAAGGTTTTCCCGCGCGACCAAACGGGTCAGGGTCAGATAGGGTGAATTGGGATCGAAAAGCAGATTGGGAACGACCAATCACAGGGTTCCACAAGGTGGCCGGGGATTGGACAACCCGGCCACGAACAAGTATAAAGCCAGAGCGCTCAGAGCTCTGGGGGAGTTCGACTACACGAAGACCCAAGATGGCGGAAGAAGCCTAGGACCCTGGACCAAGCCCTCCAGCCCTTATAAGGGCTAGGGTTCAGAGTAACCAGTGGTCGGGGAGACCTCCCCTAGGTCCAGTCAGAGGATATTGAAAGAACGGGATATTAAGTAGCCTGTAGGGCGCGGAGGCTTGTACGTTCTGAGTGTAACGGGTGAGGGGACCGTATACCCCTCAGTGCATAGGGACTGTGTTCATAAGACGAATAAAAGTGTGTGCTACAAAAGACGTTGAAGAGTCCGTCTGTACAACACTACACTACCATGTGATAGTCACAGTAGCAGTATTAGTAACAGTAGTTGTTATACTAGTTATAATAACACTACAGTGTGGTATTAACAGTAATAGGTATACTAGTTATAATAACACTTCCGTGTGATAGTAACAGTGACAGTATTAGTAACAGTAGTAGTTATACTAGTTATAATAACACTACGGTGTAGTAGCAGAAGGCGTGGCTGCATTGTCCCCAGGTTCCCGTTGGCACATCTCCCAAATTACATCGCCCTTGGCAGGGCCCCATTTAGGTTGTGGAGGTCCAACGGCCGCAGTGCGTTCAGATTCAGTTCGGTCGCCGGCAGTGGATAGTGCACCCTTCCCGGCTCAAACATTATGTGGATCCATCCCCACTTCCGGAGCGGCCGGTGAGTGATGCGTCCGACACGCCTGACCGCCCGGGTCGTGATGACGGAAGCGACATTCGGCCTGTGTGTGTGCCCCCAGAGCCCTCGCCAGTGACGCCTGCAAAGGCTCCTCGGCCACCGGAGGCCCCGGCGAGCCACCTGTGCCCATCACCTGACGCCGCACGAGGGAGCGGGCCAGCAGCGCATACCCACTCGAGGGCTATGCGGCTCTGGTGATGGCCTGGACGGCCGTTCATCGGGCCCCAGCCCCCGGCACCAGCTCGGTGCTGCCGTGCGAGGGAGGCCTTCGGACTCTCTTTTTTGTTGTTGTTGTGCCGTGCTGTCCTTATGTTGGGTTCCGGTTCTGGCAGCCGGTTCAGCCTTCGTGCACATGCGTTCTTTGGGTTGTTGCGCCTTCCGTCCGAAACCGGGCTCCGCTTTAGTAATGGTTGCAGCCGGGTCGGCTGTTTTTTTTTCACGGGGGGGGGGGGGGGGTAATGTAGAGGACTAGTTGCGGACATGACGTCGGGCTCGCTTCCAGGTGTGGTGACGTCACTGGATGTGATATCATGCGCGCCTGCCGGCGGGATGACGTCATGTCTCGCAAGGGGATAAAAGTGGGAGCCCGTGACATCAATGGGGTCATTGCGGGAGACAAGGGACGAAGAAGGGTAGAAGTTAGGGCCAGGGGTAAGGGGATAGGAGTCTGTGGAGAGGCCAGCGTAAGAGCTAGGTGTGGCTGCGCTCCTTGGTCGGTCGATGCTGGATGAACCCTCGGCCCGCGCAGAGGAGGCAGCCCGGACATTCTGCTGTGCAAAGGGACAGACAGAGCCAGCTGCCCCGCTGCTCTGACCCTGACGTAGCAGGACGCGCCGTAGTGGGGCGGCACCAGCAGGACGCGCTGGACAACACAGCTAAGGTATCCCGCCACTCACTCACTGACTCAGCTACTCACTCCCTCACTCAACCATTCACTCATTCAGCCACTCTCTCACTCAGCCACTCACTGACTCAGCCAATCACTCACTGACTCAGCTACTCACTCAACTACTCACTCAGCGAATCAATCACGCACTGAGCCACTCACTAACTCAACCATTCACTCATTCATCCACTCCCTCACTCAGCCACCCACTCACTCACTCGCTCAATCACTCAACCTCTCGCTCACTTACTCAACCATTCACTCACTCAAATACTTGCTAACCTACTAACTCGCTCACCCACCCACCTGCTCACCTATGCACTCGCTCACCTACCCACTCGCTCACCAACCCACCTGCTTACCTACCCACTCGCTCACTCAACCACCGCTCACACAACCACTCACTCAAACCAATCACTCACTCAACTATTCAACCATGCACTCACTCATCCACTCACTTAATCACTCACTGAACCACTGACTCAAGCACTCACTCAATCACTCACTCAACCACTCACTCAACCAAGCACTCACTCACTCAACACTCACTCAACCACTGACTCACTCAACCATTCACTCACTCAAGTACTCACTTAACGACTCAGTCACTCACTCAACCACTCACTTACACACTCAACCTCTCACTCACATAACCTCTTACTCACTCAACCACTCACTCAATCAACCACTCGCTCACTAACCCACTCACTCATCCATTAAAACACTCAACCACTCACCTACTCAACCACTCACTCACTCAACCACCCACTCGCTCATCTACCCACTCGCTCACCTATCCATTTGCTCACCTACCCACTCTCTGACGTACCTACTAACCCACCCACTCACTGACCTACCCATTCAGCTACCCACTAACTCACCTACCCACTCACCTACCCACTTACCTATGCACTCACTCCCCGACCCATTCGACTTTTTTTTTTTACCAGGTAAGGCCCACTGAGCTCTATAGGTCTTTTTCAAAAATGACCTGGCCACAAATGATAGCCAAATGAAGTGGCATATCATGTGGAAATGTAAAGCAGTCAAATATTCTCAATGCATATTTCTAAATGTGGAGGGAAAAGCCGAAGGAGCCAAAGAAAAATCCATGCGACTAAGGCGAGGTAGTTATCATCTCGCCACCCAAGAGACATCCCAATGTCTCTTCTGCGTGCGTGCCACCGATGCGTGTCTGCGATTGCCAGCGCCACGTGACGGAGCTCTAGGGGGTGCTGCGTGACCGCCAGGAGGGGCTGGGTGAGACGGCGCAGTCACTGGACCAGCTACCCCGCTGCTCTGACCCTGACGTAGCGGGACGCGCCGCAGTAGGGCGGCACCAGCAGGACGCGCTGGACAACACAGCTAAGGTGCCAGCTACTCACTCACTGACTCAGCCACTCACTCACTCAACCATTCACTCATTCAGCCACTCTCTCACTCAGACACTCCCTCACTGACTCAGCCCCTCACTCACTCAACTACTCACTCAGCGAATCATTCATGTACTGAGCCACTCACTCACTCAACCATTCACTCATTCAGCCACTCCCTCACTCAGCCACTCACTGACTCAGCCACTCACACATTCAGCCACTCACTCACTAAACTACTCACTCAGAGAATCACCCCTCCCACTTGCTCACCTACCCACTTATGTACCCACTCGCTCACCTACCCACTGACATACCCACTCACTCACCTACCCACTCACCTACCCACTTACCTATCCACTTGCTCACCTACCCACTCGCTCATCTACCCACTCACCTACGCACTCACTCGCCTACCCACTTATATACCTACTCACTCACCTACCCGCACACCCACTCACTCACCCACTCACTCACCCACCCACTCACCCACCCACCCACTCACCCACCCACCCACTCACTCACCCACCCACTCACCCACCCACTCACCCACTCACTCATTCATTTACCAGGTAAGGCCCACTGAGCTATATAGCTCTTTTTTTATTAGTGACCACAAATGATAACTCAATGTGAAGTGCCTTATCACGTGGAAATGTAAACCAGCCAAATACTTTAAATGCATAATTCTAAATGTGGAGGGAAAAACCGGAGGACCCGGAGAAAAATCCACGTGACCAAGGAGAGAGAGCCATGCAAACTCCAAATAAACATATATCAGGGTCGGGATCAAACCCACAACCTCTGTATACCGGGCGCTCTAATGCATCCCCATGTCTCTTATTCTGCGTGTGTGCCACTGGCTTGTGTCTTCGAGTGCCAGCATCATGTGATGGAGCTCCAGGGGTTGCTGCGTGCCCGCCAGGAGGCGCTGGACGAGGCGGTACGGGTGCTGGAGTAGCTGCGGGCGCAGTCTCGCCGCTCTCACCCTGACGGAGCGTGGGCAAAATTGTGTTAGTTATGAATTAGTATCATTATTATTATGGCCCTGAGAGGATTGATAGTTGACAGCTCCATGACCTTTCTGAAATCTCATGATTCACATATGCAAACAGGATGGGATATTTTCAAGTAAGTTTATTTGCAAATATTTTAAAGTAACGAAGTCTGAAGTTGTCATCAGGTGAGAACAGTTCTATTAAATTATGAAAAAATAAGAATAGGTTTTACCCTTTTTGGCAATAAAACAGGTGTTAAGATGTTCAAACAACTAATATATACCGTTTGCAAGTAAGCAAGTCTGCATTAACCACACGCACTTGTGGTGAACATGCAAACAATTTTATTGCTAGAAAGGGTAACATCGATTCTTATTTTTTCATGCTTTGATACTGGCAAAAAGGTCCCAGTTCTATTAAATACTGTATCGTAATTCCCCTGGAATAATACTCTAAAGCAATGTGCACTTTAAAATAAATACTTGTATATGTATAATCTTTATTTGAAGCTTTCGTGACTGTAGGAATCCATACTCTTTGGTTCTTTCGGTAAAGTCACGTAGTTAGAAATAAAATAAAATAAATCACGACGATTTAATCGCAACACAAGCGGTCGTCATCAGGCATAGCTCAAGTGTATCAACAAACACCAGAAACACGGGCGGTGCACGAGTGCCAATGCAGCAACAATGCTAATGCAGCAACAATGCCAATGAAGCAACAATGCCAATGCAGCAGCAATGCCAAACGCTGGGGATGCGGGGGGAAATTAACTAGGAAAATTAGACTAGTACCCGGCAGATATGATGGAACAACCATAAAGAGTTAAGGTTTTACCTGGTTAATAACATCCTTGCAATGATTGCTCAATTTGTATCCATCTTCTTGGTTGAATTTATGTCTATGTTTATATATCTGGATGGCTTCATGAACAAACCTTTGATAGTAGCCCGAAGGTTTGCAGAGTACCTTGGTCTCGGAAAAAACAATATCATGCGAGCCCACAGCGTTATAACAATGGTCAACTACGGCAGAGGTATTGGTTCTGCCGTGTTTCAGATCTGCCTTGTGTTCGCGAACACGGTCCGAGACATGTCATTTCATTTTCCCAATGTAACTGCTACCGCAGGTACAACTCAGTTTGTCGACTCTAGGATATTGCATGTCAGGAATGACATCCTTCACAGATGGGATTAAATCACGTATTTTGTGTATTGTATTGAATCGAACCTGGATCTTGTGTTTGTTTAAGATTTTGGAAATCTTTATGGTAACACCTGCTATGTATGGTAACGCTATGGTTTTGATCGGGTTCTCAGGGGGTAGTTTCTCCATGGTTGGAGAAAGCGCTTTGCGAATAATTACGATTATCTTAACCGGTCTTGGGTGCTTGCTAGCAGCACTTGCCCCAACAGTCTGTCAGGGCTACACGGGGGATCTTTGCCTTTGTTTGTGCACCTGGCACAGGTGCACTTTACGCGCATCACTGCGAAGTGAAATGACCATCACTTCCAATCAGTGACCCCCCCCCCCTAAAGTGAGTAGCTCCATCTGTCACGGCGTGAGACTGAGACGCCTGTCACACGTGAAACTCACCGAGCCATCTCCGAGTCGTCGCATCTCACGGCGTGAGCACTGTGCTGCTGCTACTACTATATCTTCCGTCTCGACTATTTGTTGGGGCCGCTGGTCCCCGGAGTCCCTCCCTGCTCCGTGCCTATGGCAGGGGCTCCGCCGTGCGCCGACCCCTCGCTGCTCTGCGAGCAGCTGCTGCCGTCGCTGGGCTCATCGCCCGACGGCTCCCCTCCCTGGTCCGTCCCTCCGCGAGCTCGTGTGAGAGGCATAGCTCGCCGCACGCCCTCGTTCACCTGCAGACGCTGCGTTGTCTCTCCACGGATCACGCGCTATTAAAACGGGGGTCGGGGGCGAACGGCGCTGCCCTCACACTGCGCGAGTCCCGGCGGCGACAGACGGATCGGGGACCTGCGGACGCACCGACCCCTTCACCCACACTACGAGCGCACACACCTGCACACACGCGACACCCACTCGTGCGCCGCTCTACGCAGAGCTCACTCACGTGGTGAACCACAGTGTACACACGCGCACCCACACGCTCACACTGCACGACAATATCACGCGAGACCACGCTTCGCTATTAATGATTTATTATCTGATACCTGGTAATTTAATGTTAAATCAGTGAGTCGACGAGGCTGGCCTACGCTGATACCTTTATACCTATTCCCGATTTATCTGCTATGATTCTAATTCACCTACTTACTTCCTGCTGGATGCCCACGGCGGTTCGTTGATCCCGTGCTCGCAGCGCACCTCGATGCGTCTCACGGACGATCGGGTCGCTGGACTGGAGAGCGTCCTGTCGCCTGGCGCTGGAGAGAAGAGAGCTATTTTCCCTCTGCGCCCCTCTATTTATCCTCCCTACCTCAAAGGGGATGCTGCGCTAAACAATGGGCTCGCGATCCTCTGGCACGCGCACGGCGGTTCTGGGCGCTGTTGATATGCTAATCAGTGTGCTGCGTGCAAGGCGTAAATCCTACTTAATCCCTTACCCTCCCTAACAATGGGGCCTGCGCGCTCAAGCGCAATTATCCCAACCCTCCATGACTATGCGCAACAGCCCCTGTGACCCCCCTATTCATGCTGTCCCGTGCCTCCCCTGCTCGCCCCGTCGACCCGTGGGAGTGTGTGTGGGGGGAGATGCGCTTCAACCGCGGTGGCCGAATGCCCCACGCCGCGACCACACCATATTAAGGCCGGCCGCAGCGCCGCGGTGCCACGTAGCACGGGGGAGGTCATCCAATCCCCTGATCGCCGGAAACCGTGAGAATTAATCCCGATAAGGGTCTCTCGGATAAAAACCGGTCGGCCAGGCGACCTCCCCTCGGAGCTCTATGGGGGGGGGGGGAAATGAGTGCGGGTGTGTTCATGTGAGGTGAGGTGAGGGGGACGCGGGGTCGGCTCCGTTGCTTGGTGGTGGCGAGGTCGGGGATTTGGTGCCTGCCGAACGGCTTCGTGGCGGCGGCATCACATAGCCCCCCGAGGTGCCAGTCCCCGTCCCGGGTTGACTGGAGCACCTCGCTTGGGCCGCGCCCACGAGGAAACGTTGCGGGGTCCGGGGGATCCGTCCGGACCTGGTGGCTGGCCTCGGGGCGGGTGGTTCCGTCCTCTGTAGCTCCTGCGGCGGTCTCCTCCTCCACTCCAGCGGCTCTCCCCGTCCCCCGGCACCTGTGGGCTGGGGCACAAACTCAGCAGCGGAAGGGTTTAGTGGCCGTCGTCCGCGCCGTCTCCGGACTGGATCGGGGCGTCTCGGGGACCAGGCGGGGCCCATGTAGTGTGCGAGGCCCCCCAACACGAGGGGTGCGGGTACTCCGGGATTTCGGGGCTTTCGGGTGACGGAGTCCTCTCTCGCCGGGGCCGCTTTCCATGGTTTTAAGCGGCGGACATTGACCACCGTCTCTCGACCCCTCTCCCCGCCGTAAATTAGTACCGTCCAGGGGGATATCTGCCGCACCACGGTCCAGGGTCCCCGCCAGTAGGTCGTCAGTTTCCCCACCTGCCCGGCCCCGACGCGAGGGGTGTGTAGCCACACCTTAGCGCCTGTCAGGAATAAGGGGGGTTCCATGCGGGGTCGGGTGCCCTGTTCCTGCCGCCGATGCGCGGCTTCCCCTTGCGGGTATGCTCGGCCTCGGGCTTCTCGCAGGGTCTCCAACAGGTGTTCCACGGGGCGGCTTCCCTCCTCCGGCTGGGGGGAAGGGACGCCGAATAGCAGATCTGCGGGTAAACGAGACTCACGGCCGAACATCATTAAAAACGGGGTTTGTCCCGTCGACGTGTGTACGGTGGTGGCGTAGGCGAAAAGGGCGTAGGGGAGGTGTTCGTCCCAATCCCGTTGATTTGCGGCCGCCATACGTTTGAGTTTCCCCGCTAGGGTCTGATTCATGCGCTCTACCATACCGTTCGCTTGGGGGTGATACGCTGTGGTTCGGTCCTTCTGGATTCCGAATTCTCGGCACAGTGCCTGGAACAGCTCGGCCTCGAACTCGCTACCCTGGTCGGTGAGGACTCGTTCCGGGATCCCGTGCTTGAGTACGTAATGTTCTACGAATGCCCGGGCCACCACCAAGGCCGTTTTATCAGGGATGGCCACTGCCACGGGGTAGCGGGTGAAATACTCTACTGCGACTAGAATATACCGGTTGCCTCGATGGGATCGTGGGAATGGCCCCTGTAGATCGATCCCGACCAGCTGATTTGTGCGGCTGACGCGGAACGGCCTTAGGGGTACCTGGTATCGTGCCGGTTTCGGCCCGCACTGCTGACAGGCGCGGCAGCCCTGTACCCAGGCCGCCACGTCTTGTGCCAATTTGGGCCAGAGATACTGGCGACGCAGGGTCTCTCGAGTGCGTCGTTCCCCATCGTGGCCCCCGAGTGGGTGGTCATGCACCAGCCGTAGCAGCTGGGGTCGCACCTGGGCAGGAACACAGATGCACCCTGGCTGGCCGGCCTCGGTTAACTCCCGTACCACTCCGTTCTGCACACACAACCGGGCATACAAACCGCTCCAGGGTCCTGGTAGGGCGCTCTTTTCCTCCCGCAGTGCCGCCTCCACGGCCGCCAGATCCGGATCTCGCTGCTGGGTCTGTCTCAGCTGCTCGTCGTTCAGGCCCGGGAAGGCGCAGCCGACGTCCTCCTGGATCCGTCCAATCGGGTCCCGAGCCGCGGGTCCCGCGCTTGCCGGGCGGTCGACGGGATCCTCGGTGCCACCTGTGAGGGTCTCTGTGGCGCACACTGCACTCTCTCTCGCTGGGGGGGGGTCAGTGGCCGCGGCCTCTCGGGGGTCCGTTGCCTGCCGGCAGCGTCCCCCCGTGAAACAGGGGCAGGCCTCCTCCGCCCTTGTCTCGGCGTACACCGTGGGCCGCCTCGACAAGGCGTCCGCGTTTGCATGCGTCCGGCCAGCCCGATACTCGATTTGCAGGTTGTACTCCTGCAACTGCGCCAACCAACGGGCCATCTGCCCCCGCGGCTCCTTGAATGTAAGAAGGAACTGAAGAGCATAATGGTCAGTGCGTACGCGACATCTCCTGCCGTACAAATACGGCCGGAACTGCTTACATGCGAAAATCACGGCGTACAACTCTTGGCGGGTCACGCAATAGTTCAGCTCGGCCCCACTCAAGGTCCGGCTGGCGTACGCGATGACTCGTTCCGTCCCATCCTGTACCTGTGACAACACCGCGCCCAGCCCGCTGCTGCAGGCGTCGGTGTCCAAAATAAAATCGGTGGTAAAATCGGGGAAAGCGAGGGTGGGGGCGTGGGTGAGGTGGTCTTTGAGAGTGGTGAAGGCCGTCTGGCAGGCCCCCGTCCACTGATAGGGGTGCTTAGGGGAAGTGAGTTGGGTGAGGGGGCGTGCAATCTCGCTGAATCCCTTTACAAATCGACGATAATAGGTGGCAAGCCCCAAAAATGATCTGATCTCCGTCAGATTCCTTGGCCGTGGCCACTCCACTACGGCGCGTACCTTCTCCGGATCGGTGTGCACGCCTGCCTCGCTGACGCGATGCCCGAGGTACCCCACCTCGCGTTGTGCGATGTAACACTTACGTGGCTTGAGCTTGAGATGAGCCGCTCGCAGTCGCTGGAACACCTCTCGAAGCCTGGACCAATGCTCAGACAAAGATCTACTGAACACTATCACATCGTCCAAGTAAATCAGGCACTGTTCCCATTGCAAGCCCCGCATCACCAACTCCATCAGCCGCTGGAACGTCGCGGGCGCATTGGTGAGTCCGAACGGGAGTACTCGAAACTCGAATAGCCCCATCGGGGTGGTGAATGCGGTTTTCGGCCGATCCTCCTCCGCCATCTCCACCTGCCAGTACCCGGACGCGAGATCGAGGGTGGAAAAATATCGCGCTCCGGCGAGGCTGTCGAAGGTGTCGTCGATGCGGGGTATAGGGAAGGCATCGCCGAGCGTGACTGCATTTAGTTTACGGTAATCGACGCAGAACCGTGTTGACCCATCCTTTTTCGTTACTAGTACCACCGGGGCTGACCAGGGGCTCGCCGAGGGCTGAATTATGTTATCGCGAAGCATGTCCCCAACTGCCTCTTTGATTTGGGCGCGTTCGGGTGCGCCCACTCGGTACGCAGGGAGTTTGATGGGTCGGGCTGCACCGGTGTCAATTTGGTGCTTAACAAGATCGGTCCGACCCACGTCCGAGTCGTGTTCACTGAATACGTCGGCATACTCCCGCAGTAACTCGCGCAGCCGATCGGCCCCTCCCTTAGGTAAATCCGCCCATGGTACATGTAACGCGTCGAGCAGGGGAACGACCTCGGCTCGGGGAGTCGGGCCGACTCGCCAGGCCAGGTCCTGGTCACCCTCAGGATGCCCGGGGTCCTCAGCCCAGAGTGCGAACACCGAGTCGTTAGAGTGGCGTGCGTGCAGGGGGTGTACTGTGGCTATCGGGGTGCGCCGTCGCAGTATCGCTGGGGTATTGTGGGGGTTAAACATCCGCATAAACAATCGGTCCCCATCTGCGTTTACCAACGTGGCGGATCCCACAACCCCATACCGTTTTGCCAACTCCGGGTGAGGAGTTAGCATTACCTCCCCTGATGGTCGGAGCGCGGGGTCGGTGGGGGATGTTGCCACCGGCACCAGCATCTCGGTGAGCGGGCCGATGGTGACTGTCGTCGCCAGGATAGCGGCCACAGGTGCAAAGCGGCGGCGCGTTGGTTCTCGTCCCAGGAACGGTATCCGCTCGCCGTTGCTCTCCATGGTGGCGCATCGCTGGCGGGGTTGCACGTTGAGTCCCAACCGTTCTAGGAGGTCGGTGCCTGCGATACACTCGTGACACAACGCACTCGACACGTAGAACTCCTGCGTGCACACCTGGCTGCCTATGCGGACCTCTAGGGTGGCTCTCCCCAGCAGTCCCATTCCGGCTCCGCTCGCAGTGTGCAGCGCGCGGTCCGGGGCCTGCAGGTGACGCACGTCGACCCCGATCGCGCTGCAGTGCGCTGCGCTCACGAGCGAGGCCACCGCCCCCGTGTCCAGCAGGATTCGGGTACGCACTCCGTTTACCTCCCCTTCCACCAGCGACGTGGCCCCCGTGATCCCCGCCACCAGCTCCCGCAGCCAGTCGCCAGGAGTCACCGTTTCTGTGGGCGTTGTTGCTGGAACCTGTGTGGAGATCACTCGCTCGCCATTATTCTCATTATCGTCTATTTGTATCGGGACCGCGTCGATTGCACCCCTAGTTGGTCCGCTT
This sequence comes from Lethenteron reissneri, assembly GCF_015708825.2. NCBI lineage: Eukaryota > Metazoa > Chordata > Hyperoartia > Petromyzontiformes > Petromyzontidae > Lethenteron > Lethenteron reissneri. The sequence continues at coordinate 425,911 of NC_083834.1, forward strand.
TCTAGGGGGCGTTGGAGTTTAACCCCCGCGTCTGCCTAGCTCGGGTGATTTCAGGACAGTCTCTCACTAGATGTCCTCGGCGGTCGCACATATAACATGCCCGGGGAGGGGGGGCGGCTCCGTAGCGGGTCCCCTGTCCGCTCCCTCTCCCTCCCCCAGTACGCAGTTGTCCCACATCGGACTCTAATTGGGCTACTCTCCCGGCCAGCCCCCCTACGGTCGAGCGTAGTTCCCCCATCTCAGACTGGAGGGTCTTCATATTTTTATTCGCTTCCTCGCGTACCTGGGTTACCCTCTCACCTACGTGGGTTACCCTCTCCCCTACTTGGGTTACCTTACCGTCCATTCGGTCTACTCGGCCAGCAATATCTCCCATGCCGGTCTGTAACCCAGCTACCCAACCCGGGGTTGTCTCGCGGGGTTTCTGGGCCTCTCTTGCCCGTCTCCCCATGGGGCTGGCGGGCTCATCCTCATCCTCCTCCTCGTCAGGGATCAGGCTCGCCACGGTGTACTCCTGTCCCGACCCTCGGAGCTGCGCGCGTTCGCTGGAGAGCTCCTCACACTCCAGCGCTTGCTCGACTAGGGTATCGAAAGGGAGGCCTGCGCTACTCTTTTTGGGCTGCCACCACGCGGTGCGAGCTAGGTACCTGAGTAGCTTGTCTGCAGCTAGCGCGTCAATGACCTCCTTCGAGAACTCTGGACGGGCGATCCGGGTTAGTGATCGCACGTCCTCAGCGTAGTCTCGGAAGTCCTCGCCAGTTTGGCGTCGGCGCGCCTCTAAGGCGGTCTTCGCCCGTATCACGTTGCGCATGCCGAAACGCATGTCTAATCTACGCATTAGTTCTTCTAGTTGGGTTTGCGCGCTTTCGGGTAGTGCCTCTACAAAGTCGGCTGCCCGCCCGTCTAAGTTTAACGTAAGATGTCGCAACGCCTGCGCGTCCGACCAGCCATTAAGCTCTTTAGCCCCTATGATATTACGGGAAAACGCTTTCCATGTAGGGGTCCCCTGGCCGGTGAACACATGCCTTACCTTTGCGTGGAGTAGCGCGCCACCTTCCCGTGAAGATGTGAGGGTTCGTCCCACTTCTGGCACCAAGTTGTTGGGGCCGCTGGTCCCCGGAGTCCCTCCCTGCTCCGTGCCTATGGCAGGGGCTCCGCCGTGCGCCGACCCCTCGCTGCTCTGCGAGCAGCTGCTGCCGTCGCTGGGCTCATCGCCCGACGGCTCCCCTCCCTGGTCCGTCCCTCCGCGAGCTCGTGTGAGAGGCATAGCTCGCCGCACGCCCTCGTTCACCTGCAGACGCTGCGTTGTCTCTCCACGGATCACGCGCTATTAAAACGGGGGTCGGGGGCGAACGGTGCTGCCCTCACACTGCGCGAGTCCCGGCGGCGACAGACGGATCGGGGACCTGCGGACGCACCGACCCCTTCACCCACACTACGAGCGCACACACCTGCACACACGCGACACCCACTCGTGCGCCGCTCTACGCAGAGCTCACTCACGTGGTGAACCACAGTGTACACACGCGCACCCACACGCTCACACTGCACGACAATATCACGCGAGACCACGCTTCGCTATTAATGATTTATTATCTGATACCTGGTAATTTAATGTTAAATCAGTGAGTCGACGAGGCTGGCCTACGCTGATACCTTTATACCTATTCCCGATTTATCTGCTATGATTCTAATTCACCTACTTACTTCCTGCTGGATGCCCACGGCGGTTCGTTGATCCCGTGCTCGCAGCGCACCTCGATGCGTCTCACGGACGATCGGGTCGCTGGACTGGAGAGCGTCCTGTCGCCTGGCGCTGGAGAGAAGAGAGCTATTTTCCCTCTGCGCCCCTCTATTTATCCTCCCTACCTCAAAGGGGATGCTGCGCTAAACAATGGGCTCGCGATCCTCTGGCACGCGCACGGCGGTTCTGGGCGCTGTTGATATGCTAATCAGTGTGCTGCGTGCAAGGCGTAAATCCTACTTAATCCCTTACCCTCCCTAACAATGGGGCCTGCGCGCTCAAGCGCAATTATCCCAACCCTCCATGACTATGCGCAACAGCCCCTGTGACCCCCCTATTCATGCTGTCCCGTGCCTCCCCTGCTCGCCCCGTCGACCCGTGGGAGTGTGTGTGGGGGGAGATGCGCTTCAACCGCGGTGGCCGAATGCCCCACGCCGCGACCACACCATATTAAGGCCGGCCGCAGCGCCGCGGTGCCACGTAGCACGGGGGAGGTCATCCAATCCCCTGATCGCCGGAAACCGTGAGAATTAATCCCGATAAGGGTCTCTCGGATAAAAACCGGTCGGCCAGGCGACCTCCCCTCGGAGCTCTATGGGGGGGGGGGAAATGAGTGCGGGTGTGTTCATGTGAGGTGAGGTGAGGGGGACGCGGGGTCGGCTCCGTTGCTTGGTGGTGGCGAGGTCGGGGATTTGGTGCCTGCCGAACGGCTTCGTGGCGGCGGCATCACATATTCATTGCGCTCTGGCCGCGCGAGAATGAGCAGGGCCGCTTCTGCGTGGCCCATAAGAGAAAATAAATGTTTTAGTCTGATCTTAAGAGCACCGGTTGTCACTCCAACTGGACTTCAGTTTCCAGAGACTGTTACACATCGGGGCTACAGAAAAAAAAGCAAACGTTTCCAATCCCTACCCTGACGCCTGCTGTATATTAGAAGTTTGTGTGTGTCTCCTTAGTCGCGTGTATTTTTCTCCGGGTCCTGCGGGTTTTCACTCCACATTTAGGAACGTGAGTTTAGTGCAGTGGTTCTGTGAACCTCTTTGCTGGCTAACCCCCTTTTGTTGAATTTTGTTTCAACCGAATATACCCCCTTACTTCACCCAACATGGCTCTGAGAAATGAATGTGTAACGGGTTCTAGAGACATTTGTAGAGGATACGTCTTTATTTCCACACACCATATACTTCCAGACACTGACTTCTTATACAGTTGTAATGTGAGGATATATCCGGGTTGCTGATGGATCACATCTCATTACGATGATTAGCTCTACCGGTCCTGGGCCATAGCCAATGGGGGGAAGTCTAGGGGCGAGGCCCTGACGTAATGGGAAGGTGACATTTGTAAGTAGAGGATTGGATCTGCTGGCTTTAGCCACAGCCAATGGGGGGACAAGTCAGGGGCGCGATCCTGGGAACGTACGATGGAGTCTAGAAGATTCCATAGAGGTTAACCAGGATTGGTGGAAAGGTACCACGTGACCCCGGTATTAAAAGGGGTGGAGACGGACAACACGTGGTCAGATCTGGAACGAACAGAGGGTGAGGCCACGCTGGAGCGGGGTCCAGGCTTCCACGTGGCCGCGCGTGTCTCTCTCTTTCTCCCTCCCTTTCACGCTGTCTGTCAGCAGCATGAAGGAGTAAGATAGATGTCTTGTGAACGAAAAACAAATAAAGACCGGATTCCAGAAGTCGCTTCCACGACCTTTATTACATTGGTGACAGAAGTGCTTCTTGAGACCGTTTGGACAATTATTATAAAATGCCCAAGCACCTCAAGAAAAGAAACCCACCGGATCCTCCGTCGGATGAAGATGTCGAGGCGGACGAGGACGAGCTGCTGGGAGCCACGGGTCCTCTACCACCGTCTGCCGCTCTCCCCGATGCCGCGCATCGACGACAGGCCGGCGAGGCGACGTCTCCGGCTGTGGACGAGGGGTGGCGTCGGGTGGCGGAGTGGATAGAGTCGCTCCATGCGATCCTGCTAAATCTTGCAACGGCGGTCACGTCATCAGCGGCCCTCGGTCGGCCGCGTGAAACTCACCCAAGGGCCGATGACCAAGATCTTCAGCGGGAAACGTCGTCCATCATTACTCCTGCCGCGGAGGGGGAGGCCTCCATCTTGGGGGGCCACCGGACGCCATCTTGGGCGGGGCTGCTGCCATGCGGCCGCCGGACGCCATCTTGACGGAGCCGCGTGCTGCGTGGGGAGCGGGATCTGACACGCCCGAGGCCTCGGATTTTACCGCGGCCATCGCCTTCCTCAAGTTAAAGAAATTGTCGCCGGGGGCGACTGGAGCGTGTTCACGTGGCGGTTCGAGTCAGCCTTTCGGTCGGTGCGATGGACGGAGGCAGAAGCGCTGGAGGCTCTGCCCACGCTATTGGACGACGTCTCCTTGGCAGTCTTCCGCTCCATCCCGGCGAGTAAGAAAAAGACGCTGCGTGATGCTTTCGCGGAAATGGCGGAGTTCTACAAGCCGCCGATGGCGGCTACCAGGAAATTCATGCAGCGGTGTCGAGGAGCGGATGAATCGCCCTTGGCCTACCGAGGGGTGCTGTTGGCGCTTGCCATGGCCGCCTACCCCGATTCGTCAGCTGATCTCCTGGATCCTCTCATCCTTTCTAGAATGATTTAGTTGTCCCAGGAACTTAACATATCATTACCGGTGTGCGGCCATGAACCGCTAATGTCTCGATGGGCGGCGCGCTGTTTGGATGCCAAGTTCAACCTCAAACGCTGGGACCAGATGGCTGCATGGGCGGGAGATCCTGGGATAGACGGGCCACCGTTGGGATGGGCCCCATGTCGTGTCGTCCACGGCTCCAACGACTCCAGCGACGACGAGATGATGGAAGCCGTTCCTCGCTGGGCCCCGAAACGCCGGCCGCACGACCAGCGTGACCAGCGTGACGGGGCCGGACGTCCACGAGCAGGGACCGGGGCGGCCGTCCGCCGGGCGGCGACGGCCACATATTTTCAGTGTGGCCGACGAGGCCATTTCACCCGGGATTGCCGCTGCCGACTTCAACCTCCTCAGCTCCCATTGGGCCGACTTCCATCTCTTCCACCGGACGCGGATCCACGGCACCCTCGGGCAAGTCGGCACATATCGGACACCCGGCAGGTCTTGACATATCACGCATCCACTCGCACCCATGTTTGCACTCCTGAAGGGAATTGTGGGTCACCTGGGTCGATGCCACACTCAGTTACACAATGGAAAAAATTGGCTCGAAGGGTGGTGGCAGCCGCGTCGGGGTCTTCGACGGTACGGGGTACTATCGATGGGATCGATGTCCATATTTTGGTGGACACCGGCGCGTCTACAACCATCATTTCCGATGTTATTTTTCATCTCCTGTTCATTCCTACGTCGCGGATCCGACCGGCTAACGATTCATGCATTGCTGCAAATGGGGGTAGCATGGGTATTTTGGGGCGAGTAGATGTGCGCATTGCTATAGGGAATATCACCGCAGTGGGACCAGTTTTGATCTCGCGTTCATTGGCCGTCCCATGCTTATTGGGCACCGATTTCCTTCGTCGGATGCCCGTTAAAATACTCGTCGATCAAGGTTGCTTGGAAATGCCAAGGGGCCATAGAATGTCCTTCCTGCCGTCCCTGCTGGGCCGTTCGCCCCCAGGAAACGCTGTTAACGCGATTGTTGCTGTCACGGTAGAAGGTACCATCAGGCTCACAAATGCTTATTCAGCTGCGTTACCGAAAGCGGTTGGAAGCCGCGGACGATGCGACGGGCGTGTTGTTGTCCCCGTCGAACTCTGTGGCAAAATCCTTTTCCCTAGTGGCGGCTCAAACTATCGTTCAGCCTGGTCAGGCCCCGTTTATACAAGTGTTAAATGGGGGCCCAGACCGGGTCGTCCTCCCGGCTGGCTCGGTGTTGGCTCACGCCACTACCGATTTCACCAGCTTTGAGAGCGACCAACCCACAAAAATGGCCGCTGGCGTGCCACGATCCGATCGTTCGGACGATCGATGGATCGCAGAATTGTGCGGGGAAAATACGTCCTTGTCGGCCATGCAGCGGAGCGCCTTGCATTCACTATTGTCGGAGTATGCTGACGTTTTCAGTAAAAACGATTTGGATTTGGGCCATACCCCTCGCTCTTGTCGCACCATATCGACACCGGTGCGGCGGGACCGATTTGTATGCACCCGCATCGCATGAGCCCTTCAGAAAGGGAACACGTGCGTGGTGCGGTGAACGACATGTTGGCGGCCGATATAATTTCGCCGTCCAAGAGTCCTTGGGGCACGCCGGTGGTGTTGGTTAAAAAGATGGCGGAACGAGGTTTTTTGTAGACTTCCGCCGATTGAATAAGATATCCGTGGCAGACGCATACTCCTTGCCATGGATGGACGACTTGTTGGACGCTTTGTCGGGGGCAAATTTCTTCTCTACCCTCGACCTGTCTTCTGGGTTTTGGCAGCTCCCCCTCGATGACGCGTCCAAACCCAAAACGGCATTCCGCACGCCGCAGGGCCTCTTTGAGTTTAACCGCCTACCTATGGGCTTGAATGCAGCACCGGCGACGTTCCAATGCCTGATGGAACTGGTGCTAGCGGGGCTGCAGTGGCGAAATGTGCCTCATATATTTGGACGATATCATCGTATTCAGTCGCACCTTCGAAGAACACCTCCAACGACTGGAGACTGTCTTTCAGAGGATGCGGTCGGCTGACCTTAAATTGAAACTAAAGAAGTGCCACCTTTTGCAACAATCTGTCCGCTACCTGGGACACATTGTCAGCTCTGACAGTGTGTCCACGGACCCTCAGAAAACGTCGTGTGTCTGAGAGTGGCCCACGCCCACTTCAGTGGGCGACATACGGCGGTTTATAGGGTTCGCATCCTACTATCGCCGATTTGTTAAGAATTTCGCGACGCTGGCTAAGCCGCTGCATGTTCTGAGAGGGAAGAATCAGAGATTTAAATGGGGCCCGGAAGAGAAGCGCTCTTTTCAATCTCTCCGGGATCGCCTGGCCACCGCTCCGACACTCGACTACCCAGACTTTTCTCAGCCGTTCATCCTTGACACGGATGCTAGTGACATCGGCATAGGGGCCGTTTTGTCGCAACGGAAAGACGGGGTCGAGCGAGTGGTGGCATACGGCAGCAGGGTTCTGTCTCCTGCCGAGACGCGCAATTGCGTGACACGATGGGAATTGCTGGCAATCGTCCATTTTGTTCGCCAGTACCTGCCGTACCTGTATGGAAGGAAAATTCTCGTGCGCACTGACCATGCTGCCTTGCAATATTCTTTGAAATTGGAACAACCGTCCGGTCAATTGGCTCGGTGGTTAGAATCGCTGCAGGAGTTTTCCTTCAATATCACGTACCGCAAGGGTACTCGCCATGGCAACGCGGACGCTCTCTTTAGGTTGCCCGCGACTCCTCCCTGCGCCTGTCTGACGAGTATGCATCGCTGTGCGGTGCTGCCTACCCCGCCCTGTCCGGTCATGGGGGCGATGTCAAAGGATGAAGGCCAGGATGTACCCGTTGGCGCCGACAATATGCTGCATTTGCCGCACTCGGTGTGGCTACGCGAGCAAGAGGCTGATGCCTCTTTGGCTCCACTGCGGGAATTGGTCGGGAAACCGAGATCTCATTTGGCAGGATGGAAATGGCAGTTGTTTCGGGGCCAGGCGGGATTACTGATGTGTATGGATGGGTTGTCGGACTGTTCATGCCTGGTTGTGCCGACATCCCTTCGCCACGATCTGATCCGCGGTGCTACACGCCGACAAACTGATGCAGCAGGATTTCTTTTGGCCAGGCATGACAGCGGATGTCACTAACTTTATCCGGTGATGCCATGATTGTGCGAAGCGGAAACCGCCCTGTCAAAATTATGTCCCGCCCCTATGATCGATCGAGGTGTCCCGTATTAATGAGCTGGTTGCTCTGGATATCCTGGGCCCGTTCCCTCCATCGGCTAGTGGAAATAAATACCTTTTGGTCGGGGTCGAATACTTTTTTCGCTGGCCTATGGCCTGGCCTCTACCTGACCAAACGGCCTCATCCATCACTGAGGCTTTCTTGAATGGGTACGTCATGGATAAGTGAGCACCTGAAGGGCTGCTCACGGATCAAGGACGTAACTTCTCCTCTAAATTGCTCAAAGATGTGTGCTCTGCCTTGGGTACAAAGAAAATCCGCACTTCCACTTACCATCCGCAAACGGATGGCATGGTGGAACGATTTAACCGCACCCTTTCGGCCATGCTTTGTCACACGGTGAGTGAAAAACAAACCGATTGGGACTTGCACATACCGGGCGTCCTGGCGGTATACCGCATGGTTCCGCACGCGTCCACAGGAAATTCGCCATTTTTCCTGATGTTTGGCCGTGAGAATGTACCCCCGATTGATGTGCAACTTGGTGCAGCAGGGAAACAACCATCCCCTTCCTTGCCTAACCACGTGCGGGACTCGCTTAAACAGGTTACGGAGGCGCGAGAGGCCGCCAGATGTGCAACGGCCCGTACACAGGCAAGGAACGAGAGGTGTGCGCGTCGATCGGGAACTGACATGCCTTGGTCGGTGGGCGATATGGCATGGCTCCATTACCCTCAGATGCCAGTGGGTACGTCCCCTAAACTGCACAGGCCTTGGCGGGGGCCTGTGAGGCTGGTGGACATTCGGAATCCCCAGATTGTTCGCATCCAGTACGGCCAACGTCGTTGGTATGTTCATTCCTCGCGGCTCAAGCCCTATGTTGACCTGCGTGCTGGCCCTTCATCCCCACTTGTTGACCTGCCGGGGTCTGGCGTGCCGATTGTGCCACTTGCCTCGTCGATTAATCCCCAGCGGGGCTGTGTTCTACCACCCGCAGACGCACAGGTTTTGAAGGACGACGAGAGCCCAGACGTTCCACCTCCAGCGGGGCCTGTCCCAGACACAACGGAAACCGAAAATTCTTCTTCTCCACTGCAACCACCTCCTGCTGAACAGTCGGCGAGGCAACCATGCGCGAGGGGAGGAGAGGGTCCGGCGTCGCGTACGCGGTCGAAGTCTCTCCCATTTCGCTAATACTGTTGTCCTTGCGGTCTGTCGCCCTGGTGTTACTACGCTACAGGGGCGCCCTAATGTGTGTCGGTTGTTTTAATGTTTTAATTCATCTGCGCGTTGGCGCCTACTCCCCTTACTTTGCTAATGCGTCATGGACGCCCTAAGATGTTATTCAAAGGGATTCGGGCTGTCACTCTTTTCCCAGCCGAGACGGCTGACTTTTTACACCGGGGGGGGGGGGGGTGATTTAATGTGAGGATATATCCAGGTTGCTGATGGAACGCACCTCGTTACGATGATTGGCTCTACCGGTCCTGGCCCATAGCCAATGGGGGAAAGTCTAGGGGCGTGGCCCTAACGTAATGGGAAGGTGACATCTGTAAGTAGAGGATTGGATCTGCTGGCTTTAGCCACAGCCAATGGGGGGATGAGTCAGGGGCGTGGTCTTGGGAACGCACGATGGAGTCTAAAAGATTCCATAGAGGTTAACCAGGATTGGTGGAAAGGTACCACGTGACCCGGGTATTAAAAGGGGTGGAGACGGACAACACGTGGTCAGATCTGAAATGAACGGAGGGTGAGGCCACGCTGGAGCGGGGTCCAGGCTGCCACGTGGCCGCGCGTGTCTCTCTCTCTCCCTCTCACGCTGTCTGTCAGCAGCGTGAAGGCGTAAGATAGGAGTGTTGTGAACGAAAGACAAATAAAGACCGGATTCCAGAAGTCGCTTCCATGACCTTTATTACACAGTTACTCTAGCCTACTCCCATGGGTCTTCTGGTTATGCCTATCTACGTAGCGTGCCTAGCCTCGTCTACGTTCCCAGGTCCTCCGGCTCTGAATATCCTAGGGGAGGCTATCCGACCCGACCCAGCCAAGGTGCGGGTCTAGACTACTGGCTTCCTCGGACCTTGCCCTTACAAGGGCGTCGGGCCGGGAGTCTCAGAGTTTCACCACTGGCCTGCACAGCGGCCTGGCCTTTACAAGGACAGCGGGGTGACAGGATCCAGGGTCCTAAGCTGGCTGGCCTTCTGGCTTCTGTCTGCGACTGGCCCTGAGCTACTGGGGAGGTTCCCCTTCATATACCTTGCCATCGAGGGGTGGGGCTGCGTGGGTTCCTGGAACCCCCGCAGCCCCTCCCGCTCTTGGGCTGGGCAATGCAGCCCCTCCCCTGGCGGTACGAGGTACCGTCCTTGATGGGCCCTCTCCACCATTGCAGGTAAGTGCGGCCCATCTACGGTGCTACAAATGCATGAATAATGAACATCAATATTTTAATAAATTGTCAATTTTGTGATGATTCCTAATTATCTAGTAACTGCAAACGAACAAAACAAGCAACGGATGCTCTGCACGCGTGACGTAATTTGTTCGCGCTCGCTGGTTACTCTTGGAAACACACATTGTTTACGATCCATGAGTTTACAAAGGTTTTTTTGATATTGTTCTATGTTACCATATGGATTTACATTTTATCGTAGTTATTTTATATTGGCAGATTCATACGTGATAATTATTCACCAATGACTCGCGTGTGTTATAATTTCAGAAATTTGTAATGCGAGCGTAAACGGGGTTCGCTGCTGGGCTCTGGCCGAATCATACGGCCCAGGGTATTGGGGGGCGGAGCCCAGTATGGGGGCATATGGGAGGGCCCGCCGTTCATCTCGGGTCCAATCGGAAGCGAGGTGAATGGGGGTGGAGCCAGCAGGGCGCTATGGGAAGGCCGGATCTGACGGTCTGGAAGGGGCGGAGACAGGATCACGTGGTAAAGGGGATATAGATGGGAGCCCGGAAGGGTTCCAGGTCAGTTGTTGGAGTGAAGAAGCTGAACCACGTTGGGTGGTCGGAGGGGATCCGCGCCATCAGCCACGTGGCTGGAGGAGCTTCGGCACACCGTCGGCCAGCGGTGTGCGGAGTGGGGGAGTGGAAGGACTGACGAGGAAGCGCGTGTGGGGCGCGCGTGAGGAGACGCTGGTCCGCTGTCAGGACCAGCGGGGTGCGAGCAAGAAGCTAAATAAAAGAGCAATGGAGACCAGCAGTGTGTGACGAAGCCTTTTATTACATTGGGGTCAGAAGTGCTTCGAGATGTCAAAACATCTCAAGAAGAAAAATCAACCTCCCTCTTCTTCAGAGGACGACGAGGACCTTCCTCCAGCGGTGGCGATCCCGAACACGGAGGGTGCGGGCGGGACGGTGGTGAGCGACACGACAGGTGTTCAAGATCTCATCGCGGGAGCCGGGCTGTCTGCATCTTCGGGCGCCAAGGACGGCTGGCGGCTCGTAGTGGAGCAAATTGATTTGCTACGGGCCGTTTTGCTGGATTTGGTCACCCTGGTCGCGCCAGCGACGATGACGGGACAGCCACGTGTCGGGACTCTCCGGGGGGAAACTTCGGGTGGGGCCGAGACATCCGCCATTGCGGCCTCTGCGAGGCTTCCCGCCTTCCCCGACATGGGGCAGGATAACGCTATCTTGGGCGCGGCCACAACTGACTGGCGGGAAGCCTCCATCTTGTCACCGCCACGTGGGGCGCCCGCTTCGGGTGACAGCAGCGGGGGGACTCGCAGCCACCGTCTGACGACTATTAAAGAATTTACTGTCGGAGGGGATTGGAGCGCATTCGCTTGGCGCTTTGAATCGGCTGTCTGCTCCGCCAAGTGGACGGATGCAGAGGCTAAATTTCGATTTAAAGCTTTCGTGACTGCAGGGATTCATCGTCTTGGTTCTTTCGGTAAAGTCACGTGGAAGGAAAATAATAAAAAAATAAAACATAATAAAATTATTCTCACGACGTTTCGGCCACAACGCAAGCAGCCGTCTTCAGGTGGAGAACAGGTCTGTCAAGAAGACAGAGTCTGAATGGCACGCCCCAGGCTTGGAGCGACTATTTATGCTGGGATGGAGGGGCGAAGAGCGCCTTGACAAAATAATTTGCATATCAAGAGGAATTTGGCATATTTATGGGAAATGCAGATATGCGATTAGTACTACTTGTGAAATGCGTAGGAGGTTTGGCGAGGGGTTTAAAGTCATTATGCCCATTGTTGTATGTGTTGGATTATGAAATTTTGATAAAAATGATAAAAATTAACAATTTTCCAAAAAATGCGCAAATCGCATAAATTATGTTAATGTGTGTAATTATATGCATAAATTATGATAATCGCGGAGATAATCGTAGTAATTTATGCGGACGCTTGCGATTATGTTAATGTGTGCAGTTATGATAATTAAGCTTAGTTTCGTTTATCCAGAGTTGTATCAATCGGGATAACAGGATTATCATTGATTAAACATTTACTGATTATCTTAGTGTGTGTTATGTTATTTTAGGTCTCCAGTTTCATATCTCATCACAGGATACAGTTCTTAGGAATAAAACAGTTTTGCATGGATTTGGAAAGAAACACTCGAACAGTTGGTGTTAAGCAATTTTAATTCTAAACAAACACATGACACTCTAGTATGCAAAGGCGAAAGCATAGGTCAATAAATCTATGGGCAAGATTATACAATTAACGAAAATAAATGACTAAAACCTTTCTTATTCATGTAACTCGACGGCAGCAACTGCTTTGCACGATCAGTTGATATTGAACGCACCACCTTGAAATGGCAACCCTTTTTGAAACGCAAAAATAACTTTTTGAAAGTCTTATTCGTGTGCGTGTTGTGTGTGCGTTGTCCCCTTGTAATATTAATTATATTTTTCTTAGAGCCGGGAGTTGTGTCGTTAGCTTGTGGGGTGTGGAAGGGAATATACAAACAGCGGCCAGGTTCTCTCTGGCATGGGCGTGGCCGCAGCAAGACCGTGCTGCTCCCTCGCTCGGGCGTGTCTCTGCTCGTGCGCTCTCACTCTCCACTGCTGGACGACGAGTTGGCACGACGCTCGCCGGCGTGATGCGCGATGATTCCGTCGTCGGATAGCGCGCAGCTCCTCCACGAGTCGGCACGACGCTCGGTGACGTCCGAGTCGTGCTGCTCGTGCGCTCTCTCTCTCTCTACTGCTAGATGAGTGGCGTCGGCACGATGCTCGCCGTCGTGGTGCGCGATGATTTCGTCGTCGCTCTCTCCTTGATCGCTGCCCGCTTCACACAGACACTCGCCCTTCAGGCGGTGTTGGCTCGAGCTCTGGACAACGCGGCTGTGCGCGCTCACTGGCTTGGAGCGCTCTGGCGATGAACGATGGCTCTTGTTGCTCATCCGCTGCTGCTCGTCCTTTTCGATGCTTGCTTGGTCGACGCTTGGCGATTTCCGCCCTTTTACAGGTTGATTGCTTGTCGTCACTCGTCACTCTCTCTTCTCCGTGCTTTCCTTTGTTCGTGCAGCTGCCAGCTTCACTCGCACTTAACTTCGTTCTGCGAGAAGCGACACCTGCTATCGGCATCGGTGTTTGCTCCCTCACGACGCTCCGCCAGCCGGAGCACGGCTGAAACCCAGCCTCGACCCAGGTTGAACTCAGACTTCTGCGACTCGAACGACCCCTCCTCGTTCCATCACTTCTCGAGGCACGACGCGCCCCAGCTCCCTTGCGAGCCCCGTCGCAACGCTGCGTCGCAAGCCGAGTCGCGAGACTAAGCGCGACTCGAACAGACTGCACTCAGACTGTCACTTTAACGACCCCTCGTCGTCCCATCTCTCCTCGAGGCACAATCTGCCCCAGCTCTCTTGCGAGCCCCATCGCAACGCCGCGTCGCAAGCTGAGTTGCAAGACTGAGCACGACTCGAACCAGACTGCTCATTCGTGATGTGCGCTTGTGCTTAAACTCAAAACTTGACTCCCCTCTCTGCGCATCTCTTGCGAGAGGAACAACAAACCAAAAAAAACAGATGTCCTCGGAATGTCAGCACAGACTCCCCCCTGTGACCTTTTGGCTCCCTCCTTGCTTGTCCTGCGTGGGTCATCCCGAGGCCAGACCCCGTTGGAAGACAAAGGTGGTCGAGGAGATTTATGCAATACTTTATGTGGTCCTGTGTGTTACATTTATTCTTGATATTTCTTATGAGTTCCCTCGGTCTTAGTATCGTGGTTATTATTCGTCTATGTTTAATGAATATTCGTAATGATCCTCGTTACATCATTATTTTGAGGGCTTCGCCAAGTTTAGTTCTCCAGAGATTGGTGTTTTATTCTGAGTTATATTTTAATGTCCTGAGGTTAAGTGTAACTAAGTTTCCACTTAAGCTTTCTGGAATTCGTACTCTTTAGTTTTTAGGAAGGTCATATAGATAGAAAACATATAATTCTAAATAATATGTATGCGGTGAATACGAGTAATATAAGGGAATTACTAATAAAAAGCCCCTATTGTTTGTTGGTTAATTCTTTTTGTTAAGTTTCTACTTTTCGGTAAGGAAAACGTTAAGGAAAACGCGAGTTGCAACCGTTGTTATCCTTTACTCTGCACCTTATCTGTGCATCTCCAGATGTCTTGGGAGGTTGGTCCATCGATCTTTTGTCCATCTGGATGTCTTTGACCTCTCTGTGACCGAATTCTTACCGTTTTAATGGCCCTCCATGTTTCATAGATTCCTGGTGTGCTTGTGAAGAGTAGTGGATTGTTTTCATTATTTAATTAAAAAATATATATAGATACTAGCTGTACTACCCGGCTTCGCCCGGGACTTGTATCTACCACGGCCGGCCGCCTTTGTCTCCCCAGTGGCGATGTTAATACGCTACAGCAGTTACTCGTTTGAGGCAGAGTCGACCTAGGGGAGGTTCAAATAATCGTCACCGGTGGTGGCCGTGAGCGGGAATCGAACTGGGTTCGCCGGGTTGGTAGCGCAGCGTAGCGTTAAGCACTACACCCACCGCTCCTCACACACCACACACGCACAGACACACACACAGACACACACACAGACACACGCAGACACACACAGACAGAGACACACAGACACACAGACAGCACGCTAACCACTACACTACCGCTCCCCACACACCACACACGCACACACACAGACACACACACAGACACACACACAGACACACACACACAGACACACACACACAGACACAGGCAGCACGCTAAGCACTACACTACCGTTCCCCCTACACAACACACGCGCGCGCGTCCATAGGTACACATACACGCGCTTGCTGCAGACACACACGACTTTCAGGGTGCGTACGGCAGTAAACGACTGAAATAATAAAGCGGCAATGCTGTGTAAGGAACGCCTTAGACCCGCATTACACATTTGTGTAATGCGAGCGTAAACACACAAACACACACAAACACATACACAATACACACACACATACATGCAGACACACAGACAGACACATAACACACATACATACACACACATACAAACACAGAAACACATACACACACATACATAGACACACACATACATACACACAAACACATCCACAGACGTACATACACACATACATACAGGCACGCAGACATACACATAAACACATACAAAAAAACCCACATACATACACACACACATACATACACACAAACACATGCACACACATACATACACACATGCATACAGACACACAGACATACACATAAACACATACACACATACACATGACCCGGCTTCGCCCGGGACTTGGATCCACCAAGCCCGGCCGCCTTTGTCTCCCCAGTGCCGATGTTAATACGTAACACCAGTTACTCGTTTGAGGCTGAGTGGACCTAGGGGAGGTTCAAATAATCGTCACCGGTGGTGGCCGTGAGCGGGAATCGAACTCGGTTCGCCGGGTTGGTAGCGCAGCGTAGCGTTAAGCACTACACCCACCGCTCCTCACACACCACACACGCACAGACACACACACAGACACACACACAGACACACGCAGACACACACAGACAGACACAGACAGACACACACACACACAGACACACAGACAGCACGCTAAGCACTACACTATCGCTCCCCACACACCACACACGCACACACACACACACAGACACACACACACAGACACAGACAGCACGCTAAGCACTACACTACCGTTCCCCCTACACAACACACGCGCGCGCGTCCATAGGAACACATACACGCGCTTGCTGCAGACACACACGACTTTCAGGGTGCGCACGGCAGTAAACGACTGCAATAATAAAGCGGCAATGCTGCGCGAGGAACGCCTTAGACCTGCAACACATTTGTGTAATGCGAGCGTAAACACACAAACACATACAAATACATACATACACACACATACACACAAACACATACACACACATACACACACATACATACACACACACAAACACATGCACACACGTACATACACACATACATAGAGACACGCAGACATACACATAAAGACATACAAAAAAACCCACATACATACACACACACATACACACAAACACATACATACACATACATACACACATACATAGAGACACACAGACATACACATAAACACACATACACATGACCCGGCTTCGCCCGGGACTTGGATCCACGATGCCCGGCCGCCTTTGTCTCCCCAGTGACGATGTTCACACACGACAGCAGTTACGCGTTTGAGGCTGAGTGGACCTAGGGGAGGGCCAGGTCCGTTTCAAATAATCGTCAGCGGTGGTGGGCGTGAGTTGGAATCGAACTGGGGTCGCTCAAGCAGCTTAATGACTGTTTGTACAAAGAACATATAAAGAATCGATTATAATAACCAGGCAAGAGTCCACATTATAGACTGCCAGTACACGCACTCAGCTTCATAAGCAGGCTAGAGTGTACATGATAGACTGGCAGTACGCTCACCCAGCTTAATGAGTATTTGTACAGTGAACATTAAAGTAATCGATTGTTGGCGCGTTGGGTTTAAAAGTAATATTAATAGCACACATTGTGGTGGGGGTGTAGTGAAGAGTAGGAAAAACTTTGATGAATTTACCTCAGAGTGGCGTGGTGGGTGTCGAGGCCTAGTAGCGTGCAAAGCCTGCGGCCTCGCCTAAAATTGTCGGCTTGGAAGAGGCAGGGTACGGGTGGCGTGCCTTCCCCCCCCCCCCCCCTCAGCGCTCCAACAATACTGTGTAATGGCTATTATTTAATTAAATACGGAGCTTATGAAAGTGGCGAAGGCGTGGCTAGCCGTTGGCAGGGGCAACCGCCGTCCAATGAAACTGCAGCCCTTGGCGAAGGCGTCGCTAGCCGTTGCCAGGTCCAATGAAAGCGGCGAAGGCGTGGCTAGCCGTTGCCAGGGGCAACCGTCGTCCAATGAAAGTGCGTATGGGCCGAAATCCAC
The DNA here is from genome assembly GCF_015708825.2 of Lethenteron reissneri. Taxonomy (NCBI): domain Eukaryota; kingdom Metazoa; phylum Chordata; class Hyperoartia; order Petromyzontiformes; family Petromyzontidae; genus Lethenteron; species Lethenteron reissneri. Next base: position 442,910 of record NC_083834.1, read on the forward strand.
ACACACAGACAGACAGACATGAACGATTTTATATATAGATAAAAAAAAACATTTTTTTCTTAATTATTCTTAATATTAATAACGGAAAACAGGGCATAGATACAACACCATGCATTATGCAGGATTAGCAGTATCAAAGGGAGGGAGTAAGGTTAGAATTAATAAAGGGAAGGAATGTTAATAATATGGCGCCACAGCAACTAATATGGTTATAGACTATACATTGTAATATTACACTGTTTTATTCTACCCACCCAACTGTATACCAACACTGCTATATATTCACTATAAAATTACGATACTATATATTACCTTATACATTGTATTAAACATTACACTTTAATACTATTTATTATTATACAATATGCTATACACTATACCATTAACCGTCGTGTGAAATGTACTAAGAGGAAGCAACGAAATATGTCAATGGGAGAGTGGTGATAGGAAGCTTGCAGCGGAGCAAAGAATCCATTCCCTGCAGAGTGCATATCAAGAGGAATTTAGCATATTTATGGGAAATGCAGATATGCGATTAGTACTACTTGTGAAATGCGTAGGAGGATTGGCGAGGGGTTTAAAGTCATTATGCCCATGCATTATGCAGGATTAGCAGTATCAAAGGGAGGGAGTAAGGTTAGAATTAATAAAGGGAAGGAATGTTAATAATATGGCGCCGCAGCAACTAATATGATTTTAGACTATACATTGTAATATTACACTATATATTATTCTACCCACCCAACTGTATACCACACTGCTGTATATTCACTATACAATTATGAAACTATATATTACCTTATACATTGTATTAAACATTACACTTTAATACTATGTATTATTATACAATATGCTATACACTATACCATTGACCGTCGCTTGATGCAGCAAATCTGGATGTGACGGTCCCACCTGATGACGGAGACTTGTGTTGCCTCCGAAACGTCGTGATTTTTATTGTTTTATTTTTATTAATTTTAATTTCATTTTTTACTTACGTGACTTTACCGAAAGAACTAAGAGTATAAAACCAACTTAATTACGGTGTGACTTTGGGTGTCGGTGTCACTGTGAGTGTGTGTCACGGTGTGGGTGCGCGTCACGGTATGTGCGCGTCACTGCGAAGTGAAACCAGCTCACTTCCCAGCAGTGACCCCCATGGTGAGACTCACGTAGTCGCATCTCACGGCGTGACCCCCGTGCTGCTGCTGCTGCCACCTTCCTCCGCTGGCCATGGCGAGCAGCTCTCGCTGTCCCCTGGTCGCGTTTCCAGCGCCGCTGCCCCTGCTCGTGACGGATGAGCAGGGCCGCTTCTGCGTGGTGGTAGACACGGCCCGGGCACTTGCGAGGATCGCGAAGCCCGTGGTGGTGGTGGCCATCGTGGGCCGGTACCGCACCGGCAAGTCCTTCCTGATGAACAGACTCGCGGGGACCAGGGCCGGATCGTGCACCCCGGTGCAGGGTGAGTGTGCTGTGTGTGTGCAGGGTGTGTGCCGTGTGTGCGTGTGTGCAGGGCGAGTGTGCTGTGTGTGTGTGCAGGGTGAGTGTGCTGTGTGTGTGTGCAGGGTGTGTGTGTGTGCAGGGTGAGTGCGCTGTGTGTGTGTGCAGGGTGAGTGTGCTGTGTGTGTGAGTGCAGGGTGAGTGTGCTGTGTGTGTGTGCCGTGTGAGTGCGCTGTGTGTGTGTGCATGGTGAGTGTGCTGTGTGTGTGTGCAGGGTGAGTGCGCTGTGTGTGTGCAGGGTCAGTGTGCTGTGTGTGTGTAGGGTGAGTCTGCTGCGTGTGTGTGCAGGGTGAGTGCGCTGTGTGTGTGTGTGCAGGGTGAGTGTGCTGTGTGTGTGCAGGGTGAGTGTGCTGTGTGTGTGTGCAGGGGGAGTGCGCTGTGTGTGTGTGCATGGTGTGTGTGCTGTGTGTGTGTGTGCAGGGTGAGTGCGCTGTGTGTGTGTGCATGGTGAGTGTGCTGTGTGTGTGTGCAGGGTGAGTGTGCTGTGTGTGTGTGCATGGTGAGTGTGCTGTGTGGGTGTGCAGGGTGAATGCGCTGTGTGTGTGTGCATGGTGAGTGCGCTGTGTGTGTGCAGGGTGAGTGTGCTGTGTGTGTACATGGTGAGTGTGTGTGTGTGTACAGGGTGAGTGTGTTGTGTTTGTACAGGGTGAGTGTTGTGTGTGTACAGGGCGAGTGTCGTGTGTGTACAGGGTGAGTGTTGTGTGTGTGCAGGGTAAGTGTGTGTACAGGGTGTGTTGTGTTTGTACAGGATGAGTGTTGTGTGTGTACAGGGTGAGTGTTGTGTGTGTGCAGGGTAAGTGTGCAGGGTAAGTGTGTGTGCAGGGTGAGTATGCTGAGTTCATCTAGGGTGAGTTTTGCTGGCTGGCTGGCTGGAGGGACGAATAGGTGGGCGGTTACGTGCAAAGGCCGTGCGGACTGCTCGGTGTGTGAAGCAATTGATGTGGAGAGACAGCTACGGGGAGGAGGTACTTAGGTCAGGTTTTTTTTATCTGTTAATTATGTTAACACCGCTCACCGCGTGTTATGCGGGCCAGTATAGTGGTTGGGAAGAGTGGCCTCTGCAGACACGACGGTTGATACGAGGGTGAGCGTGGAATCGTCCCGCTGCCCAAACCGGTTTGGCCGGCACTGTGACGCAAGCCCCGCAGTCCTCCATTCGTTGGTGGAAAATCCCACACACGGCCGCACATTCATTTCGTTCACGAGCACAAGACAATAGCTTTGCACACAATCTTCATGAGCACTGCATGATAACAAAACTGTCTCACAGAAAGATACATATAATAGGCTGACCTTGTAGGTGATAGCCCTACTTCAGGCAGGGTTCGGAATGAATGTGGCGACTTATCCGTGTCACCATCTGCACGAGAGGCCCACCCTTGATCTGCCAGGCAAGCGGCGGCCAATGCACGTCGACACGAAACGTTTAAATGTCACAGTTGGAATTTTCCGAAATAAGTGGAATAGCAAATATACCATAATATTCATGTGGTCATCGCTGACTGCGCTGATGTAATCGACTTCCTATAATTGAGAGCATTGTTTAACCATGGGAGGCTGCGATCCAGTTTTGAACCCGGATCTTGGTGATGCTACTGGCCCAGTGCTCTGATCTGATTCCTTAGTAGCCCGTAAAGGCAGGTGGCCACCTTTCTAAGTTCCACATTTCAATATCGAGGGCACTCTGGCCACAGGAGAACCACTGATGATGATCAGACGCTACTTCTATTATTATTGCTTTAAATTTTTGTGTAAGGTGGTTTTTTTTTTATATTTATTCAGAGTAAAATGTGGCTGTGATTGTAGGAGTAATGTGTGGTCATGTTTAAGATAGTTACGTATCTTATACGAAGCACACTTCAAACCTTTGGCATTCTCTGGAAGGCTCCACAGCTCCCTCGTGGAGATCCACGGGGACGTCACCCGTGGATCTCTAAGGTGACATCACTTGTCGGTCTCCACAGCGACGTAACCAGTCGATCTCCACAGTGACGTCACTTGTCGGTCTTCACAGCGACGTCACCTGTCAATATCCACAGCGACGTCACTTGTCGGTCTACACAGTGACGTCACCTGTCAATATCCACAGCGACGTCACCTGTCGGTCTACACAGTGACGTCACCTGTCGGTCTTCACAGTGACGTCACTTGTCGATCTCCACAGTGATGTCACTTGTCGGTCTACACAGTGACGTCACCTGTCAATATCCACAGTGACGTCACTTGTCGGTCTACACAGCGACGTCACCTGTCGGTCTTCACAGTGACGTCACTTGTCGATCTCCACAGTGACGTCACTTGTCGGTCTTCACAGCGACGTCACCTGTCAATATCCACAGCGACGTCACTTGTCGATCTCCACAGTGACGTCACTTGTCGGTCTTCACAGCGACGTCACCTGTCAATATCCACAGCGACGTCACTTGTCGGTCTACACAGCGACGTCACCTGTCGGTCTTCACAGTGACGTCACTTGTCGATCTCCACAGTGACGTCACTTGTCGGTCTTCACAGCGACGTCACCTGTCGATCTCCACAGCGACGTCACTTGTCGGTCTACACAGTCACGTCACCTGTCGATCTCCACAGCGACGTCACCTGTCGATATCCAGTCACGTCACCTGTAGATCTCCACAGCGACGTCACCTGTCAATATCCAGTCACGTCATCTGTCGATCTCCACAGCGACGTCACCTGTCGATATCCAGTCACGTCACCTGTCGATCTTCACAGTGACGTCACCTGTCGATATCCAGTCACCTCACCTGTCGATCTTCACAGTGACGTCACCTGTCGATCTTCACAGTGACGTCACCTGTCGATCTACACAGTGACGTCACCTGTCGATCTACACAGTGACGTCACCTGTCGATCTACACAGTGACGTCACCTGTCGATCTTCACAGTGACGTCACCCGTCGATCTTCACAGTGACGTCACCTGTCGATCTCCACAGTGACGTCACCTGTCGATCTACACAGTGACGTCACCTCTCCATCTTCACAGTGACGTCACCTGTCGATCTCCACAGTGACGTCACCTGTCGATCTACACAGTGACGTCACCTCTCCATCTTCACAGTGACGTCACCTGTCGATCTCCACAGCGACGTCACCTGTCGATCTTCACAGCGACGTCACCTGTCGATCTACACAGCGACGTCACCTCTCCATCTTCACAGTGACGTCACCTGTCGATCTTCACAGTGACGTCACCTGTCGATCTCCACAGTGACGTCACCTGTCGATCTCCACAGTGACGTCACCTGTCGATCTTCACAGCGACGTCACCTGTCGATCTACACAGTGACGTCACCTGTCGATCTTCACAGTGACGTCACCTGTCGATCTTTACAGTGACGTCACCTGTCGATCTACACAGTGACGTCACCTGTCGATCTACACAGCGACGTCACCTGTCGATCTTCACAGCGACGTCACCTGTCGATCTACACAGCGACGTCACCTGTCGATCTTCACAGTGACGTCACCTGTCGATCTACACAGCGACGTCACCTGTCGATCTACACAGCGACGTCACCTGTCGATCTACACAGTGACGTCACCTGTCGATCTTCACAGTGACGTCACCTGTCGATCTTCACAGTGACGTCACCTGTCGATCTTCACAGTGACGTCACCTGTCGATCTCCACAGTGACGTCACCTGTCTCCAGGATCCTTCACAGTGACGTCACTTGTCGATCTTCACAGTGACATCACCTGTCGATCTTCACAGTGACGTCACCTGTCGATCTTCACAGCGACGTCACCTGTCGATCTCCACAGTGACGTCACCTGTCGATCTACACAGTGACGTCACCTGTCGATCTACACAGTGACGTCACCTGTCGATCTACACAGCGACGTCACCTGTCGATCTTCACAGCGACGTCACCTGTCGATCTACACAGCGACGTCACCTGTCGATCTTCACAGTGACGTCACCTGTCGATCTACACAGCGACGTCACCTGTCGATCTACACAGCGACGTCACCTGTCGATCTACACAGTGACGTCACCTGTCGATCTTCACAGCGACGTCACCTGTCGATCTACACAGCGACGTCACCTGTCGATCTACACAGCGACGTCACCTGTCGATCTACACAGTGACGTCACCTGTCGATCTTCACAGTGACGTCACCTGTCGATCTACACAGTGACGTCACCTCTCCATCTTCACAGTGACGTCACCTGTCGATCTTCACAGTGACGTCACCTGTCGATCTTCACAGTGACGTCACCTGTCGATCTCCACAGTGACGTCACCTCTCCATCTTCACAGTGACGTCACCTGTCGATCTTCACAGTGACATCACCTGTCGATCTTCACAGTGACGTCACCTGTCGATCTTCACAGCGATGTCACCTGTCGATCTACACAGTGACGTCACCTGTCGATCTCCACAGTGACGTCACCTGTCGATCTTCACAGCGACGTCACCTGTCGATCTTCACAGTGACGTTACCTGTCGATCTTCACAGTGACGTCACCTGTCGATCTTCACAGTGACGTCACCTGTCGATCTTCACAGTGACGTCACCTGTCGATCTTCACAGTGACGTCACCTGTCGATCTCCACAGTGTCGTCACCTGTTGATCTTCACAGTGACGTCACCTGTCGATCTCCACAGTGACATCACCTGTCGATCTTCACAGTGACGTCACCTGTCGATCTTCACAGCGACGTCACCTGTCGATCTTCACAGTGACGTCACCTGTCGATCTACACAGTAACGTCACCTGTCGATCTCCACAGTGACGTCACCTGTCGATCTACACAGTAACGTCACCTGTCGATCTCCACAGTGACGTGATGTTCCGATGTCCACAGCGATGTCACCTGTCGATCACCACAGTGACGTCACCTGTCGATCTCCGCAGTAACGTCACCTGTCGATCTACACTTTGATGTCACCTGTCGATCTCCGCAGTGACGTCACCTGTCGATCTTCACAGTGACATCACCTGTCGATCTCCGCAGTGACGTCACCTGTCGATCTTCACAGCGACGTCACCTGTCGATCTCCGCAGTGACGTCACCTGTCGATCTCCGCAGTGACGTCACCTGTCGATCTCCGCAGTGACGTCACCTGTCGATCTCCGCAGTGACGTCACCTGTCGATCTCCGCAGTGACGTCACCTGTCGATCTCCGCAGTGACGTCACCTGTCGATCTCCGCAGTGACGTCTCCTGTCGATCTTCACAGTGACGTCACCTGTCGATCTTCCCAGTGACGTCACCTGTCGATCTCCACAGTGTCGTCACCTGTCGATCTTCACAGTGACGTCACCTGTCGATCTCCACAGTGACATCACCTGTCGATCTTCACAGTGACGTCACCTGTCGATCTTCACAGCGACGTCACCTGTCGATCTTCACAGTGACGTCACCTGTCGATCTACACAGTAACGTCACCTGTCGATCTCCACAGTGACGTCACCTGTCGATCTACACAGTAACGTCACCTGTCGATCTCCACAGTGACGTCATGTTCCGATGTCCACAGCGATGTCACCTGTCGATCACCACAGTGACGTCACCTGTCGATCTCCGCAGTAACGTCACCTGTCGATCTACACTTTGATGTCACCTGTCGATCTCCGCAGTGACGTCACCTGTCGATCTTCACAGTGACATCACCTGTCGATCTCCGCAGTGACGTCACCTGTCGATCTTCACAGCGACGTCACCTGTCGATCTCCGCAGTGACGTCACCTGTCAATCTCCGCAGTGACGTCACCTGTCGATCTCCGCAGTGGCGTCACCTGTCGATCTCCGCAGTGACGTCACCTGTCGATCTCCGCAGTGACGTCACTTGTCGATCTCCGCAGTGACGTCACCTGTCGATCTCCGCAGTGACGTCACCTGTCGATTTCCATAGTGACGTCACCTGTCAATCTCCACAGTGACGTCACCTGTCGATTTCCGCAGCGACGTCACCTGTCGATCTCCACAGCGACGTCACCTGTCGATTTCCATAGTGACGTCACCTGTCGATTTCCGCAGCGACGTCACCTGTCGATTTCCACAGCGACGTCACCTGTCGATTTCCATAGTGACGTCACCTGTCGATTTCCACAGCGACGTCACCTGTCGATTTCCATAGTGACGTCACCTGTCGATCTCCACAGTGACGTCACCTGTCGATTTCCATAGTGACGTCACCTGTCGATTTCCGCAGTGACGTCACCTGTCGATCTTTACAGCGTTGTCACCTGTTGATCTCCACAGCGACGTCACCTGTCGATCTCCGCAGTGACGTCACCTGTCGATCTCCGCAGTGACATCACCTGTCGATTTCCATAGTGACATCACCTGTCGATCTCCACAGTGACGTCACCTGTCGATCTACACAGTGACGTCACCTGTCGATCTACACAGCGACGTCACCTGTCGATCTTCACAGCGACGTCACCTGTCGATCTACACAGCGACGTCACCTGTCGATCTTCACAGTGACGTCACCTGTCGATCTACACAGCGACGTCACCTGTCGATCTACACAGCGACGTCACCTGTCGATCTACACAGTGACGTCACCTGTCGATCTTCACAGCGACGTCACCTGTCGATCTACACAGCGACGTCACCTGTCGATCTACACAGCGACGTCACCTGTCGATCTACACAGTGACGTCACCTGTCGATCTTCACAGTGACGTCACCTGTCGATCTACACAGTGACGTCACCTCTCCATCTTCACAGTGACGTCACCTGTCGATCTTCACAGTGACGTCACCTGTCGATCTTCACAGTGACGTCACCTGTCGATCTCCACAGTGACGTCACCTCTCCATCTTCACAGTGACGTCACCTGTCGATCTTCACAGTGACATCACCTGTCGATCTTCACAGTGACGTCACCTGTCGATCTTCACAGCGATGTCACCTGTCGATCTACACAGTGACGTCACCTGTCGATCTCCACAGTGACGTCACCTGTCGATCTTCACAGCGACGTCACCTGTCGATCTTCACAGTGACGTTACCTGTCGATCTTCACAGTGACGTCACCTGTCGATCTTCACAGTGACGTCACCTGTCGATCTTCACAGTGACGTCACCTGTCGATCTTCACAGTGACGTCACCTGTCGATCTCCACAGTGTCGTCACCTGTTGATCTTCACAGTGACGTCACCTGTCGATCTCCACAGTGACATCACCTGTCGATCTTCACAGTGACGTCACCTGTCGATCTTCACAGCGACGTCACCTGTCGATCTTCACAGTGACGTCACCTGTCGATCTACACAGTAACGTCACCTGTCGATCTCCACAGTGACGTCACCTGTCGATCTACACAGTAACGTCACCTGTCGATCTCCACAGTGACGTGATGTTCCGATGTCCACAGCGATGTCACCTGTCGATCACCACAGTGACGTCACCTGTCGATCTCCGCAGTAACGTCACCTGTCGATCTACACTTTGATGTCACCTGTCGATCTCCGCAGTGACGTCACCTGTCGATCTTCACAGTGACATCACCTGTCGATCTCCGCAGTGACGTCACCTGTCGATCTCCGCAGTGCTGTCACCTGTCGATCTCCGCAGTGACGTCACCTGTCGATCTCCGCAGTGACGTCACCTGTCGATCTCCGCAGTGACGTCACCTGTCGATCTCCGCAGTGACGTCACCTGTCGATCTTCGCAGTGACGTCACCTGTCGATCTTCACAGTGACGTCACCTGTCGATCTCCACAGTGTCGTCACCTGTCGATCTTCACAGTGACGTCACCTGTCGATCTCCACAGTGACATCACCTGTCGATCTTCACAGTGACGTCACCTGTCGATCTTCACAGCGACGTCACCTGTCGATCTTCACAGCGACGTCACCTGTCGATCTACACAGTAACGTCACCTGTCGATCTCCACAGTGACGTCACCTGTCGATCTACACAGTAACGTCACCTGTCGATCTCCACAGTGACGTCATGTTCCGATGTCCACAGCGATGTCACCTGTCGATCACCACAGTGACGTCACCTGTCGATCTCCGCAGTAACGTCACCTGTCGATCTACACTTTGATGTCACCAGTCGATCTCCGCAGTGACGTCACCTGTCGATCTTCACAGTGACATCACCTGTCGATCTCCGCAGTGACGTCACCTGTCGATCTTCACAGCGACGTCACCTGTCGATCTCCGCAGTGACGTCACCTGTCAATCTCCGCAGTGACGTCACCTGTCGATCTCCGCAGTGACGTCACCTGTCGATCTCCGCAGTGACGTCACCTGTCGATCTCCGCAGTGACGTCACTTGTCGATCTCCGCAGTGACGTCACCTGTCGATCTCCGCAGTGACGTCACCTGTCGATTTCCATAGTGACGTCACCTGTCAATCTCCACAGTGACGTCACCTGTCGATTTCCGCAGCGACGTCACCTGTCGATCTCCACAGCGACGTCACCTGTCGATTTCCATAGTGACGTCACCTGTCGATTTCCGCAGCGACGTCACCTGTCGATTTCCACAGCGACGTCACCTGTCGATTTCCATAGTGACGTCACCTGTCGATTTCCACAGCGACGTCACCTGTCGATTTCCATAGTGACGTCACCTGTCGATCTCCACAGTGACGTCACCTGTCGATTTCCATAGTGACGTCACCTGTCGATTTCCGCAGTGACGTCACCTGTCGATCTTTACAGCGTTGTCACCTGTTGATCTCCACAGCGACGTCACCTGTCGATCTCCGCAGTGACATCACCTGTCGATCTCCTCAGTGACGTCACCTGTCGATCTCCGCAGTGACGTCACCTGTCGATCTCCGCAGTGACGTCACGTGTCGATCTCCGCAGTGACGTCACCTATCGATCTACACAGTGACGTCACCTGTCGGTCTTCACAGTGACGTCACCTGTCGATATCCAGTGATGCCACCTGTCGATATCCACAGCGACGTCACCTGTCGATCTCCACAGTGACGTCACCTGTCAATCTTCACAGTGACGTCACCTGTCGATCTCCACAGCGACGTCACCTGTCGATTTCCATAGTGACGTCACCTGTCGATTTCCGCAGCGACGTCACCTGTCGATCTCCACAGCGACGTCACCTGTCGATTTCCATAGTGACGTCACCTGTCGATTTCCGCAGCGACGTCACCTGTCGATTTCCACAGCGACGTCACCTGTCGATTTCCATAGTGACGTCACCTGTCGATTTCCACAGCGACGTCACCTGTCGATTTCCATAGTGACGTCACCTGTCGATCTCCGCAGTGACGTCACCTGTCGATTTCCATAGTGACGTCACCTGTCGATTTCCGCAGTGATGTCACCTGTCGATCTTTACAGCGACGTCACCTGTCGATCTCCGCAGTGACGTCACCTGTCGATCTCCGCAGTGACGTCACCTGTCGATCTCCGCAGTGACGTCACGTGTCAATCTCCGCAGTGACGTCACCTGTCGATCTCCGCAGTGACGTCACGTGTCGATCTCCGCAGTGACGTCACCTGTCGATCTCCGCAGTGACGTCACCTGTCGATCTCCAGTGACGTCACCTGTCAATCTCCACAGCGACGTCACCTGTCGATCTACACAGTGACGTCACCTGTCGGTCTTCACAGTGACGTCATCTGTCGATATCCAGTGATGTCACCTGTCGATATCCACAGCGACGTCACCTGTCGATCTCCACAGTGACGTCACATGTCGATCTCCACACTGACGTCACCTGTCGATCTCCACAGTGACGTCACCTGTCGATCTTCACAGTGACGTCACCTGTCGATCTCCACAGTGACGTCACCTGTCGATCTTCACAGTGACGTCACCTGTCGATCTACACAGCGACGAAACCTGTCGAAAGCCACAGTGACGTCACCTGCCAATCTCCACAGTGACAGCACCCATGTATCTCCACAGTGACAAGCACGTGCTCTCCCGCACTTGTGTGAGTCAGCTGAACGTGGACCAATTTGCCCACACGAACAAGAATAGTCCACGTGCGTGTCACGCATGTGCATGTCTGTGTCACGTGTGTGTCACAAGCATGACTCTCCCACATTACCCCTTTGTCTGTTAAACATAGTTTCTGAGCACGCACCTAAACGCCCGACACGTCATACGACCAGCAATAAACAGCGCTGTTAACGTAAGAGATAAGAGTCGTAAGAGATAAGTGGACCACATTTCTTCAATTGAGGCGGGTTATTATTAAAAGAGCTTGGCGAAAAGATACGATGGGAAGGATTTCCAAAGTGGAGCAGGGCGAGGGAAGAAGCAGAAAGAAACATGTTACGTGTGACCTGCAGTGTGTTGAGTGACCGAGTGTGTGGGTGTGTTGTTGTGACCTGCAGCGTGGTGGTTGAACAGTATGGATGAGACACAGCACAGTCTGATACACCAAGTCCTCAACATGGGTGGAGGAATCCGTGAGTAACGTTCATTTGAACCGTAAGCGTGGAAGTAGCGACAGAAGAGTTATAGAATCAGAATATCTATTTATACTGGAGGAATCCGATGAGCTCTTTTTCACAGATGTCCAGGAGGTGACTGGCCACCGGTGAGCGAGTGAGCAGAGTGAATGAGCGGTGGATTATAGGAGCGTGCTGATTTTTTCTATGTCGAGGAGGAGTGTTTCTGTGGCATTTACACAAGTGCGGGATTGTGTGTCCCCTCGAATCCCTTGTCTCTACAATGCCAGCGTTTCCCCTGGGGAGCACGGTGGAGGCTCACACAAAGGGCATCTGGGTCTGGTTACGGCCACACCCACGGGACCAAGAGAAGTGCCTCCTGCTGCTCGACACCGAGGGCCAGGGAGACATCCACAGCGTGAGCAACGCATTCTCACTCCCTACGCGTACAGCGCGTAGCCGAGGGCGTCGTTCCTCACGGCGCAGTGGTAGCGCGTTCGCCGCTTATCGCAGCGGCTTGCAATATTATGGTGGGTAAAATTACCGTGCTGATGTATGCCACGTGCCTCCTAGTGGACGTGAAAGATTCCCTGGCATCATTTGAAACGAGTCAGCCATTTTGTGGCGGCGTCACGGTCTGATTTTTGCCAAATTAGAAAAACTACCCACAAATGACTCGATTGAGATTACACAAAGCAGCAATCATCGCCCCCCTCCCCTGGTGGCAGACTAACGAGTCACCTCGTGCTGCACAGGGACAGCTGCCACTGGGGCTTCCGTTTGATTGTCTGAGATGTGACATAATGCAAGTCTCGATTTAAAGCTTTCGTGACTGCAGGGATTCATCTTCTTGGTTCTTTCGGTAAAGTAACGTAGAATGGAAATAATAAAATAATAAAAATTAAACCTAATAAAATTATTCTCACGACGTTTCGGCCACAACTCAAGCAGCCGTCCTCAGGTGAAGAACAGGTCTGTCGAGAAGACAGAGTCTGAATGACACACCCCAGGCTTGGAGCGTCTATTTAAGCTGGGATGGAGGGGGGGAGAGCGCCTTGACAAAATAATTTGCATATCAAGAGGAATTTAGCATATTTATGGGAAATGCAGATACGAGATTAGTACTACTTGTGAAATGCGTAGGAGGTGGGCGGGGGGTTTAAAGTCATATTATGCCCGTGCATTGTGCAGGATTAGCAGCATCAAAGGGAGGGGATAGGGGGTAGCATTAATAAAGGGAAGGAATGTTAATAGTCTTTCTCCTAATTTTAATCTTTCTCCTAATGTTCAAGCTTGCCACGTCGTCGTCCACTCATTGACATGCTAATTTTTTCTCTGCCCCCTGCCTCTCTCCGCCCCCGCCCCCTCTCTATATTTAAGGCCTCGTCACAGAGACGACCTCTCTCTTTGTGCCGATACGTATTCTCTCTCTGTGTATCTTTGTGATATCTGTCTGCTTATATGTCTGTCTATAGTTCTCTGGTTAGATTTTTGTTGCTATTTCTTTTATACCTGATGATGATTGCTTGTGTTGCAATCGAAACGTCGTATTATGGTATTATTTAATTTATTATTTTATCTTTATACGTGACTTTACCGAAAGAACCAAAGAATAATTCCTGCAGTCACGAAAGCTCAAAAATTAAGAATGTTAATAGTATGTAGCTGCAGTAACTAAACCACCACGTAAACAACTAAAGTATAAACTACATAGTATCATCAGTATACTAAATACACTCTTCAATAAGCTGAGCTACTAACAGTAAGTAATACATTACAATTCTATGTCGCAAAAAATATAATATGCTTCCAGCTAAACTTTATTCTCTTATATCACACGGGTATACCCCATACTATATACTGCCATAGACAAACCCAACATTAAATTACATACTGTATTGCTATACACCACCCTATACCTTATACATTGTAATATTACACTATGTATTATTCTAACCACCCTACTGTATATCACACTGCTGTATATTCACTATACAATTACGATATTACCTTATCTATATATATAAAATCGTGAATCTGTCTGTCTGTCTGTGTGTCTGTGTGTCGCCGGACCATACGCACTTTCATTGGACGGCGGTTGCCCCTGGCAACGGGTAGCGACGCCTTCGCCGCTTTCATTGGACGGCGGTTGCCCCTGGCAACGGGTAGCGACGCCTTCGCCGCGGGCAGCAGTTTCATTAGACGGCGGTTGCCCCTGGCAACGGGTAGCCACACCTTTGCCGCTTTCATTGGACTGGCGGTTGCCCCTGCCAACGGGTAGCGACGCCTTCGGCGCGGGGTGGACGCCATTTTAAATTCCCCTTAAAAATAGGCGCACGCATTAACACGCGACTCTGACGTAAATTCAGCACAGTTTCACGTCCTCTTCACTCCCCTCCCACCCCAATGTGTTCAATTACTATTATAGGCTCCGTAGATAATAAAATAATAGCGATTAGACAGTATTATTGTAGCGCGGGGGGGGGGGGGGGGAACAGCACCCGTACCTTGCCTCTGCCGGGTGGGCAGTTTTGGCGAGGCCGGAGGCTCTGCACGCTACTAGGCCTCGACACCCACCACGCGACTCTGAGGTAAATTCATCAAAGTTTCACGTACTCTTCACTCCCCCCCCCACCACAATGTGTGCAATTAATATTACTTTTAAACCCAACGCGCCAACAATCTATTCTTGAAATGTTGACTGTACAAATAGTCATTAAGCTGGGTGAGCGTACTACCAGTCTATAATGTAGACTGTAGCCTGCTTATTAAATGGGGTGAGTGTACTGCCAGTCTATAATGTAGACTGTAGCCTGCTTATTAAGCTCCGTCAGCGTACTGCCACTCTATCATGTAGACTTTAGCCTGCTTATGAAGCTGAGTGGGTGTACTGGCAGTCTATAATGTCGACTGTAGCCTGGTTATTATAATCGATTCTTTCAATGTTCTTTGTACAAATAGTCATTAAGCTGGTTGAGCGTACTGGCCGTCTATAATGTAGACTGTAGCCTGCTTATTCAGCTGGGTGGGTGTACTGCCAGTCTATCATGTAGACTGTAGCCTGGTTATTAAGTAAAGTTAGTCAATTTGTAACACGTACGCTTTCGCAAACATTATTCATAAACAACGTTATTGGGTTTAGATCGCCTTATTTATTAATGTGTTGTAACCCTTATCCACCACCCGACACGCCCAATCTGCAAAAAATTGTCACGTTCATAAGTGACTTAGACTTCACTGCTTTAGCCCACCGGTGTGTTCAAGCGTAAAACCACAACAATTACCATTTATCATTAAAAAACAACTGTATAATTATGTTTAAACCCCACGCGCCAATATTGCATTCTTTCAATGTTCATTCTACAAATACTCATTAAGCTGGCTGAGCGTACTGGCAGTCTATAATGTAGACTGTAGCCTGCTTATTCAGCTGGGTGGGTGTACTGCCAGTCTATCATGTACACTGTAGCCTGCTTATTAAGTAAAGTTTGTCAATTTGTAACACGTGGCCTTTCGCGAGCATTAATCATAAACAACGTTATTGGCTTTAGATCGCCTTATTTATTAATGTGTTGTAACCCTCCACCACCCAACACGGCCATTCTGTAAAAAAGTGTCACGTTCAGCGGTGAGGGAGGGAGAGCGGTCAGGGAGGGAGAGCGGTCAGGGAGGGAGAGCGGTGAGGGAGGGAGAGCGGTGAGGGAGGGAGAGCGGTGAGGGAGGGAGAGCGGTGAGGGAGGGAGAGCGGTGAGGGAGGGAGAGCGGTGCGGGAGGGAGAGCGGTGAGGGAGGGAGAGCGGTGAGGGAGGGAGAGCGGTGAGGGAGGGAGAGCGGTGAGGGAGGGAGAGCGGTGAGGGAGGGAGAGCGGTGAGGGAGGGAGAGCGGTGAGGGAGGGAGAGCGGTGAGGGAGGGAGAGCGGTGAGGGAGGGAGAGCGGTGAGGGAGGGAGAGCGGTGAGGGAGGGAGAGCGGTGAGGGAGGGAGAGCGGTGAGGGAGGGACTCAGCCTCAAAACGAGTAACTGGTGTGGCCTATTAACATCGCCACTGGGGAGACAAAGGCGGCCGGGCGTGGTGGATACAAGTCCCGGGCGAAGCCGGGTAGTACAGCTAGTACATTGTATAAAACATTACAATTTTATACTAATTATTATTATACAATCCGCTATACACTATACCATTGACCGTCACGTGAAACATACTAAGAGGAAGCAAGGAAATATGTCAATGGGAGAGTGGTGGTAGGAGACTTGCAGCGGAGCAAATAAATTATTCCCTGCGGAGAATACAAGATCTATAGTCAATGCCAGTGAGTGGACTGCGGTCTGAAAGTCACCGTAAACCTGAACACAATCAGTTAAGATCCGAAATGGTTGATTACGTCCTTCCAATGATTGCTGAGCCAGAATCCATCTTCTCAGTTGAAATTGTCTCTGTGTTTGTATATGTGGATCGCCTCATGAACGAATCTCTCATGGTAGCCAGATGGCTTGCAGCGAACCTCTGTCTTGGAGAAGTCAATATCATGTGAGCCCACTGAATTGTAACAGGGATCTGCCACGGCTGAGGTGTTTGTCCTACCGTGTTTCAAGTCTGCTTTATGTTCACGGATGCGGTCCGAGACATGTCGTTTGGTTTCTCTAATGCAACTGCTACCACAGAGGCAACTTATTTTGTAGACGCCAGGGTACTGTATGTCTGGAACCATATCTTTTACAGACAGGACCAGATCACAGATTTTATGTACTGTGTTGAATCGGACCTGGATCTTGTGTTTTATCAGGATTTTGGAGATCTTTCTTGTGACCCCAGCAATGTAGGGTAAGGTGATGGTTTTGAAAGGCTCCTCAACAGGATCCTTCACCTATCCCCTCCCTTTGATGCTGCTAATCCTGCATAATGCACGGGCATAATATGACTTTAAACCCCCCGCCCACCTCCTACGCATTTCACAAGTAGTACTAATCGCATATCTGCATTTCCCATAAATATGCTAAATTCCTCTTGATATGCAAATTATTTTGTCAAGGCGCTCTCCCCCCCCTCCAACCCAGCTTAAATAGACGCTCCAAGCCTGGGGTGTGTCATTCAGACTCTGTCTTCTCGACAGACCTGTTCTTCACCTGAGGACGGCTGCTTGCGTTGTAGCCGAAACGTCGTGAGAATTATTTTATTATGTTTTTTTATTTTATTTCATTATTTCCATTCTACGTGACTTTACCGAAAGAACCAAGAAGATAATGCCAGTCGCTCATGTATGTACATATATGTTGAACTTATTTCGCCACTGTACGTAGCCAGCCTTGCTAATCGGAG
The DNA here is from genome assembly GCF_015708825.2 of Lethenteron reissneri. Classification (NCBI taxonomy): domain Eukaryota; kingdom Metazoa; phylum Chordata; class Hyperoartia; order Petromyzontiformes; family Petromyzontidae; genus Lethenteron; species Lethenteron reissneri. The sequence goes on from NC_083834.1 coordinate 460,093, forward strand.
GTGCAGAGTGCTCTGTCGTAAACCTAACATTCTCGTTAAAGAATCATAACTAGAGAGCAGTTAGAACCAGGGAAATTCGGTGACACACCGCGCGATTGGGAGTCAAGATATTTAATAATCCGCGTTTCGTCCCTCATCTACATCCTCTTTCTACACCCGCACCTTTCCATTTGTAGTGGCCTTGTATGACGACAGAGACGGTTGACTTGAGGCAACACGTATTTATTAATCTCAACTTGACAGCTCACACTTGAAGAGGTAATGGCCTCTCCACCCGTTATATGGAGGGAAGTATTTCCCAAAATTAACACCCCACGTTAACTCCTCGACTTCCCTCGATTCTACGATCTTCCTCTCAAGGAGACTAACTGACCTGGCCCAGCTTCGGCACAGTTCTCGACCACCAGCCACACGAATCTGGCCCTGAAAAGGACATCGGCCTTCGCGGCTCTGGGGTCATACCACTGGCTTGCTCTGCCCAGCCCTTAGAAGGGCAGCGGGTCAGAGGAGTCCCAGGGTCTATCTAGCTGGACTTCAGTCTTCAGCTGGTTCTTCGTCTTTGGCTTGATTGAACTACCTCTCTGCTCTCAGGGTCCCGCCTTTTATACAATTCCACACTGAGGGGCGGGTTTCTGTGGGATCACACACACCCCACAGCCCCCTCCCCTCAGGAGGGGCCCTGGGCAGCGATAACACAACCACCCTGCACCGGTAAGTACTGTGATTCACCCGGGTTCAGTGTGCGCGCGTTCCAACATCACCACCACACATTCGTGACGTCGATGACGCACGGCACGGCGAGATTGGAGAGAGTGCCAGGTCTCCGCAAACGTCTCGGCTGTGATTGATGTTTCCGTTGTTTGCTGTTGAAGGTCACTCGAACGTTTTGTTTCATTTAACGTCATCATTGAACCAGGTGGGTCAACATGCTGATTCGTGATAATTATTTAATAATGGGTGATACATTGACGTACACCCTGTATAACTTGTATTTTATTTATGAATTACAATATTTCATCTGGATAATCCCTTGAGGTGGTACACAAAGAAAACCCTTAATGACACGCTTACAAACAGTACGCATGTAACATATACAGTATCCATTTATGTGATGAATATTAACGGCTTGATTGAATGAACTGGATGATACAACAGATGTATTTGGCAAAAACGTGATTGTTTTGTGTTTTTGCTTTTTTGCAGTCGGGCAGTGAGCATGACACATGGCTGTTTGTGCTGGCCATGCTGCTGAGCTCCACGCTGTTGTTTAACACGAAGGGCACGCTCGACAAGGAAGGCATGGAGCAGCTGCAGTATCCTCGGCAGTAGAAACACTTTTTTACGTACACACATTTACGCGCGTTTACACGCCCTACGAGTGCACATTCATGTGCATGCAAAGTGACTGGCCAGGTCGCTCAGTTGTAGAGCTTGAGGCTCGCAATTAAAAGGTTGCGGGTACCAAATCGTCGCTGTGGGTTAATTCCTCTGGTCATCCTTCCAGGGTTGATAAAATACATATGTAGTGACATAAGAAGGGAGGGGCTGCTGAGGGCTCTGGGTTCCCGGGCGGGTCCAGACGCTTAAGCCTCTGGGCGCCAGGCGCTGGGTTCCCAGGGGGTCCAGACGCTTAAGCCTCTGGGCGCCAGGCGTTGGGTTCCCAGGGGGTCCAGACGCTTAAGCCTCTGGGCGCCGCCAACGGGGGGGGGGGCTGTGTGTGCTCTGTGCGATGTCTGGTGGCGCACACGGCCCCACCCCTCGTTGGACCAGGCATAAAAGGAGAGCTCCCTGGACGATCAGGGCCCAGTTGTAACTCAAGACCCAAGACCCACGACCAGCCATCTGAAGACCCTGGGATGCTGTGAGAGCCAGCGCTGGGACTCTGGAACTCCCGACTCTACGACCTTGTGAGGGCGAGTTCCGGAGCGTAGCCAGAGTAGAGTATCTAGGCTGTGTAGCTAGGCTGTGTACCTAGGCTGTAACAGAGTATCAGGACTGTTGGAGTGTTGTATTGTAATAAAAAAGTTACCTCTACAAGTGTTTCCGGAACCCGTTACATTTGGCGTCAGAAGTGGCAATGGAGACAAGAAGTGAGCCACGTACCTTCAGTCCTGACGGCGATGTTGAAGAGCAAGCGGCGACGGGGCAGCCAACTCGGGCCGACAACGACGCCGCACCGCCGGCTGAGCAGTCGTCCACCACACCTGCCGATCCTCCTCCAGTGTCGGGAGCAGCAATGGAGGAAACGCTGCTTCGCCTCACTGAACTGCTCCACGCCACCGTCTCCATCCTGGACGACATGCGTCGCTCACAGGCGGAGGCAGGAGGGAGAGAGGCGGCGCAGCGGCCGCGCCATTCCGCCGGCTCCAACACAAAGATGGCAGCCGTTCCCGCCGCAAATACATCCGGGTGTGTCGTCACTTCTGCGGGGGGAGCAATGGCCGCTGGGAGTGACATCACTTCTGGCCTCAACGCTGTCCAACTGAACAACGCCGCGTCATCAGCGCTGTGTCCTTCACCACCGGGCGACAGGTGTTTACAACCTAGCAATGCCGCGTCATCAGCGCTGCGTCCCTCACCGCCGGGCGACAGGTGTTTACAACCTAGCAACGCCGCGTCATCAGCGCTGCGTCCCTCACCGCCGGGTGACAGCTGTTTGCAACCTAGCAACGCCGCGTCATCAGCGCTGCGACCTTTACTGCCGGACGACAGCTGGCTTCAACCTAGCATACCACGTCATCAGCGCTGCGACCGGACAGTGAGGGCGCCATTCTTACTGTAACCGGCGCCGGGGCTGCACATCGACCGACACGCTGGTCGCCGCCTTTGCTGCTCTGGCCAAAGGTTGGAGGTCGGGAGACCAGGCCCCTGACATTTCGTACATTTACGCGCTCCGGATTAATGATTTTTTTGTTGACATTTTCTTCGTTGTCGTCGGGGAGTCGTGACTGTTGTTGGGTAAACTGTGTGGAGCTTCGCTCGTGAGTGTTGTCAATGTGTGTGCGAAACTTTGCTTGTGATTGTTAACAATGTGTAATGCGGGCGTAAGCGACCTTCCGGATGTGACGTCACGGAGAGGTGGAGTTATGTGACGTGGGAGAAAGGTTCGGGTCCTTAAGGGGAGAAACCGGAAGGAGACGGGGGAGAGTGGGAGACTGAGCAAGGGTGAGGCCACGCAGGGCAAAACCAGGGAAGGGTGGCACCGTCGATCAGCGGTGACCAACCACGGGAGCAGCCAGCGGAGCTGCGGGAGGAGACAGCAGTGGGGCTGCTGGAGAGGGAGAGCGGTGGAGGAGCTGCAGCGAGTACAGCCAGGGAGGCTGTGTATGGGAGACAGCAGCAAGGCTGCTAGGAGCTACGGGAGCGACAGGGAAACAGCCGCGAGGCTGTCCGAGGCTACGGGAGCGACACGAGGAGGAGCTGCAGCGAGTACAGCCAGGGAGGCTGCGTGAGAGTAACAGCAGCGAGGCTGCTAAGAGGCTACGGGAGCGACGGAGACCAACAGCGGGGCTGTTAGTGGTGACGGGTGTAACAACAGCGTCGGCACCGTGTGGAAAGTCTCAAAGGAGGACAGCCGTGTGGGAGACAGCAAACGAACCGAATAAAGGACACCAAGCCAGATATCGTGGTCGAGTCTTTTATTACATTGGTGTCGGAAGTGCAACGGCATGTCGAAGCAAGTAAGAAAGAAAATTATTCCGGCGCCAGCATCGGCTTCTTCGTCCGACGACGACGACCTCCCTCCAACCATGGATTCTGCTGGGGTGGTGGAGGAGAGCCCTGCTGAAACGAGCGCGGGGACTGGAGTTGAAGATGTCGCCGCGGTGTCGGGCCCGCCAACATCATCGGACGCTGATCCACGATGGCAGCAGATGGCGGAGCAACTGGAGACTCTCAAGGACGTCCTGGCGCAGTTGAGTCATCTCGTCACGCCAAGGACGGCGACGGAGAGAGCAGAGAGTGCTCCACAGGCCGCCACATTGTCTTCGCTTCCGACGCCATCAGCCACGCGGCACGAGGCCGCCATCTTGCGCGTTCCGCGGCGGGAAACCGCCATCTTGACCACGCCGCGGTTCGACGCCATTTTGAACTTACCACCGGAGGAGCCATCGGTGGAGGACGGAGTAAAGAGAAGTCGGAGTCGCCATCTTACCACAGTCAAGGAATTCGCCATCGGGGGCGATTGGAGCGCTTTCGCCTGCAGATTCTTGGCGGCGGTCCGTTCTGCGAGGTGGACCGATGCTGAGGCCTTAGAAGTGTTGCCGACTCTTCTGGACGACGAATCAGTTAGATTTTTTCGTTCCATAACGGCCGAAAAGAAGAAGACATTACGTGGAGTTTTTGAAGAAATGGCTGACGCCTACGAGCCACCTGACGATGCGCATCGGCGATTTGCTCAACGACAACGAGCGCCCGAGGAATCGCCCGTTGCATATAGGGGTGCGGTGCTGGAGTTGGCTATGGCCGCATATCCAGAGACGACACCGGACCTGCTCGAGCCTCTCATCTTGGGTAAGATGCTCGAGCTGTCTCGGGATCTTGGGATTCCCATGCCTGTGTGTGGGCATGAGAAGCTCACTTCCCGGGCGGCGGCAAAATGTCTGGATGCACAATTCAACCTCCGACGGTGGAAACAAGTCGCGGCGTGGACGGGGGGGCCCGTCGCAGAGGGTGGCGCTCTGGGTTGGGACCCTACGAAGGCGGTCTACGTGCCGGATGGGGGGGGCCCTCAGGAGCTGACGGCCGCCTCCGGTCCATGGTTGGGACGCGGTGGGCCGGGCCCGCGCGCTGCACCACCGGTACGGGGCCGGCGGGATGCAAGGCCTGCGCTTCGGCGCAACGACGTCGACTGCTTCCGCTGCGGGCGGAGGGGCCACTACTCAAAGGACTGCTGGGCCCGCATCCCGGGTCCGCCGCAGCAGGAGGCCTCATCAACGGACAAGCTGACCAAGGAACCTCCGAAACAGACAGACCGGCCGTGACGCCGCAGGTGACGAAGGGCCCTGCTCGGAAGGTGCCTGCCAGGACTGCGGGAACTCCGGGCCCTGCGGCCCTTCCGACCCCGCTGCAGGCACATTCGCGGGACACGTCCGGGGCTAATTCTTCAGGGACACGGGACGTTGGTGGACCTCCAACATCGACAGGAGGATTACGCCCTGTCACTCCTCAAACTCCATCACGTTCCCGCTCTGCGGGTGGGCCGCCGACCGTTCGGGACGGGCCGGCGACCCGCACACGTTCTAAATCCCTTACGTTTCGTTGATTGTTATGTTGCATTATTGTTCTTACTGTTATATTTATTGCCTGCTTCTCGTACGTTCGTTGATTGTTATGTTGTGTTGATTGTTCTTACTGTTATATTGCATGCTTGGTGTCCTTTGGTGTGTCAAGGTCGGTTTCGCCCACATTACTGTTGGTATTGTTCAGCCGAGGTCGGCTGGGTTTTTCTCTACGGGGGAGGGTGGTGTAATGCGGGCGTAAGCGACCTTCCGGATGTGACATCATGGAGAGGTGGAGTTATGTGATGTGGGAGAAAGGTTCGGGTCCTTAAGGGGAGAAACCTGAAGGAGATGGGGGAGAGTGGGAGACTGAGCAAGGGTGAGGCCACTCAGGGCGAAACCAGGGAAGGGTGCCACCGTCGATCAGCGGTGACCAACCACGGGAGCAGCCAGCGGAGCTGCGGGAGGAGACAGCAGTGGGGCTGCTGGAGAGGGAGAGCGGTGGAGGAGCTGCAGCGAGTACAGCCAGGGAGGCTGTGTATGGGAGACAGCAGCAAGGCTGCTAGGAGCTACGGGAGCGACAGGGAAACAGCCGCGAGGCTGTCCGAGGCTACGGGAGCGACACGAGGAGGAGCTGCAGCGAGTACAGCCAGGGAGGCTGCGTGAGAGTAACAGCAGCGAGGCTGCTAAGAGGCTACGGGAGCGACGGAGACCAACAGCGGGGCTGATAGTGGTGACGGGTGTAACAACAGCGTCGGCACCATGTGGAAAGTCTCAAAGGAGGACAGCCGTGTGGGAGACAGCAAACGAACCGAATAAAGGACACCAAGCCAGATATCGTGGTCGAGTCTTTTATTACAAATGTATGGTTTATATTGAGCTTTGTTCGTAATTGTTAATGTATAGCTTGTGTTGTCATTGTTAACGATGTATATACTGTATGGGGCATTTATCTTGAGATGGTGACATGCTGCCAAGGATTGGAATTGTCATGCTGGCTCTCAAATATCTTGGGGTGCAGATTCTGACCAGGATGTCCCAGCGGGTGTTGCGTGTCTAACACGAGAGTTGTGGTCCCGTCATGCTATGGCTGACGGCTTGACCTGACAGCCCGGAGATAGAGACACTCCGTGGCATGTCTAGCCTTGTGGGCTGTGTGCTCACATGGCTCGGAGAGGGTGGTCCCGTCATGGAATCGCTGACGGCTTGACCTGACGGCCCGGAGGTTGAGACCCTCCGTGGTACATCTGGAGCAGTAGGCTCGCCCTGACGGCCCGGAGATTGAAACACTCCGAGGCGCGTTGAAACAGTGGGCTGGAGATTCGTGGTGTTCAGGTGTAGTTGTCCCGTTACGTTGGGACTGTATCCCTCAGTTGTTAGGGTGCATGTTGTGCAGGGAGTGAACAATGGGTCGTCTCAGATCGGTCGGTACAGCTATATGCTGCGATGCGAGTCTTGGAGAGAGGTTGGGTCTCAGATCGGTCGGTACAGCTATATGCTGCGATGCGAGTCTTGGAGAGAGGTTGGGTCTCAGATCGGTCGGTACAGCTATATGCTGCGATGCGAGTCTTGGAGAGAGGTTGGGTCTCAGATCGGTCGGTACAGCTATATGCTGCGATGCGAGTCTTGGAGAGAGATTGGGTCTCAGATCGGTCGGTACAGCTATATGCTGCGATGCGAGTCTTGGAGAGAGGTTGGGTCTCAGATCGGTCGGTACAGCTATATGCTGCGATGCGAGTCTTGGAGAGAGACTGGGTTGAAGTCCCCCCCGATATGGCCGACGTGCGCGGTTTTAGGATGGAGACGCCACGTTGGAAAGGCGGGGGGTGCAAACGGTTGACATGTAATGTCGGTTGTGGTCCTCATTGAAGGCTGCTGGGACGCAAGCACGGGATGCCTTGGAGATGCGGTTCGCGCGTGCGGCCACCATTTATGGACAGGAGCAGGCAGATTTATTTTGGTTGTGTCATGTAAATTTTATATATATATTTAAAAATGTAGATACTGGAGCAGCCCTGAAGTGCGACTTCTTTGCCCAGTACATGGGTCGGCCCTGAAGTACGACTTCTCGACCCGGGACATAGACAGACGTCCGGATAAGTGTGTGTAGAGGGGTGATAGACATGTTGGTCTTCGCCTTCTCACCACCTGATGGATGGGAGGGTGGCAGGGTGGTGTGGATCCCTGCCATCCATGCTGTGATTGTGTGATTTCGGTTCGATTACCGGTGTTGGTTGTGCATCCAACGCGTCGGAATCTGTATATTTGTTGTTAATTCCCCGTTTTCTATGCAGATCCCGAAAAGGGCTAGGTGTGCCGCGGGTCGTTTGTTCACGTGTCATTGCTTCACCTTTTTGTTGATTGATGCTTGTATATAGTGTAGAGTTGTACAGGTTGGTTATGGTATTTATGGTTGCTTTCTTGTTCTCTTTTCTTTTCCTTTTGAGGCTCGCGTATTTTTTTTCTCTCTCTCCCTTTAGTTAATTTAAACTTTCTAATTATTGACAGCCGGGATGGCTGGAGGCTACGTAGAGGGGGGTAATGTAGTGACATAAGAAGGGAGGGGCTGCTGGGGGCTCTGGGTTCCCGGGCGGGTCCAGACGCTTAAGCCTCTGGGCGCCAGGCGCTGGGTTCCCAGGGGGTCCAGATGCTTAAGCCTCTGGGCGCCAGGCGTTGGGTTCCCAGCGGGTCCAGACGCTTAAGCCTTTGGGCGCCGCCAACGGGGGGGGGGGCTGTGTGTGCTCTGTGGGATGTCTGGTGGCGCACACGGCCCCACCCCTCGTTGGACCAGGCATAAAAGGAGAGCTCCCTGGACGATCAGGGCCCAGTTGTAACTCAAGACCCAAGACCCACGACCAGCCATCTGAAGACCCTGGGATGCTGTGAGAGCCAGCGCTGGGACTCTGGAACTTCCGACTCTACGACCTTGTGAGGGCGAGTTCCGGAGCGTAGCCAGAGTAGAGTATCTAGGCTGTGTAGCTAGGCTGTGTACCTAGGCTGTAACAGAGTATCAGGACTGTTGGAGTGTTGTATTGTAATAAATAAGTTACCTCTACAAGTGTCTCCGGAACCTGTTACACATACTATTCACAATAAAGGTTTTTAGTGTTAGATCGCGTAAATATAAATGTGTTAAATTTCGATTTAAAGCTTTCGTGACTGCAGGGATTCATCTTCTTGGTTCTTTCGGTAAAGTCACGTAGAAGGGAAGTAATGAAATAATAAAAATTAAACATAATAAAATAATTCTCACGACATTTCGGCCACAACGCAGGCAGCCGTCCTCAGGTGAAAACCAGGTCTGTCGAGGCGACAGCGTCTGAATGAAACAGCACCATGCTTGGAGCATATATTTAAGCTGGGTTGGAAGGGGGGGAAAGGGCGCCTTGACAAAATAATTTGCATATCAAGAGGAATTTAGCATATTTATGGGAAATGCAGGTATGTGATTAGTACTACTTATGTCCGTGCATTATGCAGGATTAGCAGCATCCAAGGGAGGAGATATGTGAAATGCAGGTATGTGATTAGTACTACTTATGCCCGTGCATTATGCAGGATTAGCAGCATCAAAGGGAGGGGATATGGGAAATGCAGGTATGTGATTAGTACTACTTATGCTCGTGCATTATGCAGGATTAGCAGCATCAAAGGGAGGGGATAGGGGTAGCATTAATAAAGGGAAGGAGTATAGTAGTAGGCTTTTACCCTTTTAAACTGGTACAAAACTGACACCTTTATTCAAGGCATCGTGTTTGCAATAACCACAACACAAGTAGTCAAAAAAGCAAACAAAAAGAAGCAACTCTGATAATGATAATAATTGCTTCTTTTTGTTCGCTTTTTTGACTACTTGTGTTTTTGTTATTGCAAACATGATGCCTTGAAAAAAGGTGTCAGTTTTGTACTAGTTTAAAGTATAAAAACCTACTACTATATTTTGCCACTGGTAGAAGAGATATCATAGTGTAAGGGAAGGAGTGTTAATAGTATGTAGCTGCAGTAACTAAAACCACCACGTAAACAACTAAAGTATAAACTACATAGTATCATCAGTATACTAAATATAATCTACAATAAGCTGAGTTACTAACAGTAAGTAATACATTACAATTCTACGTCGTAAAAAATATAATATGCTTCCACCTAAACGTTATTCTCTTACATCACACGAGTCTACACCGTACTATATACAGCCATAGACAAACCCAACATTAAATTACATACTGTATTGCTATAAACCACCTTATACATTGTAATATTACACTATGTATTATTCTACCCACCCTAATGTATATCACACTGCTGTATATTCGCTATACAATTACGATACTATATATTACTTTGTACATTGTATTAAACATATAAATGTTATACTATTTGTTATTATACACTGTACCATTGACCGTCGTGTGAAAGATACTAAGAAGAAGCAAAGAAATATGTCAATGGGAGAGTAGAAGTGGGAAACTTGCAGAGGAGCAAAGAATCCATTCCCTGCGGAGAATACAATGCCAGTGAGTGGAACGCGGTCTGAAAGTCACCGTAAACGTGAACACAATCAGTTAAGATCCGAAATGGTTTATTATGTCCTTCCAATGATTGCTAAGCCAGAATCCATCTTCTCGGTTGAAATTGTCTCTGTGTTTGTATATGTGGATCGCCTCGAACGAATCTCTCATGGTAGCCAGATGGCTTGCAGAGCACCTCTGTCTTGGAGAAGTCAATATCATGTGAGCCCACTGAATTGTAACAGTGATCTGCTACGGCTGAGGTGTTTGTCCTACCGTGTTTCAAGTCTGCTTTATGTTCACGGATGCGGTCCGAGACATGTCGTTTGGTTTCTCCAATGTAACTGCTACCACAGAGGCAACTTAGTTTGTAGACGCCAGGGTACTGTATGTCTGGAACCACATCTTTTACAGACGGGACCAGATCACGGATTTTATGTACTGTGTTGAATCGGACCTGGATCTTGTGTTTTATCAGGATTTTGGAGATCTTTTTGTGACCCCAGCAATGTAGGGTAAGGTGATGGTTTTGAAAGGCTCCTCAACAAGATCCTTCTTGATGGTTGGAGTGATGGCTTTGCGGATTGTGTAGTCGGAGTAACCATTAGCCTTAAGAGCTTGGCGTACGTGTTTGAGTTCACTGGCAATGTGTTCCTGGTCGGATATGCATTGGGCTCTATGGTATAGAGTCTTGATGAGGGAATTCTTCTGGGATGGATGGTGGTGGGAATCCGGTTATAGGTAAGCGTCTGTATGGGTGGCTTTCCTGTAGACAGAGTGGCTCATTGAACCATCAGGTCTCCTTTTAATTAGGACATCCAAAAAGGGTAGCTTGCCATCTTTTTCGACTTCCATGGTGAATCTGATGGCTGGGTGTATGGAATTGATGTGGTCGAGAAATTGGTCTAGAGCAGGCCGGCCATGTGGCCAGATGACAAAAGTGTCATCTACGTACCTCTTCCATAAGGTCGGGCGTAGAGTGGCAGTCTGGATGGCGTCAGTCTCAAATTTTTCCATATAAATGTGTTGTTAACTCGACACCACTCGACACAGCAAACCATTAAGGTTTGTCAAGTAAAAAAACGTGCCAACTAGTTACTGCTTCAGCCCAATGCTGTGTTAGAGAGTACATCCACAACATTTACAATTTGAGTACGACGTTTTGCTGGTAATTACATCCGGCATCATCGGGCGATTTTACCAGAAAGTATATATACGTGATCTAACCCAAAACACCTTTATTACAAATAATATTGGTCGTGAAAGCCTCCGTGTCAAAATATATACTATTTTATGAGATCTCTTTTACCAGTGGCAAAATATAGTAGTAGGTTTTTACCCTTTTAAACTGGTACAAAACTGACACCTTTGCAAACATGATGCCTTGAATAAAGGTGTCAGTTTTGTACCAGTTTAAAAGGGTAAAAACCTACTACTATATACTATTTTGTGCAGAAGTCAATGGTAGTTGTCCTCTAAATATACTTTCCCCCGCCATAGGATTGTGGAATACCCACCACTGACTCAGGGCTGTAAATCGAAAATGGGTACCGCTTCAATGCTCAATTGGCAGTAAATCACTTTCGACTTTGTCCGAATGCACATGTGTACGTGCGCATGGGCCGTGTGCATCTTTCTGCACCATGTTTGCACGCGTGCATTCAAAACGAATCCAGCCGAAATTTAAAATAAAATTATACTCATAATAAAAATAAATAAAAATCTTCAATTGGTGCAGATGTTCGAGATTGTAATCTGGTAACTAGCAATCAAGGTCAAATGATGAAATCACTAGCAATATAAGATATGGTACTATTTACGTTAAGGGGCAAAGTAAAACACGTAAGGTAGAAGCAAGCGAATCTAAAACTGCAAAGGCTTGGTGAAGGAAAGGACAAATGTGAAAATATTGCCGAACAAAGGAGTGAAAAGACAAAGATTCCCCAATATATCCATAGCCTAAACAAACTGTTAGGGCAAGTGCTTTTAGCAAGCACCTATGAAAGCTGGCACGGCACACGAGGGTGTGGATGGTCAGCACCACGCTCAACCGCCTTTGTCTGCCCAGTGGTGTTGTTTACACACCGCACCAGTTACTCATTTGAGAGTGAGTCGACCTAGAGGAGGAGGCCCAGGACCGGTGCAGATAACTGTCGCAGGTGTTGGCCGTGAGCAGGTATCAAACTCGAGTTGCCAGGTTCGTAGCGCAGCTCGATAACTACCGCTCCCCACACACAGACATACAACTATTAGCATAGAAACACTACCTGAATGAGCATGTTGTGTTGTCTTACCCTTGACTGCAATACGTCGTAGCTTCATATTGAACCTAGCAGACCACGTGAGAACGAAGGAGCACCAAAAAGCTGACCGCATCGGCTCGGACTTTCACCGACACTTCCCGTCGCTGGTGATGTGCATGCGGGACTTCACGCTGCACCTGGAGGTGGGAGGCAGGCCCTGCACGGCCGACGACTACATGGAGCACTGCCTGCAAATGCGCAAGAAGGGGCTAGCCAAGGCTTGCCGCGAGTTCAACGAGCAGCGGGAGATGCTCTGCGGTTACTTCAAGGTGCGGTCGCACACCTTGACCAACGCTACTTTGTCAAACGCACGATTGGGCCGTATGTGGTTTACTTGTTGAGGTCGGTTTTCTGGAACACGGGAGGAGGGGCTGGGGGTGGCAAGTGGTGCGCTGTGCACTTGTACTCTACAGTCGATGATTTCGAATCCAGGAACGCAACCCTATATTTCATATATTTGGCGACTGTGGTTTTTCCCAAAACGCCATTTTTTAGGATCGTAACCCCCACGTTTGGCGTGGTGGTGCAGCTCTAACACTCTTGCCTCACAGCAGGAAGACCCTGGGTTCGATTCCTGACTCGGGCACCTCTCTGTGTGGAGCTTGTATATTCTCTCCCCCTGTTCTGCAAGGGTTTCCTCTGGCTTCTCTGGTTTCTTCCCGCAGATGAACAATATCATTGTAACTGGATATCGGGCAAACTTCCCAATGCTGAAACATTTCCTGGAAATCACTAACTCGGGATTACAATCGAGCAGCGGCGGCAACATTGCCCCACTCCTGTGAAAACCTGGCAGGGCCCTCCTGAAAAAGAGTTGAGACCCAGGGAGGCTTTCCATGGGTAAACAAACCTAAATAAATTGATCATGTTAAATTACACATTGTTGGGGCGATTCGCGGTTCTGGGTGCACTTTTTCCGGTTTGCAAAAACATCACGGAGTTACTTGTAGCCCCAATCGTGTGTTGGTAAGTAATCTGTGGTTATTTGTGTCTGGGCAAGTCAGTTGCAAAACAGGTTCAGCAAGGAAAGCCTCAATGAATCTCAAGGCAAATTTGTCAGAAGGATCCTGCCGAGTGTTTACAGTTCGGTGCATATTACGACTGTGTGAGCCCAATCGAGTAATTTGGAGGTAATTTTTCAGGATCTGGATGTTTTGGGCAACACCAGTCAACATTGTGCGGAGTTTTCTTTTAGCTATGGGATGAAACCGAAGAACCTAAGGGAAACCCATGCAGAACAGGGAGAGAACATGAAACTATTTTTGTTTGACCAGGTATGGCCCACTGAGCTATATAGCTCTTTTTCAGAAGCGACCTGGCCACAAATGATAGATCTAGATTTGAAGTTTTCGTGACTGCAAGAATCCAAACTCTTTGGTTCTTTCGGTAAAGTCACGTATTCTTATTTTTCACAAATGATAGCTCAATTAATTGGAAATTTATAGCAGCCAAATGCCACTGTTCTAAACGCATGTTTCTAAATGTGGATGGAAAAACCGGAGGACCCGGAGATAAAAATCCACGCCACCACGGGGAGAACATGCAAACTCCAAATATACAGGCGTCAGGGTCAAACCCACGACCTCCTGTATACCAGACGAGGTAGTTAATATCTCGCCACCGTGGCACCCCTAACATACAAACTCAACACATAAAGCTGCCCGAGTCGGGAATCGAACTAGGACCTTTCTTACTGTGGAGCGAAAACATTGCCATTGCGTCACCCTAATTGAACTGTGCCACCCTTATTGACTTAATTCAATATAATCGGTATATAGTACTTAAAATTGTACACGTCAGACAGACACATTTTCAATGCACAGAATTTAAATATTTTTTCGAAGTAGCTGTCTAATCTTCAAACTGTATTTTTTGTAGGAATTTGGTTTAGACACGTCTAACACGCACATATAATGATGAATGAGCATCCTGTTTCCTTTACATGATTGTTTGCGGGGAATTAATTCACTGTAGTGTTATTATTTTGCCATTCAAATGAGCCAAAAGCCACCGGCTGGAGCTTCACGATTTTCACCATTGTTTTCTTTCCAGGAGCGAAAGTGTTTCGTGTTCCCAGTGCCAGCTGAAGCACAACACCTGGAGCACCTTGAGGAGCTACCGGACGACAGGCTCAACCCCAAGTTCCTCAGCGTGGCCGACAATTTAATTAAGTACATCTTGGATTCTGCCAAAGTCAAGCACGTCTGCGGAACAGTCATCTTCACCCACAGTAAGGTCGCTTGTGTAGGCTGCATGTAGGTGAACGCTTCACGGTCGGCGCGCCTTCAGATGTTGCGGATCTCATGTGGCCTGTCTTAAAAACACATGTTCTCCTATAACGCGGTGGTAGTTGCGTTCCTGAAGAACATCGCGTTGTGGAAAATTTGTTTTGTCATAAATTAAAAATAATATAACGTAAAGCACAGTCTGCGATAACACGTGAGATACGTACACAGCCTGAACAAAGACTGAGGCACGTGGGTTGCATCTAGAAGCATCCAGCAGCATCTCCAATGCCTTGTGTGATGCTATGCTGAGGCAGCCATACGACTGCTTATTCCTACTCGCGCGACATAGTTCTGTTCACTCAATCGTGTTATATCTCATCCGCACTCCGAAAAATGTGTTCCCCCTTAATACATTCATTGCGTTTTCTACAATTTGTGTTATGAACACACCCGACGTTACAGGAGAACAGACTATAAATACTCAAAGCAGGGGGGGCCTCTTTCAGGACATATGACTTCCTTGTCAGCTCTCCCTCCTGATTTATAATCATACCCTGGAGTCTCTAAGCTGGAAAATGGCCTGGTCCCTCTTCCCTCTCTCATCGCACAACCACTGGTACTCGCAGGGTTGACATTGTTGGGCACACTTGGTGACCATTACCCTCACTCCAGTCGCATCTGTCTTGTAGCGTTATTGGTGGAGTTCGCCAATCATCTTTTGTCATTTCTTTTCATTGCTTGTGAAAATAACTGTGTCATCAGCAAATCTGAGCTGGCTAATGCTTTCTCCATTTACGTTCCACTTTTTTTCATGCTTTAATTTCTCCATTCTGACGTTTTGCCGCACGCACTTGTGTTATCTCAATAACGTTTGTCTATTAAAATGCAACACAGCTCCATGCGTCTTCACGAACCACCAACCAGCTCCTGAAAATATTTCACTTTTTCTTTGTCGTTTAAGCTTTCATTGAACTGGTGGAGCAGTATGCGTCAGCTCAGCGGGCGCACGCATTGCCCTGCATAGAGAGCGCCCTCGTGCAGGTGGTGACGCTGGCGAACCGGCAGGCCAAGGAGGCGGCGCTTGCATTCTACCGGAAGGCGATGGGCCCGGTCGCGGAACGTCTCTCTCTTCCCACGCTGGAGCTCAATGCGCGGCACCAGGAGGGCGTGGAGGCGGCCGTTGCGCTGTTCCACAGCCGCTCTGTGCTCGACAAGGACCACGCTCACGAGAAGGAGCTCATGGTCAGTTTGAGTTTCAGCACAAGTTCTTTTTTTATCTCTGTTCGTCATCTTTCTTTCTGTTTTCTAAAAGTATAATAATGTCTTCTTGGTTCTTTCGGTAAAGTCACGTAGCAGCATCCAAGGGAGGGGATATGGGAAATGCAGGTATGTGATTAGTACTACTTATGCCCGTGCATTATACAGGATTAGCAGCATCACAGGGAGGGGATAGGGGTAGCATTAATAAAGGGAAGAAGTGTTAATAGTATGTAGCTGCAGTAACTAAAACCACCACGTAAACAACTAAAGTATAAACTACATAGTATCATCATTATACTAAATATACTCTACAATAAGCTGAGTTATTAACAGTAAGTAATACATTATAATTCTACGTCGTAAAAAATATAATGTTTCCATCTAAACTTTATTCTCTTACATCACACGAGTCTACACCGTACTATGTACTGCCATAGACAAACCCAACATTAAATTATATACTGTACTAGCTGTACTACCCGGCTTCGCCCGGGACTTGTATCCACCACGGCCGGCCGCCTTTGTCTCCCCAGTGGCGATGTTAATACGCCACACCAGTTACTCGTTTTGAGGCTGAGTCCCTCCCTCGCCACTCTGCCTCCCTCGCCACTCTGTAGAGGACGTGAAATTTGTATGAATTTACCTCAGAGTGGCGTGTTGGGTGTCGAGGCCTAGCACCGTGCAGAGCCTCCCGCCTTGCCTGATTTTCCCACCCGGCGAACGCTGGGTACGGGTGCCGGTCCCCCCCCCCCCCCCCGCGCTATTAAAAATGGCGTCCACCCCGCGGCGAAAAGTTGCTACTCGTTGCCAGGGGCAACCGCCGTCCAATGAAAGCGGCGAAGGCGTCGTTAGCTGTTGCCAGGGGCAACCGCCGTCCAATGAAAGTGCGTATGGTCCGAAATCCACACACACATACACAGACAGACAGACATGCACGATTTTATATATATAGATTGCTATAAACCACCCTATACCTTATACATTGTAGTATTACACTATGTATTATTCTACCCACCCTAATGTATATCACACTGCTGTATATTCACTATACAATTACGATACTATATATTACTTTGTACATTGTATTAAGCATATACATTTGTATACTATTTGTTTTTTTTCTTGGTTTTTTCGGTAAAGTCACGTAGAAGGGAAGTAATAAAATAATAAAAATAAAACATAATAACATAATTCTCACAACGTTTAGGCTACAACGCAAGCAGCCGTCTTCAGGTGAAGAATGAGACATTGCCAAGCTAGGAGCTTATATATAACCTGGGTTGGAGGTGGAAGAAGAGCGCCTTAACAAAAAGAATGTGCATATCAAGAGGAATTTAGCATATTCATGGCAAATGCGTAGGAGGTGGGCGGGGAGGTTTCAAAGTCATATTATGCCCATGCATTATGCAGGATCAGCAGCACCAAGGGAGGGTGCAGGGAGTAGCATTAACAAAGGAAATGAATGTTAATAGTATGTAGCTGCAGTTACTAAACAACCACGTAGAAAACTAAAGTATAAACTGCATAAAAAACGAAAGTATAAACTGCATAGCATCATCAGTATACTTATTATACTCTACAATAAGCTGAGTTACTAACAGCAAGTAATACATTACAATTCTACGTCGTAAAAATTATATAATATGCTTCCATCTAAACTTTATTCTCTTACATCACACGAGCATACACCGTACTATATACTGCCATAGACAACCCCAACATTAAATTATATACTGTATTGCTATAAACCACCCTAAACCTTATACATTTTAATATTACACTATGTATTATTCTACCCACCCTAATGTGTATCACACACACTGCTATATGTTTACTATACAATTACGATACTATATATTACTTTGTACATTGTATTAAGAATATATAAATGTTATACTATTTGTTATTATACACTGTACCATTGACCGTCGTGTCAATGGGTGAGTCGTGGGGAGAAAACTTGCAGCGGAGCAAAGAATCCATTCCCTGCGGAGAATACAATGCCAGTGAGTGGAACGTGGTCTGAAAGTCACCGTAAACGCGAACACAATCAGTTAAGATCCGAAATGGTTTATTACGTCCTTCCAATGATTGCTAAGCCAGAATCCATCTTCTCGGTTGAAATTGTCTCTGTGTTTGTATATGTGGATCGCCTCATGAACGAATCTCTTATGGTAGCCAAATGGCTTGCAGAGATTCCAAAGAACACAGGATGAGATGTTACTATCCTTTGTGCAAGCACTTCCAAGAGTTCATGAACAGTGAGCCTGGTGAAATTTGGGGAGCGCATCGTCAGTAGTGACCCTTTGGTTCCTAGGGTGTTTCGGCCTTTCATACTATACACCCTCCCCAAAGGCGGCCAGCGACAGGGTGATCAATCCTACGCTTGCGTCCCATTCCCAATTAGTCATAGGAGTTGCCTTGTTGTTGATAGCCAACATCCCATGGAACTATGCATGGCAGGGGCGTCCTCCTCCCTGAGTCAAGCATTGTTGACTGCATACCTCCTGGCCCTCTCACTTTGGGGCCCAGCTGGGGTCATTCCTCTTCATCCAGAGCCACTGACTGCTGCCTTCTGCCGCCTCCGATACAGCTCTGATTGCCGAACGCTGGCTCTGGCCCTTAATTCCCAGGTCTCTAAGCAGTCTGGTTGTAGATGTTGCCACAAAACCTCTGCAGCCCACCTCCACTGGTCGGATTTCTGTGTTCCAGCCATGATGCCGTGCTTCAGCAGCTAGATCGGCATAGCGCAGATGTTTTCGCTCATAAGCCTCATCTACTGAGTCCTCCCAGGGTACTGTGAGCTCAATGATGAAGACCTTCTTGAGCGAACGGGACCAGAGCACCATGTCAGGTCTTAGGGTGGTGGTTGCGATCTCCGGAGGAAACACAAGTTGCCGGCCAATGTCAGCTAGCATTTTCCAGTCGCGGGCCAAGCGCAGCTGGTCTCGCTCTATTGGTGTAGAGCCGCTCTTCGGTGGTTTAGCCCCTTCGCGGACAAAGGTCGCCCGTAAGGGGTGTGATGCTGCTGGGGGTGGTAGGGAGTTGGTGGCAGCTCGCTTGTCCTCCAGGGCGGACGCAAGGTTTTTAAGGACTTGGTTGTGACGCCAAGTGTAGCGTCCTTGGGTGAGGCTTGTTTTACACCCTGTGAGAATGTGCCTGAGGTTGGCTGGCATGGAACAGAGGGCACAGTCCGGATCTTCACCATACCATTGGTGAAGATTAACTGGTGTTGGAAGGATGTCATATGTTGCTCTGATGGAAAAGCTCAACCGCCTCGCTTCCATGGCCCACAGAACCTTCCAGCTGATCTTCCTCTTCTCCACACTGTCCCATCGAGTCCACTGTCCTTGTTTGGCAAGAGATACTGCCTTGGCCCACCTTGCATCCTCCTCCTGATGGCGTACTTCCTGCACTACCATCTTCCGCCGCTCTGGTGCAGTGGCCTTACTCCAAGCAGCACGGCTAGTTAGCCCAAGGCCTCCTCTCCCTTGCTGAACATGACCCACAATGTCAGCATGTCTCAGGGCTGCTGTTGCCTCCTGGACTGCTTTTCCTGGCCTCCATTTGCGCCCAGTTGCCAAGGTCGGTGCGTTGTTGCTCACCACTGGGTCTCGAGATTCATTCAGTGTCATCTGGAGCCTGGTTTTTGCACACTTGAATTCCTCGGTTAGACTGGTGAGGGGCAGCTTGAGGACACCATCTCCATAGAGGCCTATGGTGGTAAGGCATCGTGGAACTCCGAGCCACTTCTTTAAGTAGCTCGTGGCTCCTCTTTCCATCTTCTCCACTGTTGAGATTGGAACCTCATACACTGCTAGGGGCCACAACACCCGGGGTAGGAGACCAAACTGCAGACACCAGGCCTTTAACTTTCCAGGTAGCTGGGTGTTGTCGATGGACTGTAGGCTACTACTGATGTCTTTGCGCAGCTGTTGCACCTGGTCTTTGTCCTTCAGGCTTGCATCATACCACCTTCCAAGGCTTTTTACCGGCTGCTCAGACACTGTTGGGATTTGTTCATCTCCGATGAAGAATTTCAGGTCACAGAGTACTCCCTTCACAATCGAGATGCTGCGTGACTTTGATGGTTTAATCTTCACACGGGCCCAGCTGATGTTCTCCTCGAGTTTTCTGAGCAGTCTCCTGGTGCATGGGATAGTGGTGGTCAATGTTGTAATGTCGTCCATGTAGGCTCTGAGTGGAGGGAGGCGAAAACCAGAGTCGACTCGCTGTCCACCAGCAACCCATTTTGAGGATCTGAAGGATAACCTCCATTGCTATTATGAATGCCAATGGAGAAATGGTACATCCCGCCATTATACCTACATTCAGGCATTGCCATGAGGTGGTGAACTCTGAGGTGGTGAAGCAGAACTGCAGATCCTGAAAGTACGACTTCACCAGGGTTGTGATGGTGTCCGGTATGTGGAAAAATCTGAAGGCAGACCACAGGAGTTCATGGGGCACAGAGCCAAATGCATTGGCGAGGTCGAGGAAGACTACATGGAGGTCCCTTTTCTCCACCTTGGCCATTTGGATCTGGTGCCAGATCATGCTGGAATGTTCCAAGCAGCCAGAGAACCCTGATATTCCTGCCTTCTGTACAGATGTATCGACGTACGCATTCCTTTGCAGGTACTCGGCCATCCTCTGCGCAATGATCCTAAAGAAGATTTTACCCTCGACATTCAGTAAGGAGATTGGGCGGAATTGGCTGATGTTCACTGCATCCTTCTCCTTAGGGATCAGGACCCCGCCTGCCCTACGCCACACTTTGGGTATTATCTTCTTTTGCCAAGCTGTTCTCATAAGCCTCCAGAGGAACCTCAGGACGTCTGGTGCGTTCTTATACACTTTGTACGGGACTCCATTTGGCCCCGGGGCTGATGCTGTTCTTGCCCTTCGAACTGTGTTTTCCACCTCTTTCCATGTCGGAGGGCTGGTCTCAATATGATGTTCCGGGGGTTCAATGGGTGGGATATCTGATGGGATGGCCAGATGTTCATGTCGCTTTGAGTCAAAGTTTGTTGTTCTCAGGTGCTCTTCTAGGTCTTTCTTTGTTGTTTTTAGAACTCCACTTTTTTCCTTCGTGAAGAGACTTTTAAGGAACTTGAAGGGATCTTTATAGAATCGAGTTCTAGTTTGTTCTTTCTTCCTTCTGCGTTTCCGTAGGTTCTCTGCTCTACGGAGGGATGCCAACCGGGTTTTGATGTCAGCCTGAAGTGCCTCTATGCCCTCCTTTTCCACTTCCGAGGCTTTCTTCCATTGTTTCTTAAGCTGTCTCCTTTCTTGAACGAGGCGCTTGATTTCTTGTTGCCTCCTGGAAACTGGTGGGGTTGGAACCTTTCTCCCGCCTTTTGCCTCTTGCACTCCAAAGCTTTCTGCCCCGTACTCATAGATGATGTCCCCCATCCTCTCCAACTTCTTCTCCACTGTGCCTCGAAGTTTCTCGAGGGTCAAGGTAAGGTCAGTATTCACTGTTTCCCACAACTTCTTGTCACTGGCGCCAGGCCACTTCACATACGGTCTGTGCCCTGGTAGTCTCCTCTCGATTGCAGGTCTCAGAGGCTGGGTGAGTTCCACTCCTGTTGTTGGTTCCACCTCAGTTGTTACTTCGGTGCTTGAGTTTACGTCCTCCATGACAGTGGTACTGATGCACTGCAAACTATGGTTTGCGTCCAGTTGCTGTGCTTCATTCGACTGATTTGATCGCTTTCGCAGAAAGTAATCAATGCGAGGCCTCTGTCTCTCTTTACCCAAACACCCCTTCTTCCCCTGGTGGATCCTCAACCCATGGTGTGATGTAACTTTCCTCCAACCACAGACACATACCTGCATCTGTTTGTGGCCTGCTGTTGCAGCGGAACTTGTGACAGTTGCTGTGGTGTTCTCTTGTGCTGTGCTCTCATTACTCGTAGTCGTTTCCGGTCCAGTCGTTACCATGTTGTCAGTCGATGAGTCATCTTCCGCCCCCGCTCTCGCAGACTCTAGGGGTATTCTCGTATGTTGACTTTCTGTAGCTAAATCGGGTGTTTCCAACATACTGCGAAGCATGGGAAACTACAGAAATGGGAAGCTACCCCATGACTGTCCCAGTGGGGTCTATTCCCTCCTGTCAGCCGTCTCTCCGTGCCGCCACAAGGACTTTCCCCTGTTGTCAGCTGATCTTTCTCAGCAGTCACTGGACAAGTCCAGATATTCAGATTCCAAAGAACACAGGATGAGATGTTACTATCCTTTGTGCAAGCACTTCCAAGAGTTCATGAACAGTGAGCCTGGTGAAATTTGGGGAGCGCATCGTCAGTAGTGACCCTTTGGTTCCTAGGGTGTTTCGGCCTTTCATACTATACACCCTCCCCAAAGGCGGCCAGCGACAGGGTGATCAATCCTACGCTTGCGTCCCATTCCCAATTAGTCATAGGAGTTGCCTTGTTGTTGATAGCCAACATCCCATGGGACTATGCATGGCAGGGGCGTCCTCCTCCCTGAGTCAAGCATTGTTGACTGCATACCTCCTGGCCCTCTCACTTTGGGGCCCAGCTGGGGTCTTTCCTCTTCATCCAGAGCCACTGACTGCTGCCTTCTGCCGCCTCCGATACAGCTCTGATTGTCGAACGCTGGCTCTGGCCCTTAATTCCCAGGTCTCTAAGCAGTCTGGTTGTAGATGTTGCCACAAAACCTCTGCAGCCCACCTCCACTGGTCGGACTTCTGTGTTCCAGCCATGATGCCGTGCTTCAGCAGCTAGATCGGCATAGCGCAGATGTTTTCGCTCATAAGCCTCATCTACTGAGTCCTCCCAGGGTACTGTGAGCTCAATGATGAAGACCTTCTTGAGCGAACGGGACCAGAGCACCATGTCAGGTCTTAGGGTGGTGGTTGCGATCTCCGGAGGAAACACAAGTTGCCGGCCAATGTCAGCTAGCATTTTCCAGTCGCGGGCCAAGCGCAGCTGGTCTCGCTCTATTGGTGTAGAGCCGCTCTTCGGTGGTTTAGCCCCTTCGCGGACAAAGGTCGTCCGTAAGGGGTGTGATGCTGCTGGGGGTGGTAGGGAGTTGGTGGCAGCTCGCTTGTCCTCCAGGGCGGACGCAAGGTTTTTAAGGACTTGGTTGTGACGCCAAGTGTAGCGTCTTTGGGTGAGGCTTGTTTTACACCCTGTGAGAATGTGCCTGAGGTTGGCTGGCATGGAACAGAGGGCACAGTCCGGATCTTCACCATACCATTGGTGAAGATTAACTGGTGTTGGAAGGATGTCATATGTTTCTCTGATGGAAAAGCTCAACCGCCTCGCTTCCATGGCCCACAGATCCTTCCAGCTGATCTTCCTCTTCTCCACACTGTCCCATCGAGTCCACTGTCCTTGTTTGGCAAGAGAGACTGCCTTGGCCCACCTTGCAGCCTCCTCCTGATGGCGTACTTCCTGCACTACCATCTTCCGCCGCTCTGGTGCAGTGGCCTTACTCCAAGCAGCACGGCTAGTTAGCCCAAGGCCTCCTCTCCCTTGCTGAACATGACCCACAATGTCAGCATGTCTGAGGGCTGCTGTTGCCTCCTGGACTGCTTTTCCTGGCCTCCATTTGCGCCCAGTTGCCAAGGTCGGTGCGTTGTTGCTCACCACTGGGTCTCGAGATTCATTCAGTGTCATCTGGAGCCTGGTTTTTGCACACTTGAATTCCTCGGTACTAAACTCTACCGACCTGGTATCGACAATCAAGGGGATTTCCCTGTCCCCAGACGACCTGCTTGTCAGTTTTGATGTGGTTTCCTTATTCACCAAAGTTCCTGTACCTGGCACCATCGCAATCATTGAAGACTTGGTTCATCAAGGACTGAATACTGGGGTACCCCCCCTGGTGAGACACTGCTTAACCAATACATACTTCACCTGGAATGGAACTTTCTACAAGCAAACTGAGGGCACCCCAATGGGCTCCCCCCTATCTCCGGTTGTAGCCAACATCTTCATGGAGAAATTTGAGACTGACGCCATCCAGACTGCCACTCTACGCCCGACCTTATGGAAGAGGTACGTAGATGACACTTTTGTCATCTGGCCACATGGCCGGCCTGCTCTAGACCAATTTCTCGACCACATCAATTCCATACACCCAGCCATCAGATTCACCATGGAAGTCGAAAAAGATGGCAAGCTACCCTTTTTGGATGTCCTAATTAAAAGGAGACCTGATGGTTCAATGAGCCACTCTGTCTACAGGAAAGCCACCCATACAGACGCTTACCTAAAACCGGATTCCCACCACCATCCATCCCAGAAGAATTCCCTCATCAAGACTCTATACCATAGAGCCCAATGCATATCCGACCAGGAACACATTGCCAGTGAACTCAAACACGTACGCCAAGCTCTTAAGGCTAATGGTTACTCCGACTACACACTCCGCAAAGCCATCACTCCAACCATCAAGAAGGATCCCGTTGAGGAGCCTTTCAAGACCATCACCTTACCCTACATTGCTGGGGTCACAAAAAAGATCTCCAAAATCCTGATAAAACACAAGATCCAGGTCCGATTCAACACAGTACATAAAATTTGTGATCTGGTCCCGTCTGTAAAAGATGTGGTTCCAGACATACAGTACCCTGGCGTCTACAAACTAAGTTTCCTCTGTGGTAGCAGTTACATTGGAGAAACCAAACGACATGTCTCAGACTGCATCCGTGAACATAAAGCAGACTTGAAACACGGTAGGACAAACACCTCAGCCGTGGCAGATCACTGTTACAATTCAGTGGGCTCACATGATATTGACTTCTCCAAGACAGAGGTTCTCTGCAAGCCATCTGGCTATCATGAGAGATTCGTTCATGAGGCGATCCACATATACAAGCACAGAGACAATTTCAACCAAGAAGATGGATTCTGGCTTAGCAATCATTGGAAGGACGTAATAAACCATTTTGGTTCTTAACTGATTGTGTTCACGTTTACGGTGACTTTCAGACCGCGTTCCACTCACTGGCATTGTATTCTCCGCAGGGAATGGATTCTTTGCTCCGCTGCATTGACATATTTTATTTCTTCCTCTTAGTATCTTTCACACGACGGTCAACGGTACAATGTATAATAACAAATAGTATAAAAATGTATATGCTTAATACAATGTACAAAGTAATATATAGTATCGTAATTGTATAGTGAATATACAGCAGTGTGATATACATTACAGTATATCATTTAATGTTGGGTTTGTCTATGGCAGTATATAGTACGGTGTAGACTCGTGTGATGTAAGAGAATAAAGTTTAGATGGAAACATATTATATTTTTTACGACGTAGAATTGTAATGTATTACTTACTGTTAGTAACTCAGCTTATTGTAAAGTATATTTAGTATAATGATGATACTATGTAGTTAATATTTTAGTTGTTTACGTGGTGGTTTTAGTTACTGCAGCTACATACTATTAACACTTCTTCCCTTTATGAATGCTACCCCTATCCTCTCCCTGTGATGCTGCTAATACTGCATAATGCACGGGCATAAGTAGTACTAATCACATACCTGCATTTCACATATCTCCTCCCTTGGATGCTGCTAATCCTGCATAATGCACGGACATAAGTAGTACTAATCACATACCTGCATTTCCCATAAATATGCTAAATTCCTCTTGATATGCAAATTATTTTGTCAAGGCGCCCTTCCCCCCCCCTTCCAACCCAGCTTATATATATGCTCCAAGCACGTGTGCTGTTTCATTCAGACGCTGTCGCCTCGACAGACCTGGTTTCACCTGAGGACGGCTGCTTGCGTTGTGGCCGAAACGTCGTGAGAATTATTTTATTATGTTTTATTTTTATTATTTTATTACTTCCCTTCTACGTGACTTTACCGAAAGAACCAAGAAGATGAATCCCTGCAGTCACGAAAGCTTTAAATAGAAGTATAATAATGATCATAAGTAATGTGTAATGCGCACGGTTTTCGTTCACTCTGAGAGAAAGAGAAAACATTTGGAGGCATTGGAAACCACAGTCAAGCAGTAGGGCAACCTCGAGCTGGTGCCAACAATTTCCTGAGCTCTGTGGTTCAATATTGGGATGTTTGGTCAAATTAATCACCCCTAATCTTAATCTCAATATTGCTGCTGAGCATATAGTATTACTGTAGAGCTGAAATGAACAGCTGACGCATTCATAATTAAAAATATGTTGAATACTTGATTACTCAAAATGCAATTAATAATGCCTGATATTGCACCTCTGCTGCTGATGACATTGATTTTGTTGTTCCTTCTGTTAAAGAGCTATATAGCTAAGTGGGCCTTACTTGGTAAATAAAAAATAGTTTAGTAGTTGTAAATAGTAACTTTGTCTTAGTTTAGAGCATCAGGGTTTTGCTCTAAATGTACTTTCTATGAATAACGACAGCATAGTCCGTACACAACATACGACAAATTTAGATATGGATGCCACGTTACACTATTTATTTTCAATATCTGAATATCTCTGCTCTAATTTAATTTTAGAAAGCAATCACTGAAGTTTACAAGGGGCTGATTATGAAAAATGCAGAGGCGTCACAATGCAAGTGTAAGGAACGCCTTCTGCAGCTGTACCAGCCCATTAAAGTGAAGGTGCAGCAGCGTGAATTCTATCGGCCAGGAGGCTTCCAGGAGTACCAGGCCTTGATGGAGAATCTCCAAGAAAACTACAACAGCACCCCAGGACTGGGCATGGCGGTAAATCCCTCTTAAAGCCTCACCTGTTGCATTTCCACCCCCATTGTCAATCAAGTCATTTTAAATACATGTTTTGAGAACAAGACCTGCCACGGTGTAATGGTGAGAACAGTGGACTTACAATCAAGGGGTGCATTCAGTGGGCAGAGCGCTATACGGCGATAGACGTTGGCTCTTATAGAGTGGTGGGTTTGGATGCTAAGTGCATTGTGGTTGCCTGATGTCACACCACAACCATTGAGCCCGCGTGTTTCATCCACGAACCAGAGAGTTCGCAGCAAGGTACGGCGCCTCCCATTGGATGGATTGTGAGATGCCCATCTCACTCTGAGCGAGGGAGTCCATTGTAATGGCGGCCTCCAAACTTTGTCTTGTACCATGCTGCCCTAATGTTGGGTTTGTGTTCTAGCAGTCGGTCCCACCTTCACACACGTGTCACATGCGCTCTTTCATGTTGTTGTCTTCCTATCCGGGTTACCGGGCTCCGCTTTCGTAATTGTTACAGCTGGGTCGGCTGATTTTTTTTTCATGGGGCGGGGGGGGGGGGGTAATGTAGAGGAGTAGTCAGGGACATTACGTCATGCGGCCCTTCCGGTGTGATGACGTCACGGGAAGTGACGTCATGAATAGGGGGCGGGGCGACAGCGTCATGTCTCCCGGGGGTACTTAAGCTGGAGCCCGTGACGTGAGCGGGGTCGTCGCAGTGAAGGGTGGAAGTTAGATCCTGGGGAAGGGCTGACGGAGCCTAGAAGGGAACCAGCACTAGCAATAGGAGTGGCTGCTTTACCCGGTCGGCCGATGTTGGATGATCCCTCGGCTGGCGCAGAGGGAAGAGCCCGGGAAGCGAGTTGTGCTTGGGAGCCTCGGACCCCTACCCCTGGGGACAAATATATTATCCCTTAGCCCGTTATTGGTGTAAGCCCCTAATAAACCCTTGGCGTAAGCCCCTAATAAACCCCTGGTGTGAGCCCCTAAAGAAGATCTGCCTCCAAGTCGTCTTTGCACCACGACACTTTGATACTCTTTATATAAGTGATTGATCATGCAGTATCTTCATGATCAACCAGGCATTTCACTAAACTGTAATAAAAACGGGATTTCCTATGGTCATTTTGTCCATTGAGAAAATTTCATCGGACAGAGACTACATAATCTCACGGTTATGGAAATAAGCAGTGCTGTATTAACGCGATGAACTGTATCGAGTTAAGAGATATAACCTGATGAACATGCTGGAAAATGTTGCCTTTCATACACTTTTGAAGAAAATCCAACGTCTTCATTACTTGTGTAAAATCTCGATGGCAGCTGGTTTCTACTGGCAATTTTATCAGTCAAGAATATGAATCTGGCCCATATTTACGTTCATAAAAGTGTAATGCGGGCGTAAACGACCTCCCGGAGGTGACGTCATGAGGGGAGGAGTTAAGTCATGTGGGGGAGAGGGGTCAGGTTTATAGAGGGAGAGAAACCGGAAGAGGAGGAGGAGTGACGGGAGACTAGGAACGAGTGAGGCCACGTAGGGCGAGAGCGGAGGGTGGCGAGATCGCCACGCACACGGGGAACGAGGATCGGCACCGTAGGCCAACGGTGACCGACCCGGAGCAGCGAGGAGGCTGCAGTTGGCAGCGGGTCTGCATACGGAGTTGGCAGCGGGGGTCTGCATACGGAGTTGGCAGCGAGTCTGCATACGGAGTTGGCAGCGGGGGTCTGCACACGGAGTTAGCAGCGAGTCTGCAAGGAGAGGAAGGAGGCTACAATAGCGATAGCAGCCGGGGGCTACAAGTAGAGTGTCTCTAAGAGAGTGCCGTGAGGGAAGAGACAAGAACCCAAATAAAGGACACGGAGTCAGAGAGAAGCGTCCGAGTCTTTTATTACACTGGAGTCAGGAGTGTAACGGCATGGCGAAACAACTGAGAAAAAAGAATATTCCGTCTCCGGCATCGGCTTCATCTTCCGACGACGATGATCTTCCTCCTGAAGTCGGCCTGACTCTGACAGAGGAAGAGATCCGTGCTGGGACGAGTGCGGGTCCGGGAGTCCAAGAGGTCGCCGTGTCGGCGGACCCGTCTGCTCCAAAGGACGCGGATTCAAGATGGACCCAGATGGCGGAACAACTTGTAACTCTTAAGAACGTCATTACACAGTTGTGTGACCTTGTCACGCCGAGCGCGGCGTCGGAAGGAGATGTTGGTGGTCCGCAGGAGCCCGGGTCGTCTTCGATGGCGCCGCCATCGGCCACGCGGCACGAAGCCGCCATCTTGGGCGTGGCGCACGACGAAAAGCGGGAAGCCGCCATTTTGGGACCGCCGCGACGGTCAGTCGCCATCTTGTCGACACCGCGTTGCGACGCCATGTTGAATTTGCCACCGGAGGAGTCAGCGGCTGAAGGAAGCAAGCCAAGGAGTCGCAGTCGTCACCTAACAACTGTCAAGGAATTCTCCATCGGAGGCGATTGGAGTGCGTTCGCCTGTAGATTTTTGGCAGCGGTACGCACAGTGAGGTGGACGGACGCCGAGGCACTGGAGGTGCTTCCGACTCTTCTTGATGATGAGTCCGTTCGTTTTTTTCGCTCTATAAAAGCCGCGAAGAAGAAGACTCTGCGAGGGGTGTTCGACGAAATGGCGGACGCGTACGAGCCGCCGGATGACGCCCATCGCCGATTCGTGCAACGACAACGCGCACCCGAGGAGTCACCGGTAGCGTATAGGGGTGCCGTGTTGGAACTTGCTATGGCCGCTTACCCGGAGACGGAGCCTGACCTGCTGGAACCTCTCATCCTGGGGAAAATGTTGGAGTTGTCCCGGGATCTCGGCATTCCTATGCCGGTGTGCGGTCATGAAAAGCTCACGTCCCGGGCCGCGGCCAAGTGTCTGGACGCCCAGTTTAACCTTCGCCGCTGGAAACAAGTTACGGCGTGGACAGGTGGTCCTGTCGTCGAGGGGGGTGCCTTAGGGTGGGACCCTAAAAAGGCCGTGTACGTGCCGGATGGGAGCAGCCAGCAGGAGCTGTCAGCTGCCTCTGCTCCGTGGCCGGCCCGGGGTGGGCCGGGGCCGCGGGCTGCGCCGCCGGTACGGCCGCGTCGGGACGGGGTGCCCGCTGCGCGCCGCAACGAGATCGAGTGCTTCCGCTGCGGGCGTCGGGGCCATTATGCCAGGGACTGCTGGGCCCGCGTTCCGGGTCCGCCCCAGCAGGAGGCCTCGACAGCGGACGCTCCCAAGAAAGATTCTACAGCACAGGCAAGTCGGTGCGCACCAGACACCCGGCAAGGCCTGACACCTCACTCATCGCCGTTGTTGTGCGACGCGGATGTTGTTAAATACGGGAGGCCATTATCTGCGCCTTGTTGCTCGGTAACGCAGTGGCGCAAGCTGGCTCGGCGGGTTGTCGCGGCCGCTACCGGTTCGTCCACTGTACCCGGGTCGATCCAAGGGGTGGACGTGCGTATTTTGGTGGATTCCGGTGCGTCCGTGACCATCATTTCGGACGTGATATTCCACCTTTTGAACATCCCACCGGGGGCCGTGAGGCCGGCTTACGCTTCCTGCGTCGCTGTGAACGAGGGTAGCATGGGCATCGTGGGCCAGGTGGACGCTAACATATCTATCGGGGGAGTGTCGGCCTCGGGAATTGTGTTAATTTCGAGGTCCCTTGCGGTTCCTTGCCTGTTGGGTACTGATTTTTTGGCCAAGATGCCCATTCTAATTCGAATCAATGAAAACTGCATTGAATTACCGGGGGGCCGTAAAATGGCATTTTTACCGTCCGCCTGGGGGCGACCTGCTCCTGTCGCCCAGGTGCAGGCGTTGTCGGAAGTTTCTGTTGATATTCCACTTGGCTCGCAGATGTTTATTCCCTTACGATATCGGAAGCCGGTGCCTGGTCGGCAGGGAGCTTTTGGGGTTTTGCTGTCGCCGTCCGCCGCTATTACGGGCGGATTGGCGCTGGTGGGGGCGCAAACTATTGTCCGGCCAGATCAGCGGCCGTTTTTGCAGGTGCTTAATGCGAGTACTGAAAGCGTGTGTGTGCCGGCTGGTACCGTTATGGCACATGCCACTACGGCGTTTACGGCTCAGAGTGATCTGCCCAACGGGGGGCTGGTGGGTGGTGTTTCACACGATGGAGCGGTGGATGATCGTTGGATCGCTGAATTGTGTGGGGAGAATTCAGCCCTTTCCGGCGAACAGCGTTGTGCGATTCATAAATTATTATCGAGTTATTCGGATGTGTTTAGCTCCGACGATTTGGACTTGGGACGCACCTCGCTGCTTTATCATCATATCGACACAGGGGACGCTGCCCCTATTCGCTTAAACTCGCGTCGGATGAGTCCGGCTGAGCGAGAGCATGTTCGAGGGGCAGTGGATGACATGTTGAAAGCGGACATAATATCTCCGTCTAACAGCCCGTGGGGCGCGCCTGTTGTGTTGGTTAAAAAGAAGGATGGCAAATTGCGATTTTGTGTTGATTTTCGTAAGTTGAATAAAGTGTCGGTAGCAGATGCGTATCCCCTGCCGCGTATGGACGATTCTCTCGACGCCTTGTCGGGGGCTAAGTTCTTTTCAACGCTAGATCTCTCTTCGGGCTTCTGGCAGCTCCCCCTTGACGAGCCCTCGCGAGAAAAGACTGCTTTCCGTACGCCGCAGGGGTTATTCCAATTTAACTGTCTTCCGATGGGGTTGAATGCGGCCCCTGCCACTTTTCAGAGGTTGATGGAGTTGGTATTAACGGGGTTGCAGTGGGAGACATGTCTGATATATTTAGACGATATTATCGTCTTCAGCCGCACATTTGATGAGCATTTACTGCGGTTGGAGGCTGTATTCACCAGAATGCGTTCTGCTAATTTGAAATTCAAGCCAAAGAAATGTCACCTACTGCAACACTCCGTTCGATACTTGGGGCATATTGTTAGTGCGGACGGGGTGGCCACGGATCCGGAGAAGACAGCGTGTGTCCGTGATTGGCCAACCCCGGCCACGGTGGGTGATGTGCGTCGGTTTTTGGGGTTCGCTTCTTATTATCGGAGGTTTGTTCCGAATTTTGCTACGATCGCGAGGCCTTTGCATCTCCTTATGGGGAAGGGACACAAATTTGCTTGGGGACCGCCGGAGGAGGTGGCGTTTCGGAGCCTGCGCGATTTATTGGCTACTGCACCGACGTTGGATTATCCGGATTTTGAACATCCCTTCATTCTGGATACGGATGCGAGTGACACTGGTATTGGGACGGTGTTGTCTCAGTCAAAAGGTGGAGTTGAACGCGTGGTGGCGTATGGTAGTCGGGTTTTGTCTCCCGCAAAAACCCGCTACTGCGTCACTCGCAGGGAACTTTTGGCCATTGTTTTTTTTCTCCGCCAATTTCGACCGTATCTGTACGGTCGGTCGTTTATTGTCCGCACGGACCATGCGGCCTTGCAGTATGCTCTTAAGATGGACCAGCCATCCGGACAATTGGCGAGGTGGCTGGACACGCTGCAAGAATTTTCATTCCAAATTCACCATCGGAAGGGTGTGCGTCACGCTAATGCGGACGCACTTTCCAGGTTGCCGCAACAATCCCCTTGCGCGTGTGCGTCGGGGACGCATAGGTGTGGACCGATTCAGCTCCCCCCTCAGCCTGTCGCGCTGGCGGTTGATGTGCCTGAAGCTCCGCTTAAGCCGGGACCGGTTGACGGGGGACCGGCTGATGGGATTTTGCGTCTCCCGAGGTCTGTGTGGATTCGGGAGCAAATGTTGGATGATTCCTTGGTAACGTTACGAAAGCGACCGGAGAAGGCAAGTAGGGGACTCGGTGCGGGTGGTGTACCGGCAACCGCTCTCCGAGATGGGTTGCTGATGTGGAGGGAAGGGATACAGGAACGCTGGCGTCTTGTTGTACTGGCATCATTGCGGTACGAATTGATTAGGACTCTGCATTGTGACACACTTTTACATCTGGGGGTGCAGAAGACCCTATTGATGCTGCAGCGAGATTACTATTGGCACGGCATGACGACAGATGTCGTCGGTCACGTTCGCGCGTGTCCCGATTGTGCCCGCCGGAAGCCACCTAAACATCCATATGTGCCGCCGATACAATCTATTCAGGTATCTCGAGTTAATGAATTGGTGGCGTTAGATATTTTGGGACCCTTTCCGCCATCCGCTAGGGGAAATAAGTATTTGCTGGTGGGGGTGGAGTACCTCTCCCGCTGGCCGATGGCCTGGCCTTTGCCTGACCAGTCAGCGGCGTCTATCACAGACGCCTTTCTATTTGGGTATGTTATGGACAAGGGGGCGCCGGAGAGGCTCCTTACAGACCAAGGCCGGAATTTTTCGTCTAAATTGTTGGGGGAGGTGTGTGCGGCTCTTGGAACTAAAAATATACGGACATCCCCCTACCACCCACAAACGGATGGTATGGTGGAACGGTTAAATCGGACCCTGTCCGCCATGCTGTGCCATACGGTCAGTGAAAAACAATCAGATTGGGATTTGCATATCCCTGGGGTGCTTTCGGCGTATCGCATGACGCCGCACGCGGCTACTGGATACTCGCCGTTCTTTCTCATGTACGGCCGTGAAAACGTGCCGCCGATTAATGAGCAGTTGGGAACCGGAGCGAGGGGACCTGCTAAACCTCTTCCTGAATATATTCAGGATAACGTTCGCCGTGTCACTGAGGCGAGGGAAGGAGCCCGCATGGCTACGGCCAAAGCCCAGGCCCGGAACGAGCGGTGTGCTCGACGTTCAAAGGGGGAGTGCCCCTGGAAAACGGGGGACCTGGCCTGGCTTCATTGCCCACAGGTGCGGCCAGGTACCTCTCCTAAATTACATAAACCATGGCAAGGACCGGTCCGCCTCATTGAGGTTCCCAACCCACAGTCGGCACGTGTTCGGGTTGGTTCGCGGCGCTGGTTCGTGCATACATCCCAGTTGAAGCCATACGTTGCCCCGCGACCTGATGCGTCATCTCCTGAGGTTGCCTTGCCGGGGTCTGTTGCTGCCGACTCGCCCTTGCCTGTGCCTGCTGACCTTGCAAGAGCGCCTGTCGTACCCCTTACAGACAAGCCGGCCGTGACGCCGCAGGAGGGAGGACGTTCCGCTCGCGGGATGCCGACCAGGGCCGCGGAATCTACGGGACCTGCAGCCCTTCCTACCCCTCCACGGACGCGATTACGGGACGTCTCTGAACGGGACCGGGACGGTGGCAGGCCTCCAATGGCGACGGACGAACTTGCTCCTGTCGCCTTTAAAACCCTGCCACGTTCCCGCTCGGCGGGTGGGCTGCCGACCGTCCGGGACGGCCCGGCTACCCGTACTCGCTCGAAATCCCTCACATTTCGTTAACTTGTGTTGTGTTCTTGTTATATTGTTGTTGTATGCTTCGTGTCCTTTAACGTATTGGTCTTTTACACCCGCATTGCTTGTTATGTTGTAGTTCAGCCGAGGTCGGCTGGATTTTCTCTACGGGGGAGGGTGGTGTAATGCGGGCGTAAACGACCTCCCGGAGGTGACGTCATGAGGGGAGGAGTTAAGTCACGTGGGGGAGAGGGGTCAGGTCTATAGAGGGAGAGAAACCAGAAGAGGAGGGGGAGTGACGGGAGACTAGGAACGAGTGAGGCCACGTAGGGCGAGAGCGGAGGGTGGCGAGATCGCCACGGACACGGGGAACGAGGATCGGCACCGTAGGCCAACGGTGACCGACCCGGAGCAGCGAGGAGGCTGCAGTTGGCAGCGGGTCTGCATACGGAGTTGGCAGCGGGGGTCTGCATACGGAGTTGGCAGCGAGTCTGCATACGGAGTTGGCAGCGGGGGTCTGCACATGGAGTTAGCAGCGAGTCTGCAAGGAGAGGAAGGAGGCTACAATAGCGATAGCAGCCGGGGGCTACAAGTAGAGTGTCTCTAAGAGAGTGCCGTGAGGGAAGAGACAAGAACCCAAATAAAGGACACGGAGTCAGAGAGAAGCATCCGAGTCTTTTATTACAAAAGCATGACTTTACT
The DNA here is from genome assembly GCF_015708825.2 of Lethenteron reissneri. Lineage (NCBI taxonomy): Eukaryota > Metazoa > Chordata > Hyperoartia > Petromyzontiformes > Petromyzontidae > Lethenteron > Lethenteron reissneri. Next base: position 494,305 of record NC_083834.1, read on the forward strand.
TTCAATCACGAAGTTGTTAAGCGCCGACAAATATTTTCAAATATAGCAGGAAAATGTCCTCAAGGTGTTCATGGATCAAACTAAGGACACAGGAAGCAACATCCTCATGATGGACAAAGGCATCTCACAAATGGAAAGGAATAAGCGAGGTAATTTGTGTTCTTAATTGCGGTGGGAGTTAGCGGTGAGCAGTCCGACCTCAAGTTTTTGGAAAGCCATACACTGTGCATAAGATGTTGTTATGGAACCATTTTGAAAAATTCAGACATATGAAACGTTTTGCTAATTTAACTGCTATGTTACTGATTACAACTACAGTACGTCTCAACCAATGAAACCTTATTGCTCTGCAAATGTTAATTTACCCAAATTCCACTTAAACATAATGAAAACAAAGACAAAGATCCCCCGTATAACCTAACAGATTGTTGAGGCAAGTGCTGTTAGCAAGTAGCACCTATAAAGGCCGGCATAGCACACGAGGGGGTGTGTGGCCAACACCACGCCCGGCCGCCTTTGTCTCCCTAGTGGCGATGTTTACACACCGCACCAGGTACTTATTTGAGGCTGAGTCGCACACGCGCACTCACGCACACACACACCCGCATATTACGTGGAGTAAACCACTCTGTTACATGGCAATGTGCGCCTTCTGTGTTTAGCTATGCGTTGTGAAATGTTTTCGGTAGAAAATGACGAGCGGAAGAAACGATTGGAGCAGGGGAAGAGAGCGCTGCAAGAACAAAATAATCAGAAACAGGTCCAGATGGAAAGCTTGAAGAATCAACTGGAGGTACTCGATTAATTGTAACAATAAAAATATGTTTTTATTTCACAAGAGGTTTTTTTTTGGGTTAGATTGTGTAAATGTAAATGTGTCGTTAAACCTGCCACCACTTGACACAGCCAATAAGTAAGGGTTATTAAGTAAACAAAACATTCTTGATTTGAAGCTTGCGTGACTGCAGGAATCCATCCTCTTTGGTTATTTCGGTAAAGTCACGTAGGTAGAAATAATAATAGATCACGACGTTTCGATCGCCACACAAGCAATTGTCTCCCACCTGAAGATTAAACAAAACATGCGAATTCGTTACTAGGTCAGCACACCAGTGTGTTGGAGAGTAAACCCCCAACATTTACAATTATTATCCAAAACACTGGTGTGCTAGTAACGAATTGGCATGTTTTGTTTACGTGATAAACCTTACTAATTGTCTGTGTCGGGTGGTGGCGGGTTTAACGTGATATAACACAAAATTAACCTCTTATGGATAATATTGGTCGCGAAAGCCTACGTATTAAACTGATGTTTTATTTGTATAGACCATCATTCATGCAAACTGACTCTCAAAAGGCTGTAGAATGTATAATGCTCAGTTATTGTGTGGAGCCACAGATCACAGGCAAGTGGAAGGGGCAGCCAGAACCAGCGCCAACAATTGGCCAAGTCCTGGTCCTATATTTGGGATGTTTGGCCAAGTTTGATCATGAATGAGTGTGTATACATGAGGGTCACGGTACGTATCACACACTCTTTATATTTGTATCCGGTGAGAATACTCACTCGGTCGGAAGGGTGTTTACATGAATACTTTGTTGAATAACGAAAAGGCAAACAGTCCTCAATATGAATTTAAGCCATTCTTAAGTACCGTACACTAAATTTCGATTTAAAGCTTTCGTGACTGCAGGGATTCATCTTCTTGGTTCTTTCGGTAAAGTCACGTAGAAGGGAAGTAATAAAATAATAAAAATAAAACATAATAAAATAATTCTCACGACGTTTCGGCCACAACGCAAGCAGCCGTCCTCAGGTGAAAACCAGGTCCGTCGAGGCGACAGAGTCTGAATGAAACAGCACACGAGCTTGGAGCATATATATAAGCTGGGCGCATTGACAAAGGAATTTGCATATCAAAAGGAATTTAGCATATTTATGGGAAATGAAGGAATGTGATTAGTACTGCATATGCATGTGCATTATGCAGGATTAACAGCATCAAAGGGAGCTGCAGTTACTGCTGCTGCAGCAGTTGCTGCTGCTGCTGCAGTTTCTGCTGCTGCTGCAGTTGCTGCTGCTGCTGCAGTTGCTGCTGCTGCTGCACTTGCTGCTGCTGCTGCACTTGCTGCTGCTGCACTAATGTACATTTCACAGCAAAAACAAATAAGTTGACAAAAACAAGGATAGGCTTAACCTTACCAGCAATAATATAGGTGTTAAGATGTTCAAACACCAAATAGACAGACGTATTGCAAAGGTATCAAGTCTGCATGTTTTACTTGTGGTAAAACATGCAAACAAGCATGCTTCGATAATGTATGCCTTTGAAATTGATTGGCCTACACCAGAAACAGCCTCCTTATGACCTTGTCTCACCGGTGCTGTTAGACCAGAGAACGCCAAAAGGCAAAGAGCACAAAGGCAATGCAAATGTCAAAGCATTTATAGCTCAGGTTAAACAGTTATATTTACGGGACCTTTTTCATCAGTATAGAGATGATGAAAAGAGAATAGGCTTTACACTTTATTTATATTATACCGGCAAAAAGGGTCCCATAAAAATAAGTTGACAATTCGCCTCCTTCCCAAATTTGTCTACACGTTAAAAAAAAGTATTTTTTTGTTACACATCCCAATGGTCACATTGCTTCTGGGAGTACATTGCAGCAAAAGCATTGTTTTACTACAAGCTAGCATTGACATTTAGTATCTCATCAACAGGCAGACTTTCTATCGGCCGAATGGCCGATAGGATATGTGTAGCAAAATACCTTTATTGTTTTTGCGCGACACAAATATGAGGCATGCGATCAACTTATTTATTTAGTTATTTATATTTTCCACTAAGAAAATTATTTTTATTTTGCATTTCATTTTACGTGGATCTTACAGTTATGGTCTTTGGTACACAAGCCAAAAGTGTGATGGACATGAAACAGCCTTCACGTAATACCGTCTCTGCTTTCTACCCTCCCTAGTTAACCTTTCCCCCCTCTTGGTGTCCAACTCGTACTTTTCCCAATGTGTGGCGCTCCGAGACTTTGGTTCAACGATTCAGCCCCTTACAAATGGAAGTTGTTGCTGATGTTGTTGTAGTATATGTTTGAAAAGCAGAAAATGTAGTTATTTTTTTACATTGACAATGAGTTTTAAAAGTTTTATTTGCTGTCTGCGACATTTGTATAGAAGTTCAACAATGACACCGCCTAGTTGTGGCGCTGTGAATGCTTTTCATTTTGTAACACACTTTTTTGTGATCATCTAGACCAACAAGACAGAGTTTGATAAGAAGGTGAAACGCATGAAGGAGCAAACATTGTCTATTCCCGAGGACATGGACATTGAAGATGACAGTATGGACATGTATGACATGTTAGAGAACGTATTGGGTTTTGGACTGAAAGTTGCATTCACCGTTTTATTGTTTATTTGAGATTCCAAATTGGCAGTCAACCTCTATCTTACCTATAAACGTCATTTTTTGTCTGTCTGTCCGTCTGTCTGTGGACGTGTACTTGAAGGATTTGGCTCGAAAACCGTGGGATTTACATTTAAAAAAGTATCCATGTACCACGCCGTAAGCCCCATGGTGAGCCAGCGCTATTCCGTTTTCACATCCGTCAACTTTAAAGTATTTAAATTAGCAATTAATTGCAATTCCGCTTTATTTAATTATTTCCTCGCACTGCTAAAGCTGCCCGCGGGTTGCCCCTAGCAACACACACACATCATCGGATTGCTCATTCGTGTTCAAAATGCAAAAAAATACACACAAAGTTGAGGTAAATTCATCAAAGTGTAATGTCCTCTTCTCCCCCCCCCACCCCAAAGTGTCAGTAGATACTAATATTATAGCGCTTAGTGTTATTGTAGCGCGGGCGGGAGGATGGTGGGAGGGGTGGGCTGGGTTAGCGGCCCAACCCCCAACCTGCCAAGGTGCCACCTCGGCCGGCTGGGCAATCTAGGCGAGGCCGGGGGCTCTGCACAGGACTAGGCCTCACCACGCCACTTTGTCAGGTGAATACTTTGTGCTATAGAGTCGATATATACTGCTATAGAGTCAGCACGTACTACTGTCGGGATAGCAGGTACCACCACAGTTACTTTGCACTGCTGTTATCATAGCAGGTACCATCACAGTCAGTTTGCACTGCTGTAGTGAAAGCAAGTACCACCACAGTATGCACTGCTGTAATCATAGCAGGTACCACCAGTCAGTATGCACTGCTGCCGTCATAGCGGGTACCACCACAGTCGGTATGCACTGCTGTAGTGATAGCAGGTTACCACCACTGCTGTAGTCATAGCAGGTTACCATCATAGTCGGTATGCACTGCTGTAGTGATAGGTACCACCACAGTCAGTATGCATTGCTGTAGTGATAGGTACCACCACAGTCACTATGTATTTCTGTAATCATAGCAGGTACCATCACAGTCGCTATGCACTGCTGTGGTCGTAGCAGGATCGCACCAGTCAGTATGCACTGCTGTAGTGAAAGCAGGTACCACCACAGTCGGTATGCACTGCTGTAGTGATAGCAGATACCACCAAAGTCGCTGTGCGCTCCTGTGGTCATAGCAGGTACCACCACATTATGCATTGCTGTAGTCATAGCGGGTACCACCACAGTCGTTATGCCCTGCTGTAGTGATAACAGGTATCACCACAGTTGGTATGCACTGCTGTAGTGAAAGCAGGTACCACCACAGTCGCTATGCGCTCCTGTGGTCATAGCAGGCACAACCACAGTATGCACTGCTGTAATCATAGAAGGTATCACCACAGTCAGTATGCACTGCTGTAATCCTAGCAGGAACCACCACAGTCAGTATGCACTGCTGTAATCATAGCAGGGACCACCACAGTCGGTATGCACTGCTGTAGTGAAAGCAGGTACCACCACAGTTGCTATGTGCTCCTGTGGTCATAGCAGGCACAACCACAGTACGCACTGCTATAATCATAGAAGGTACCACCACAGTCAGTATGCACTGCTGTAATCCTAGCAGGAACCACCACAGTCAGTATGCACTGCTGTAGTGATGGTAGATACTGCTATCGAGTTGCTAGATATATGCAATATAGAGTTAGTAGATATTAAAACAGTATATACCACTACGGTCAGTAAATACTACGATACTACTTACTCTGTTGTCTGTAGGGTGTGTACGTATATATAAACCTACGCGGGGGTAAACATTTTCGGAAACCTTTTATATCAACTATTTACCCCCCACTTTCTATAACTTTTTGGACTTCTGCAAGCCTCTTATAATTTTGTTGGTGGAGAAATGGACAAACGGCCCGCCGGGCTTTCACAATAGCTTACTATCTGTGTATGGATATGTATTTTTAAGAGAAGTTGTGAAATATATTTTTTGCCTGGGCAACGCCAGGTACTTCCCGCTAGTACACTATATAATACTCCTCCTTCTCGTGTCCTGCCACCACGGTCGCATGTTTATCTAGCATCGGGCCACGTCGTGGTGATGATGATGTTGGCCTGGGTCTGTAGCCCAGGCTAGGTCGTCTGGGGTGCGTGCCTCCTCCAGGAGCCGACAGACCAAGAGATGCTCCATGGTCTCTGCCTCACTGCCATCTCACACGAGTCACAATACTCAGAGCTTCCGATGCACTTTCACACAGGGATTTATTGTGGCTCTTTTTCTACTGGATTGTAACTATGTTCTATCCACTGCTGGATAGAGGCCAGACTGGAAATCTCTGAAAAAGAGCTCCATAGGGTAATCGGATTCCTCCAGTTTTAAATAAAGATTCTTATTCTGATGGACGAGCCCCTCTAGTAAAGCAATGAAAGTAAAGTTAGGAAATGATTGAAGAACTTCGCAAAGCCTCGAGATGAATACAACCAAAAGTTAAGTACAACAATTTTGCCGAACATAATAATTACTGGCGGTATACCACGAGGAAACACAGCTGAATGTGTATGATGATTACCTTGATCACAAAGAATGGTCCTTTGAGTACGATGTTGCCTCACCTAGGATTGGTTAGATGTTTGCAAGCCCTACCTTCATTGGAATTCGGAAAACGCGTGGTAACAAACTACTTGAATTGCCTCATGCAGTTTTAGTTAGTATACGTAATCTGCTCTACCTTCGTTAATCTGTGTTCTATGTGAGAAGGCTGTTTCTGGTGTAGGCCAATCAGTGTCAAAGACAATGCATATATTAGCAAAGCATGTTTGTTTGCATGTTTTGCCACAAGTATGTGTGGCTAATGGAGTACTTGATGAAAGGGTAAAACCTATTCTTAGCTTTACCATGTATATACCATTATTAGTCTTTTTCCCCTCCCTTCCCCTTGATATGTTGTCAATACCATGGGCTCTGTAATTGTTATTGAATAAAGTTTAAAAATAAAAACTAACATTGTGATGTAAATTTCATGAACACATTCTGCAAGTGTAATGTCATGACATCTTGTTAAGCAGTCATTAATACTTGTGTAATAAGAGAGTACACTGACGGTCGCCGACTAGCTGGATAGGCTCCGCTGCTGGCTAGAGGCGGGGCTTGGCTCCACGTGAGAGGGATATAAGGGGAAGCAGGAAGAGGTTCAAGGTCAGTGTGGGAAGTCTTGGAGCTGGACCACGTCTCGCGCCTTCGGAACGCCAGCGGCCATGTGGTGGTCCGAGGGTGGTCTCCTTGTGCACCGCCAGCCAGCGGTGCGCAGGAGCGGGGAGCATGAGAGAGCCATGCGTGGAACAACGTCAACATACGCCGCGCAGGGAAGAACGAACAGTTATTACATGAGAAGGAGCGGGGATCTGTCCAGCTGACACGGAAATAAATAAAGACGCCAGTTAACGTTCGTCGTCGAAGTCGTTTATTACAACTGGTGCCAGAAGTGACTCTTGAAACTGGACAACGCGACGTGCTACAAGAATGTCCAAACATCTCAAGAAAAAGAACCCGCCTGCACCATCTTCCGACGACGATGAAGACTCCCTCACTCAAGACCTGCCGACCCCGGGTGCCGTGGACTCGGTTACTGTAACCACAGCTGGCGCGAGCATAGCACTGGGGAAGGACGTCGGAGCAGCGCCGTCTTCATCTCCAGGTGCGGACGACAGCTGGTGGTGTGTTGCTGAGCAGATTGACTCTCTCCGCACGGTTCTGCTTCACCTCGTGACACTGGTCGCGTCGTCTGCGGCGCCGGGATGGCCACAGGACGTGCTGCCGAGTGGAGACGGAGGGTCCGCTCGTGCCAAATACGGCCGCCATTAAGCCCGCGGAGGGGCCGTCCGCCATTACGACCGTGGTGGGTGCCACGTGGTGGGAGGCCGCCATTTTGGGCGTGGCTGCAGACGTGCAGTCTGAACCCACCATTTCGCCGGAGCCGCGTGGCGCGCTGCCGGCTGTGATGAAGCCTGCCGGTGACAGCGGTGCGGGACGCAGTTATCATCTTCCCCACATCAAGGAATTACATTTCGATTTAAAGCTTTCGTGACTGCAGGGATTCATCTTCTTGGTTCTTTTGGTAAAGTCACGTAGAAGGGAAATAATAAAATAATAAAATGTAAACATAAAATAAAATTCTAACGACGTTTCGGCCACAACACAAGCAGCCGTCCTCAGGTGAAGACAGCTGTCTGAAAGACAGCGTTCCAATGAACATTGCTAAGCTTGGCAGCATATTTTAAGCTGGGTGGGAGGAGAAGAGCGCCTTGACAAAGGAGTTTACATATCAACAGAAGAATGTAGCATTGAATAAGCTGTGTTAATGTGAGAGAATTAGCAGGATGTTAAAGTCAGAAATTAGCATGTAACTGAGAGATTAGCATGATGTTAATGTGAGGAATTATCATGTAACTGGTCACGGAGGTGGCTATGTTAAAGTCAGAGTTTACATATCAACAGAGGTACTTAGTATATTGCCGCTAAAGAACTGCAATCACCCACTATCATACAGCTTATTGGAGCTGAGCTATTAATGTTAATAGCTCAGCTTATTGGAGAATATATTGAGTACATTGATTATATTAAAGTAGTTTATATTCATAGGTTTTACGCCTAGCCTACATGTAGGCTAGGCGTAGTCACAAACCGAACCTCTCCATACTAAAGGCTCAGTCTTTTGTTATGCAGTCTATTCATAGTCTCAAACCGCACCTTACCATAATAATAAAAAGTGGGCTATTCCTGGCCCTTCCCCCCCCCCCCCCCTCAACCATTATATATGTGGAGTGGTATCTCCTGTAATCTCTCATTTACTTGATCCAGCTGTCGGGCTGTGACGGTTCCACCTGAAGACGGAAGCTTGTGTTGCCTCCGAAACGTCGTGATTTTCATTTTATTTTACTTTTATTTAAACTTTTTACCTACGTGACTTTACCGAAAAACCTAAGAATATGAATCCTTGCAGTCACGAAAGCTTCAAATCTAGAAAGTAGTTAATATTTAGTTATTTCACATCGGTTTATTGTAGTGGGTGGATGCAGTTCTTTAGCGTCAATATACTAAATGCCTTTGTTGATATGTAAACTCTAACTTTACATAGCCACTTCCATGACCAGTTACCTGCTAATTCCTCACATTAACAGCATGCTAATCTCCCAGTTACATGCTAATTTCTGACTTTAACATCCTGCTAATTCTCTCACATTAACACAGCTTATTCAATGCTACATTCTTCTGTTGATATGTAAACTCCTTTGTCAAGGCGCTCTTCTCCTCCCACCCAGCTTAAAATACGCTGCCAAGCTTAGCAGTGTTCATTGGAGCGCTGTCTTTCAGACAGCTCTGTCTTCACCTGAGGACGGCTGCTTGTGTTGTTGCCGAAACGTCGTGAGAATTTTATTTTATTATGTTTTATTTTTATTATTTTATTATTTCCCTTCTACGTGACTTTACCGAAAGAACCAAGAAGATCAAGGAATTAGTCATGGGCGGCGACTCGAGTGCTTTTACGTGGCGGTTCGAGTCAGTATTTCGTTCGGTGCGGTGGACGGAGGAGGAGGCGTTGGACGTTTTACCTACCCTCCTCGATGATGTGTCGCTAGTGGTGTTCCGCTCTATTCCCTCTGACAAAAAGAAGACATTGAAGGGCGCGTTTGCCGAGATGGCGGAAGTTTATGAGCCACCTTTAGACACTCAGAGGAAGTTTATGCATTGTTGGCGAGGGAGCAACTCATCTCCCCTTGCCTACCGGGGCGCTCTGTTGGCGCTTGCAATGGCCGCCAGGCCTGATGTGCTCGACCCTCTCATCTTGTGCAAGATGTTTTAACTGTTAAAAGAGATGGGCATTCCACTGCCGGTGTGCGGTCATGAGCCGCTAACATCCCGGTGGGCCGCTAGGTGCCTCGACGCCCAGGACAACTTGTGCCATTGGGCACAGATGGCCACCTGGACGGGAGACGCGGGCCGAGATGGTGACCCGAAGGGATAGGCGCCATCTAAAGTCGTCCACATCCCGGACGACGTGGAGGTCGGGGACCTGGTCACCACCGCTCCTCGCTGGGATCCGTGGCAGAGACCTGACCCGCATCGTGAAGGGTCCTATTAAGCCGCGCGGGGCCGACGATGGGGCCAACGATGGGGCCGACGATGGGGCCGACGATGGGGCCGACGATGGGGCCGACGATGGGGCCGACGATGGGGCCGATGATGGGGCCACTCGGCGGGCTGAGATGACATGTTTCAAGTATGGCCACTTGGGCCACTTTGCACGGGACTGCCGAAGTGGCCCTCGTCCTCCACCGCCTCTCGGGCCTCCATCTTCGGTGACACCTCCATGGACGGACCACGACCCCGGCCAGGCAAGTCGGCAACGCATCAGACACCCGGCATCAATTGACATATCATGCATCTTCCGACGTGCGTAGTAGCCCGCCACTTCGCGATTCAGACGATGCCATTGGGGGTTCGCCGCGGTCGATAACACAATGGAGGAAATTGGCACGACGTGTTGTGACAGCAGCGATGGGATCTTCCACGGTACCGGGTTCAATACAGGGGGTAGACGTTCGGATATTAGTGGACACTGGGGCGTCTGCCACTATTATCTCGACGTGATTTTCCACCTCCTTTCTATCCCCGCTGCACGGGTGCGGCCGGCTTTTGATGCGTATATTGCTGCTAATGGGGGTAGTATGGGCATCGCCAGGCAGGTTGGATGCCCATATTGCCATTGGGAATGTTGCTGCATCAGGGACGGTTTTGATTTCCAGGTCCTTGGCAGTGCCCTGTTTATTGGGCACCGACTTTCTTTGTAAGATGTATGTTAAAATTATTGTGGATCAGGGTTGTCTAGAGATGTTCTTTTTGCCGACCCCGCTCAGTCGTCCTCCGCCATGCGTGACAGTGCGGGCGCTTGCGGATGTCACTGTTGAGATTCCTCTGGGCTCCCAAATGCTCATGCCATTACAATACCGTAAACGATTCGGCGGAGCAGAGGCGGGGGCAGGTGTGCTGTTGTCCCCGTCAAACACCGCTACCAAGAGTCTTGCTTTTTTGGGAGCCCAAACGATTATCTGTGCCGGTCAGGCCCCGTTTTTGCAAGTTTTGAATGGGGTCTGGATGGTGTTTTGGTCCCGGCCGGTACGATTTTGGCTCATGCCACTACCGCCTTTACGGACCACGATGAGAACCGACCTGGGAAATTGGCTGGGGCGACTCATCTCGGGGCAATGTCCGACGATCGTTGGGTCGCGGATTTGTGCCATGAGAATTTTTCATTGGCCGCTGATCAACGCGGCGCGCTACGGGCGCTGCTATCCAGCTATGCTGACGTTTTTAGCACAGATGACTTTTATTGGGTTGCACATTGCTCTTGTCCCACCACATTCATACCGGTGTGGCGAGCCCTATACAACTGAATTCACACCGTTTGAGCCCCTCGGAAAGGGCCCATGTGTGCTGCGCGGTGGATGAGATGCTGGCCGCTGACATAATCTCTCCATTAAATAGCTCCTGGGGAGCACCTGTTGTTCTTGTTAAGAAAAAAGATGGTAACCTCCGGTTTTGTGTCGATTTTCGTAAACTTAATAAGGTTTCCGTGACAGATGCGTACCCTCTGTCACGGATGGACGATTCCCTCGATGCGTTGTCAGGGGCGCTTTCTTCCGGGTTCTGGCAGCTGCCCCTCGACGATTCTTCGAGGCCAAAAAAACTGCATTCCATACGCCTCAGGGACTTTTCCAGTTTAACTCAGGCATTGAAGTCACCCAACAAGATGACTCTATTCCGAGGGGCCACTTTAGCAAGCACCTGTGACAGAAGGTCATAGAAGGCATCTGACTCATCGACCTTGCCTGGGGACATAAGTAATGACGACCACCACTCATCGCCTCCGGTTGATGGGAAGGCGAGCCCAAAGTAGCCTGGGGCTTAGAGCTTCCCACACCTCACCGCCACGCTCCCACGCCCCCTTCATTCTTTTGTTCAGAAGAAGAGCCACACCCTGTTGTTTGGCAGTCTCCTGCCCCGAGTAGAGGACTGTCCACACCTCATGGTGGCAGGAGCCAGAGCCGGTCCACCGGACGTCCTGAATGCCAGAAAGATCCAGGCGGTACCGGTCCAGCTCCCGACAGAGGAGTTTGAGCCTTTCTGCCGCAGTGATCATTCGAACATTCCACGTGGCCATCCACAGTGGCTTTTTGTGGTTTCTGGAGGAGCCCCGAGGGTAAAGATTCAATCTCCTGGCTCCGCCAAATAGGGTTTGGTCAGGAGACGTCATAGACGCCTGTCCCCTCGGGGCCTCCGGCACAAGCCAATTAGAAAATTTTACGTGGTTTTGTGGTAATTAATTGAAGGTGGAGGGGTTACCAGCCCCTCGCACCCGTCCAGAGCCCCCATTTGGCCACTGTGGTGGTTACCAACGCCATGAGGGGAAAGGTCAATCGGAATTGGCCCTCCCCCCCACTGCACTGTCCACGACAGCATTGCCTGTCCGGCACCACGAGGAGGTAGGGGGTTGTTTTCGCCGGACTATTATCATTATCACCACCACCATCTACACCGCCCATCACATCATCACCAATCATCATCACCCAACATCGTCATAAGCCATCATCATCAACACCCATCATCATCACACCCAGCATCATCAGCAACTATCGTCATCAGCACCTATCATCACCACAACCCATATTCACCACCCACCATGATTACCATTCATCACCACCACCAACCATCATTAACACCACCACACATCTTCACCACCACCCATCTTCATCGTCATCATCACCCATAATAATAACCACCCATCGTCATCACCATTCTGCATCATCAACACCCATCATCATCACTCATTATCATCACCACATACCATCAGCAACACCACCACCGATCATCACCACACCCTATCATCACCACCACCCATTATAAGAACCACTTATTATCACCATCACCACCACCACCACAAATAATCATCAACCATCATCACCACCAACCTTCATCACCGGAAGTATCATCCCGACCACCCATCTTCACCACCTATCATTATCATTTATCACTATCACCACCACAGCATTAGTTGTTTGCATGTTTTACCACAAAAATGCGTGGTTATGCAGACTTGATATTAGGAAGTCCATTGGAGCTATGCACTTTTAAATCTTTAGAACTGGTTTGTTTAGTTTGTTATCCTTTCACCACACCTCCGTTGAACACGGTTGGCTTCGTACGGTGCTAAGGAAGTTTCACATGCATACAATGATGCCTTGCAATGGGTGTCTATTTGGTGTTTGAACATCTTACCACCTCCTGTATTATTGCTACCGGCAAAGAGGGTCCCATAGACAGTGCTAAAGATGTGTATGTGGAACTTCTTTCTCACCGTACGTAGTATGCATATTGAACGTCTTTCGCACTGTACATAGCCAACCGTGCTAATCGGAAGTGCAGGGAAAGTTCAAACTAAACACAATTTTTTTTCTTCTAAAAATATACTTTTCAATTGAAAGATGAGTTTTCAATGTACAGTGCAGGCACGATGATACAAATCTAAAATCGATCATAGAATCGACTTCTGAATCGCGTTGATTCCTACAACCCGGGAGGGAGGATTGGGTCGACGATTACCTATTTTCCCGCATATAGCCCGTATATGCATATAACCCGCAGACGCATATAACCCGCAGACACATATACCCCGCAAAAATAGCGTTTTGTGTAAAAAAAAAAATCAGATAGCCTGCACCTCCATATACCCCGCAGGGTCTTGTTTTTTTGTAAAAAGTGGTATACCCCGCGGGTAATGTTGTATATATGGGCACTTTTCCAAAATTCATATTAAGAATAATTCGGCCAATATATTTTTTTAATCAACCGCGGTGTAGCACGAGGCACAAACAAAAATTGTAACAACCACCCTCACAACAGCTGCCTTTCACACTCGAGGCCAGAGAGCAGGAGGTGAGCCATACAAGGGTAATAAAAAAAAACACCGCGAGGGAAGGTGGGGGCGCTGAGGGGACGCACCGGGGGCCATCTGGAGCAAACTTCCTTTGTTGGCCAGATAACGCGAGGAAGCCAATTATCACCCCAATAAAGTAGAACACACACACGGACTCACATACCACTTCCCCTCCCCCACAGCAAGCGACATCAAAGGAAATTCGGGTCCTTTGTGAGAAGGGAGAGAAAGAGGGGAGGGATTATACTTTTCTAAGTCCGAACACGATTCACAAATTGTCAGTCTTGTGATGGAGGCTTCTCGCGACGGAGGCTCACGAGGGAACAGTCCCGCGAGGGAGCAGAGCTGAGTTCGGCATCGGCCGACAGAGTATCGCCGAAAGTTTTTATTCTACAGTTATTCTGGTGTGTTGTGTCGCTCGCAAAGTCAAGGATTGCGATAAGTTTGATTGCACTAAGCTTTCACAGTCGGCTAAGAGGTGTGCGGATACAATTACAAGTTTTGAGAGTGGATGCCAGCAGCTGCAGCTGGAGTTGCGCTAACGAGCAATCAACCGAGAGAAAGGGCGGAAAGCGCCAAGCATCGACCAAGCGAGCATCGTACAGGACCAGCAACAGAGGACACGCTGCAAGCGCAATCGTGCATCGCCAGATAGCACGGAGCAAGAGAGAGAGCGCACCACCAGCGCCAACAGAAGAAGTATCGCTCGAAAGTCATTCTGCTCTGGGTACCGACTCCCACGAGCCACTGCAGTTTGAGTTGAGCTGACAAGAATTCCAGCATCATCCTCGAGAACGGACGGAAAGCGCCAAACATCGACCAAGCCAGCATCACAGTGTAATAACAGCCATAGAGGGTTCATGTGGGGATTGGCTTGCCGGTCCTGCTCGTAGCCAATAAGGGTTGAGATAGGGACCATGGCCCATGCGTCATCACGACAGGTCATCAGGAGTGATTGGCCTAGCCATTCGGAGCCCCAGCTAATGGGGAGCCGGATGAGGGGCGTGGTCCCGGGATTGACAGGGAACCATCGAGAATGGTCGAAGCTGTCCATGCACGATTGGCTGGGGGAACCACGTGACGAAGGTCTTAAGAGCGAGTGAGAGGGAACGATCGCGAGCAGACTGGAACTGACAAGAGCAGGGTCACGCGCGGACGGGGCCTCGGGTTGCCACGTGCGCGGTGGGGACTTAGTGCGTAGTCTGTCCCTTCTCCGTTGTCTACGAGCAACGGAGAGTGAGTGAACAAATTGTGGAGTGGAAATAAAGGACTGATTCAGAAGCCGTCTCATGGAGGATTATTACACTGGTGTCAGAAGTAATTCTGCGACTGTTTGGACGATCGTCAAGATGTCTAAGCACCTCAGAAAAAAGAACCTGCCCGTGCCTCTGTCGGAGGAAGAGGTCGAGACGGATGAAGATGAGCTGTTGGGAGCTACAGCCCTGGTGCCGCCGGCTGACGACGCTCGCCTCGACGCCTCTCAGCGTCGACCGGGGGAGGATGCGACTACCGCAGGACCGAGAGACGAATGGTGGCTGATGGCGGAGCAGATTGAGTCGTTGCGCGCAATTCTGCTAAGCCTGGTGACCGCGGTGGCGTCCTCACCAGCCGTGGGTCGCCAGATCGCCGATCAGCTGGACGCCGCGGGAAGGGGTCCTGCTATGGAAGCAGGACCCGCCATTGCTCCTACCACGCGGGAGGACGCCGTCGTCTTGGGTGGGGTGGCTGCGCCGGAGTCGTCGGCCGCCATTTTGGGCGCGCCTACCACCACGCGGCCGCCGGACGCCATTTTGTCTGCACCGAGCGGAGAGCGGGAACGGCGGCCGGAGACGCCCGCAGCACGCGCCTGCCACCGCGGACATCGCCTTCCACAAATAAAAGAATTTATCGCCGGGGGCGATTGGAGTGCTTTTACGTGGCGCTTCGAGTCAGCTTTTAGATCTGTCAACTGGACGGAGGAAGAAGCGCTGGGAGCGCTACCTACGCTGCTCGATGATGTGTCTCTGGGAGTCTTCCGCTCCATCCCGGCGTCCAAGAAGAAGACACTGCGGGATGCGTTCACAGAGATGGCGGAATTTTACGACCCGCCGACATCGGCCACCAGAAAATTTATGTCGCGTCGCCGGGCACCGGAGGAATCGCCGTTGGCCTATTGGGGGGCGTTGATGGCGATGGCCATGGCCGCCTACCCCGACGCAACGGCCGAGCATTTGGATCCTCTCATCCTTTCCCGCATGCTGGAGTTGTCTCAGGAGCTCAACATCTCTCTACCAGTGTGCGGCCACGAACCGCTTTCATCGCGGTGGGTGGCGCGCTGCCTGGACGCTAAGTTTAATATCAAGCGGTGGGACCAGATCGACGGGCCGCCTCTGGGGTGGTCTCCGTGACTGGTTGTCCACTGCTCCGACGACTCGGGCGACGACGACATGCTGGCTGCTGCTGTCCCGCATAGGATTCCGGGCCGGCGGCTGCGCGACCAGCGGGACGACTACACGGGTCGACCGCGTGCGAGGGCCGGGTCGTCCGACCACCGGCCGACGTTGGCCGCGTGTTTTAAGTGCGGCAGAAGGGGCCACTTCGCCCGTGACTGCCGCTGCCGACCTCTGCTGTCGCCTCCTCCGCCAAGGGGACCTCTATCTCCTCTACCTGTCGCGGAGCTGCAACAACCTCGGGCGAGTCGGCACAAATCGGACACCCGGCAGGTTGTGTCACATCACTCATCCACTCGCACTCATTCTTACACTCCTCAGGGTAATTTTACTTCTCCTGCTCCATTGACACGCTCTGCTACACAGTGGAAGAAATTGGCTCGCAGTGTTGTGGCTGCGGCGTCAGGCTCGTCGACGGTACGCGGTACCATCGACGGCGTTGATGTCCGTATTTTGGTGGACACTGGCGCATCGGCTACCATCGTTTCGGATGTAATTTTTCATTTGTTGTCCATTCCTGCGTCGAGAATACGCAAGGTTAATGATGCGTGTGTTGCCGCCAATGGGGGGAGCATGGGTATCTGCGGACAGGTGGATGTGAGCATCACTATCGGAAATATTACTGCCGCAGGACCTGTGTTAATTTCTCGCTCACTAGCTGTTCCATGCTTGTTGGGTACGGATTTCCTGCGCCGGATGCCGTTGCGAATACGGGTCGACCAGGACTGTTTGGAAATGCCAGGGGGTCGTAGGATGGCATTCCTGCCTTCCCTGCTGGCCAAGGCGCCTACAGGTAACGCGGTTACTGCTGTAGTTGCGGCTACGGTGGAGGTTCCATCGGGAGCACAAATGCTTATTCCGCTACGTTACCGAAAACCACTTCAAATGGGAAAGGGTGCGAAAGGCGTGCTATTATCCCCATCGAATTCCGTATCGAAATCTTTTTCTTTGGCGGCGGCACAAACGATCGTGCGCCCAGGTCAGGCACCTTTCATACAGGTCTTGAATGGGGGACCTGATCGCGTTGTTGTTCCGGAGGGATCGGTGCTGGCTCACGCCACTACCGATTTCGCCTCTTGTGAAAAACCGCCGCGCGCTCGGATGCCCGCGAGTGGGCCTCCGCATGATCGTTCACAAGAACGCTGGATCGCCGATTTATGCGGAGAGAATTCTTCCTTGTCAAATGAACATAGGAACGCATTGCGTTCGCTGTTGCTGCAGTACGCTGATGTGTTCAGCAGAAACGATTTGGACCTCGGACGCACATCGCTTTTGTCGCACCATATTGAAACCGGTGCGTCGCCGCCTGTCTGTATGCACCCTCACCGCATGAGCCCGGCGGAAAGGGAACACGTGCGTGGGGCGGTAGATGAATTGTTGGCGGCGGATATTATCTCGCCATCCAATAGTCCTTGGGGCGCGCCCGTCGTTTTGGTTAAGAAAAAAGATGGTGGTACGAGGTTCTGCGTTGATTTCCGCCGGCTGAACAAAATCTCGGTGGCGGACGCGTACCCCTTACCGAGGATGGATGACTCATTGGATGCTTTATCGGGTGCTAAATTCTTTTCCACCCTCGACCTGTCCTCGGGCTTCTGGCAGCTTCCCCTCGATGATGAGTCAAAACCCAAAACGGCATTCCGCACGCCGCAAGGCCTCTTTGAATTTAATCGGTTGCCGATGGGCCTGAACGCGGCTCCGGCCACGTTTCAGCGGCTCATGGAATTGGTGTTGGCGGGACTGCAGTGGGAAACGTGCCTCATATATCTGGACAATATAATTGTCTTTAGCCGCACGTTCGAGGAACATCTCCAACGCCTTGAGACAGTTTTTCAAAGAATGCGTGCGGCTGACCTTAAGTTTAAACCGAGGAAATGCCACCTCCTGCAACACTCCGTCCGTTACCTGGGTCATATTGTCAGTTCGGACGGTGTATCCACTGACCCTCTGAAAACGAAGTGTGTACGTGAGTGGCCCACACCCACTTCAGTGGGTGATGTTCAGCGGTTTATTGGATTCGCTTCCTATTATCGCCGCTTCGTTAAAAACTTTGCGATGTTGGCAAAACCATTACATGCTCTGACTGGCAAAAATCAAAGGTTTAAATGGGGGGCGGAGGAAGAAAGTTCCTTCACGGCACTTTGGGACCACCTCGCCACGGCGCCTACGTTAGATTACCCAGATTTTTCACAGCCGTTCATCCTTGATACGGACGCTAGTGATATCGGCACTGGGGCCGTTTTGTCGCAACGTAAGGACGGGGTTGAGAGGGTGGTGGCGTATGGCAGCAGGGTTCTGTCTCCTGCGGAAACGCGATATTGCGTGACAAGGCGGGAGCTTTTGGCCATTGTCCATTTTGTTCGATTGTACCGACCGTACCTGTATGGACGGAAATTCCTGGTCCGCACTGATCATGCGGCTTTGCAATATTCCCTCAAATTGGATCAGCCGTCAGGCCAATTGGCCCGGTGGTTGGAATCGTTACAGGAATTTTCCTTCGATATAACATACCGAAAGGGGGCCCGTCATGTGAACGCTGATGCGCTCTCAAGGCTGCCGCCCGTTCCTCCGTGCACTTGCCTGACGGGCACGCACCGCTGCGCCGCACCGCTCACGTCGCCCTGCCCGGTTATGGGGGTGATAGCGAATGAGGACGACGCAGGGGCGAAAGCGAAAGAGGACGACCAGCAGGTGTCGGTCGACACCGATGATACCTTACGGCTGCCGCACGCGGTCTGGTTGCGCGAGCAGGAGGCCGATGCCTCGCTGTCTCCACTACGTAAATTGGTTGGGAAACAGAAAACGCAATTGGCGGGCTGGAAGTGGCAGATGTTCCGGGGTAAGTCGGGATTGTTGATGTGTACCGACGGGGTGTCTGACCGACCACGCTTGGTGGTGCCTACTTCGCTTCGCTACGACCTGCTCCGTGCTCTGCACGCTGAGAAGTTGATGCACCTCGGCGTCCAAAAGACTGTTGCTGCGATGCAAAAGGATTTTTTCTGGGCCGGTATGACGGCGGACATCAATGATTTTGTCCGCTCGTGCCATGACTGTGCGAAAAGGAAGCCGCCTCGGAACCACTATGTTCCACCGTTGCGTTCCATTGAAGTGTCCCGTATCAACGAATTGGTGGCTCTCGACATTCTGGGGCCATTTCCCCCGTCGGCTAGAGGCAATAAATACCTTCTGGTCGGGGTGGAATATTTTTCTCGATGGCCGATGGCCTGGCCTCTGCCCGACCAAACGGCAGCGTCCATCACCGACGCTTTCTTGAACGGGTATGTCATGGACAAGGGGGCACCTGAAAGGCTGCTCACAGATCAGGGCCGGAATTTCTCCTCTAAATTGCTTAGGGAAGTTTGTGATGCGCTAGGTACAAAGAAAGTTCGCACCTCCCCATACCATCCACAAACAGATGGTATGGTGGAACGATTCAACCGTACCCTTTCCGCTATGCTTTGTCACACGGTCAGTGAAAAGCAAACCGATTGGGACTTGCACATACCAGGCGTCTTGGCGGCATACCGCATGGTTCCGCACACGTCCACGGGATACTCACCGTTTTTTTTTATGTATGGCCGTGAAAATGTTCCGCCCATCGATGTGCAACTGGGTACGCCGAGTAAACAACCGTCCCGCTCCCTGCCTGACCACGTGTGTGACTCGCTTGAACGAGTAACGGAAGCGCGAGAGGCTGCCCGGTGTGCGACGGCTCGTGCTCAGGCAAGGAACGAACGGTACGCGCGTCGATCGCATTCTCGCATGCCTTGGTCAGTGGGAGACCTGGCGTGGCTCCACTGCCCCCAGGTACCGGCGGGCACATCCCCTAAACTACACAGGCCATGGCGGGGGCCTGTGACGCTCGTGGATGTTCAGAACTCGCAAAGTATCCGCGTTCAATACGGTAAACGTCGGTGGTATGTTCATTCCTCGCGAATTAAACCCTATGTTGACGCGCGTGTCGGTCCTTCATCCCCAATAGCTGACCTGCCGGGTTCTGCCGGGCCGACTACGCCGCTTGACACGCCCGTTGATCCAAAGGGGGACTGTGTTGTGCCTCCTGCAGATGAACAGGTTCTGAGGGCTGAGGAAGCCCCCGCTGCCCGCCCTCCAACGGGGCCCGCCCTGGACGTGACCAAGCACCAACAACCGACTTCTCCTTCGAGCCTGCCACCTCCTATTAATCCGGAAGCGAAGCGACCTTGCGCTGGGAGCGGAGAGGGTCCCGCGTCGCGTACGCGGTCGAAGTCTCTTCCGTTTCGTTAACGTTTGATCGTTCGCTTATTTCCTGTCGTTACCGCGCTGCAGGGGCGCCCTAATGTATGTTGTGATTTTCTTATAATTATTATGGGTGACTGTTTTACATGTTGTTAGGCGCGGGAACGCCTGTTCACCCTCAAATTGTTAAACGCACCTTGGTGCCCTAATAAGATGTTGCGGAATTGGTTCTTCACCCTTTTCCCAGCCGAGACGGCTACATTTTTTCACCGGTGGGGGGGGGGGGGGGGGGGGGGTGATGTAATAACAGCCATAGAGGGTTCATGTGGGGATTGGCTTGCCGGTCCTGCTCGTAGCCAATAAGGGTTGAGATAGGGACCATGGCCCATGCGTCATCACGACAGGTCATCAGGAGTGATTGGCCTAGCCATTCGGAGCCCCAGCTAATGGGGAGCCGGATGAGGGGCGTGGTCCCAGGATTGACAGGGAACCATCGAGAATGGTCGAAGCTGTCCATGCACGATTGGCTGGGGGAACCACGTGACGAAGGTCTTAAGAGCGAGTGAGAGGGAACGATCGCGAGCAGACTGGAACTGACAAGAGCAGGGTCACGCGCGGACGGGGCCTCGGGTTGCCACGTGCGCGGTGGGGACTTAGTGCGTAGTCTGTCCTCTCTCCGTTGTCTGCCAGCAACGGAGAGTCAGTGAACAAAGTGTATTGTGGAGTGGAAATAAAGGACTGATTCAGAAGCCGTCTCCTGGAGGATTATTACAACAGCACCAGCCGCGCCATCGAGCAAGAGTGTCAGCGCCAGCGAGAGTGCCGTGTGTTCGACCACACACACCCACCTGCACCAGCTGGGAACCAAGACATCCTGCAGCAGACGAGCTGTGCCCGCTATCTGACGACGGAATCATCGCGCACCGCCGATGGCGAGCATTGTGCCGACTCGTCATCCAGCTACGGAGAGAGCTTGCAGCTAACAGCAAACCCGCCCAAGCGAGGAAGCGAGGGAGAGAAAGCCGCTGTTTGTATGCCCCTCCCCCAGCCTCACAAGCTCACAACGTAGCACCTGGCGTCTACTTAATACAAAGAGTTGATCAAGGAAAAAAACACATACATATACATATGTAGAGGTGTTACGGAGGGCAAACAAACACACTGGGCGTGGTTATGCCCGTACGCCAAGAGGTGCTTACATCCACGTCCGCACCGTTTAGCCTGGGGGGCTAACTCGGCGCTGGGATCTCCCACGGCCCAACCCCTCAGTGGGGGAGTTGCTATATAAGGCGGTGAGCCGGAGGGCTCGGGGGGCAGTGTTCAGCCTTAACCAGCGAAGCAAGAAGACCGGCTAGATAGGCCCTGGGACTCCCCTGGATCGCTGTCCTTCTCAGGACCGACCAGGGCAAGCCAGTGGCGTGGCCCCAAGAGCCCAGAGCCGATGCTCTTGTAAGAGCCGGTCTGGGGACTCAGGGTGCCGTAATCCCAGCTTAACCAGAGCTGGGTTAGCTAGCCTCCCCTAGCCCTGTAGTGGAGGACCTAGGAGTAGGCTAGCCGTGACATAGATTGTGTGATCTCCCTGTTAGACGGGTGAAGGGGCCGATACCCCTTCGAGTGTTGCACATCTCGGCCTGTTATGTACATTGTGGTTAATAAATAAGTGTGCCTCCAACTACGTCGTCCAAGTCTCCTGGAACCTACTACACATACCCAGACTAACACAATAATTTCTCAAAGAAACAACACACACACACAGATGAACCATTCGCTGGTCATGAAGGCATCGCTGCTCATCGAGTGATAAGAATATGGTCGTTTATAATTAGTCATTATATATTTTACTATTATTATTTTTTATCGCATAAAATTACCAATATTCATAATCAACGTTTTTGGGTTTAGATCGCGTTTATTTATAAATGTGTCGTAACCCTCCACCACCCGACACGGCCAATCAGTAAAAATGTGTCACGTTGACAAAGACAAATAGTTCACTGCTTTAGCCCACCGGTGTGTTGAAGCCACAACATTTACAATTTGAGTCGTACTCAAATTGTAAATGTTGTGGCTTCAACACACCGGTGGGCTAAAGCAGTGAACTATTTGTCTTTGTCAACGTGACACATTTTTACTGATTGGCCGTGTCGGGTGGTGGAGGGTTACGACACATTTATAAATAAACGCGATCTAAACCCAAAAACGTTGATTATGAATAACATTGGTCGCGAAAGCCTATGTGTTAAAATTACCAATATGTTAATCGATGCAAACTAAATTTTTGAAACCTTCGTTACGAATCTACACGCTCACAGGGAGAATATTGTGTTAAGCATTTCTTTTGAACACCGAATCTTGCCCACGAATTAATTGAAGCTTAGCCAAAAGATAAGTATCTCGCGTAAGCAGGACACATCGCCGCACACCATTGTCTCAAGACATTTCGTTAATTATATAATCATGCCGATGAATCTATTGACGTATACTTTTGCCTTTGGGGTATAACAATTGGCTTTTATTGCCTTTCGTATGAATATCGTTGCATGCATGTTTTAAGGACTTTCCCTATCGCCATATATGCTCGCGTACTCGGTGGAATTAATAAATTGCTCGGTTGCCCAGTTCTACGACATAATCATTGATGGTTAAATGTACTGATCACCGAGGGAAATTTCCCCGATGATACTGTGGATAATTCCAAGCATGAGAGTTCGCATATTAGAGTGTTACGTTTTTGTTTAGAATTAAAATTGTTTAACACAGAAGAGTCTGAGTGCTTCCTTCCTGAGTTCATGCGTAATAATCTTATTTATAAGAACTGTATCCTGCGTTGATATATAAATTTGGTGACCTGATATAAACACACTAAGACGTAATCAGTAAATGTTTAAGCGTGAATAATTGCATCATCCCGATTGATAATACGACCCTAGACAACGAAGCTAAGCCTAATTATCATAACTGCCAACATTAGCATAATCGTATACATTCGCATACATTGATGAGATAATATCCACACTTAGCATAATGTTTGTGCATAATTACACAGATTAGCGTAATTTCCGGTAATTACACATTTTCCCAATCTTCATTACATTTTTATTATTTTTTTAAATACATTTTTTCAAAACCCGACATATACAACAGTTAGTTATATGCGGGAAAATATGGTATTATCATGCAACATTTAACCTCGACAGATTCCACTCAGCGGTGGATCGAGCATAGCTCAAGTGAAGTAATCTATTAAACAATTACATTTTTAGTATTTTGCCAGGTAAGGTCCACTAAGCTATGTACATCATTAGACCTCCTTTGCCAGTACCAAAATATAATAATAGTGTTTTTCCCCTTTTTTTGGTGTGGACCAATCAGTTTCAAGGACAATGCATATATTATCATAGTGTGTTTTTGTTTGCATTTCGACTGCAAGTATTGCAGTTAATGCAGACATGAATCCTTGTAAAAAGGTTTCAGTTTTGTTGCCAGAAAAAAGGGGAAAACCCCTATTATTAAGCTACTAGCATAAGTACCCGGCGTTGCCCGGGTGAAAAATATATTTCTTAATAACCTTACATATATACACAGATGGGCTGCTACCCCTGCCCCCCCCCCCCAGCCACGATCTCCTCGGCCGCTGTGCAGTAATATGTACGGCCTATAGTGTGGTGGGGTGTCGAGGCCTAGTACCGTGCAGAGCCTCCGGCCTCGCCTAAATTTCCCACCCGGCTGAGGCTGGGTACGGGTGCCATTCCCCCCCCCGTGCTACAATAATACTGTCTAATCGCTATAATTGTATTATCTACCGACCCTATAATAGTAATTGCACACATTGGGGTGGGGGGGGGGAGTGAAGAGGACATGAAACTTTGATGAATTTACCTCAGAGTCGCGTGGTGGGTGTCGAGGCCTAGTACCGTGCAGAGCCTCCGGCCTCGCCTAGATTGCCCACCCGGCTGAGGCTGGGTACTGGGTCCGGTACCCCCCCCCCCCCCGCGCTACAATAATACTGTCTAATCGCTATAATTGTATTATCTACCGACCCTATAATAGTAATTGCACACATTGTGGTGGGGGGGGAGTGAAGAGGACGTGAAACTTTGATGAATTTACCTCAGAGTCGCGTGTTAATGCGTGCGCATATTTTTAACGGGAATTAAAAATGGCGTCCACCCCGCAGCGAATGCGTCGCTACCCGTTGCCAAGGGCAACCGCCGTCCAATGAAACTGCGTATGGTCCGGCCACACAGACACACACACAGACAGACCGACAGACAGATTTGCGATTTTATATATATAGACTAGCATAAGTACCCGGCGTTGCCCGGGTGAAAAATATATTTCTTAATAACCTTACATATATACACAGATAGGCTGCTACCCCTGCCCCCCCCCCCCCCCCCCCCCCAGCCACGATCTCCTCGGCCGCTGTGCAGTAATATGTACGGCCTATAGTGTGGTGGGGTGTCGAGGCCCAGTACCGTGCAGAGCCTCCGGCCTCGCCTAAATTGCCCACCCGGCTGAGGCTGGGTACGGGTGCCATTCCCCCCCCCCCGCGCTACAATAATACTGTCTAATCGCTCTAATTTTATAATCTACCGACCCTATAATAGTAATTGCACACATTGGGGTGGGGGGGGGGAGTGAAGAGGACGTGAAACTTTGATGAATTTACCTCAGAGTCGCGTGGTGGGTGTCGAGGCCTAGTACCGTGCAGAGCCTCCGGCCTCGCCTAGATTGCCCACCCGGCTGAGGCTGGGTACTGGGTCCGGTACCCCCCCCCCCCGTGCTACAATAATACTGTCTAATCGCTATAATTGTATTATCTACCGACCCTATAATAGTAATTGCACACATTATGGTGGGGGGGCGAGTGAAGAGGACGTGAAACTTTGATGAATTTACCTCAGAGTCGCGTGTTAATGCGTGCGCATATTTTTAACGGGAATTAAAAATGGCGTCCACCCCGCAGCGAATGCGTCGCTACCCGTTGCCAGGGGCAACCGCCGTCCAATGAAACTGCGTATGGTCCGGCCACACAGACACACACACAGACAGACCGACAGACAGACAGATTTGCGATTTTATATATATAGATGGACATTTTGTTTACATCACGAACGACCGCACGAGTCATCGATTCGCGAACCGTGGCTCGCCGCAAGGCCTAAAATTCACCGCTTACAGCAATACAGTGTCTCTATAATACTCCACGCGATATAACGTAACGTATGTATTACTAATAGACATGCACAACACACCAGACCAACAACACTCTACAAAAACAAGCTCTGTGGCCTGAAAGGGGAAAACAAGAATCGACGTTTCGGGCACTGGCCCTTCCATGCATCGTGGTATGATAGTCCATCGACCGAAACGTCGCCGATGGTCTTTTCCATTTCAATGACATAATGTAAAGTTGTTTTGTTTGTGCGCCACTACAAAGACCAACAGGCCCCGTATAGCCTAAACAGACTGTTGTGCCAAGTGCTGTTCGTGAGTGCCTACGAAGGCCGCAACGGCGCACGGGGGGGAGGGTGGTCGGCACCACGCCCAGCCGCCTTTGTCTCCCTGGCGGCGATTGTTTACACACCGCACCCGGTACCTTTGAGGCCGAGTCGACCTAAGAGAGGCCCAGGACCGGTTCAGGTAATCGTCGCTGATGGTGTTGGGTGTCCGTGAGTGGAAATCAAACTCGAGTTTGCCATGTTGGGAGCGCTACACGCTGCGCCACCGCTCCCGACAAACGCACAACAACAAAGATCCCCGTGTAGCCTCAAGAGACTCTTGGGGCAAGTGCTGTTAGCGAGCAGCACCTCAGAAGACCGGCACGGTATGTGGGGGCTGATGCTCCCCGCCTCCTCTCCCCCTTCCTCCTCCCCTTCTTCCCGCCGCGCTGACGCCGATCGAGTCATCGGCCTCGCCGCCTCCGCGTCCTCTCTGTGGGGCATAACTCGGGGCTGGCCCTCCACCGCCTGGGGTTATCCACACACTCCCCATTGGAGATGACTCCTTGCGCGCGCGTACCCGTGCGCACTGCTGCCCATGGCTCGCGCTAAAAATAGATGTATGAATATGCGCGGGCGCAGTCACCACCACCAACAATAACCACCACCAACAATGACCACCACCAGCAGCACCACCAGCAGCACTAGCAGCACAAGCAGCACCACCAGCAGCACCAGCAGCACCAGCACTACCACCAGCAGCACCACGTGCTTGAATTACGCACCCGCCGACACCCTTAAGGCGAGCGTCGCAACGAGAACCGACTGCGTAAAACGCGCGGGGTGAATACGCACTCGCGCGCAAACACCTGGGCACAATGATGAATGAACGCCGACAGGATTCGCGCGCAAAACTCGGGCACAATGGTGAATGAACGACGATCGTCACGCGTAGGTTGCTTCGCGCGTTAACCCGTTGCTCAAACGCGCGCAGTTAGCGCGGCACAAACACAACGACAATCGAATCGAGGTTGCTTCACGCGTTTCACCCGTCGTTCACACCTGCCCCACCCTACTCCCAGCACCCCTCCACACCCACAGAAACCACACAACGTCGGTATTTTATGTTAGAGTTTTATACAGGTAGGATCAACAGTTTCACACTGCCCACCCGGGATTATTTGTCTGTCGTGCATAGCCCCTCCCAAACATGTACACTCCCGGATTGGTTGAAGTGCGTCACGTGACCGCGAGCTCTGTCGTGCACGAATGCGCTGTCCAAGCAAGTTCCTACCTGCCCACTCCGAAGGCGTTTCCCGGCGCGACTGCAAGTAAATGCTACGTGACCCGGAGCCGAAACCCCCCCCCAGCGAGCAGCGTCTCACCTGGCTGTTCCCAACCCTCACGCTATTCCTCACCCCTCTTACATACTCACGACCGTGCTGGGAGTCGAAAGACGAGGGTGCAGGAGATCCCTGTCCTTGTCGTGTTCCACTGTGTTCGGCCGCATCTCTTGGATGCTCGAGTGGCTGGAAGGCTGGTGGAATTACTTGCTGAAAAAACACATTCTTTCCTCCTTTTATCTCTTTCTACATCAGAGCTGGGGGGTCCTCTCAGCCAATCAGAGCGCCTCCACGCGTACCTCAGTCCTGTCAGGAGGACCATCGGCCCGCCGCTCGTTGCCCCGCCACCCACCTGTCGTTTTGCCTTTGCCCACTTTTTAATCCATTGTTTTATACGCCTGCCCCTCTCTTTCTCGTGCTGCCTGCTGGTAGCTCGGCTCCCTCCAAGGTTTCCCTCCACTGTGCTGGGTGTGCTCTCTCTGCGGTTGCTTAGTGGCCTCGCTGTGACCATGTAATTTCAAGTCAATCCACGGCGCCGCAGTGCCATTCGACCTGGAGGGGGGGTCCGCCAATTCCCCAGCACTGGTAAACCGTGAGACCTCCCCACGAGGGGGGCTCTCGGGTGAAAACCCAGGCGCCGAGGGACCCTCCCATGAGGTCCTACGTGGGGGTATGTGTGTGGGCGCCGGCAGAGCTGCTCCGTTGCTGTGGCATCACATAGCCCCTTGAGAACTCTCCCGGCCCTCGTTGCCGGTCTCGTGGGTCGTGGCTCCGTTCTCTGAGGCTCCCGCGGCTGTCTCCTTCTCCACTCCAATGGCTCCTCCCGCCCCCCCCGGCACCTACGGGCTGGGGAACAAACTCAGAGGCAGAGGGGTCTAGGGGCCGCCGCCCCCGCCGCCTCCCGGCCAAGCCGAGATCTCTCGGGGGCCCATATATGGTGCGAAGCGTCCGAGTATGGGGGGCACGGGGGTCCCGGGATTTTGGGGTACCCGAACGGTGGGGCTCTCTCTCGCTGGGGCTGCTCTCCATTATTTTAATTGGCGGATGTTGACCACCGTCTCTCGGCCCCTCTCCCCGCCCTGGATCAGCACCGTCTAGGGGGAGATCTGCCGCACCACAGTCCAGGGTCCATGCCAGTAGGTGGTCAGCTTCCCTACCTGCCCAGCCCCGACGCGTGGGGTGTGCAGCCACACTTTAAAGCCCATCGAGTAAAAGGGGGGCTCCGTACGGGGTCAGGTGCCCTGCTCTTGCCGCTGATGTGTGGCCTCCCCCTGTTGGTAGGCGCGGCCACGGGCCCCTCATAGAGTCCCCATCAGGTGCTCCACGGGCCGGCTCCCTTCCTCTGGTTGCGGTTGGGGAACGCCGAACAACAGATTTGTGGGTAGGCGAGACTCACGACCAAACATCATTAGGAACGGGGTCTATCCCGTAGATGTGTGTACCGTGGTGGCGTATGCGAACAGGGCATATGGGAGGTGTTCATCCCAATCCTGTTGATTGGCGGCCGCCATACGTTCGAGCTTCCCGGCTAAGGTCTGGTTCATGTGCTCCACCATGCCATTCACCTGGGGGTGGTACGTCGTAGTTCAGTCCTTCTGGATTCCGAACTCCCGGCACAGTGCATGAAATAGCTCTGCCTCAAACTCACTACCTTTGTCAGTAATGACTCGTTCGGGGATCCCATGTTTAAGCACGTAGTGCTCCACAAATGCCCGGGCAACTACAAGGGCCGTTTTGTCGGGGATGGCCAACGTCACAGGATAGCACGTGAAATACTCCACCGCTATGAGGATATACCAGTTGCCTCAGTGGGATCGCGGGAATGGCCCCTGTAGGTCGATCCCAACTAGCTGGTTCACCCGGCTGATGTGGAACGACCTCAGGGGCACCTGATACCGCGCCGGTTTCTGCCCACACTGCTGACAAGCACGGCAGCCCTGTACCCAAGCCGCCACGTCTTGCGCCAATTTGGGCCAGAGATAGTGGCGACGCAGGATCTCTCGAGTGCGCCATTCCCCATCATGGCCCCTGAGTGGGTGGTCGTGCACCAACCGTAGCAGCTGTGGCCGCACCTGGGTGGGAACACAGATGCACTCCGGCTGGCCGGCTTCGGTTAGTTCCCACACCACCCCGTTCTTTACACACAACCGGGCATACAATCCACTCCAGGGTCCCGGTAGGGCGACCTTTTCCTCCCGCAGGGCTGCCTCCACCGCCGCCAGGTCCGAATCCCGCTGCTGGGTCTGCACAGCCAACGTCCTCTTGGATCCTACTGGGCGGGGTTGAGCGGCCCGTCGAGCCCCGGGGTGTGGGCTCCGTGCCCGCTGGGCGGTCCACTGGGTCCCTGGCTCCTTCTGCAGGGGTCTCTGTGGCACACACGGTACTCTCTCTCTCGATGGAGGGGGTTAGTTTCAGGGCGTTCCAGGGGGGCCATTGCCTCCCGGCAGTGTCCCCCCATGAAGCACGGGCAGGCCTCCTCCGCCCTCGTCTCGGCACACACCGCGGGCCGTCTTGACAAGGCGTCCGCATTTGCGTGCGTCCGCTCAGTCCTGTACTCGATTGGCAGGTTATATTCCTGCAGCTGCATCAGCCACAAGACCATTTTCCCCCGCGGTTCCTTGAATGTGAGGAGGAACTGCAGAGCATAATGGTCAGTGCGCACAGCGGCATTTACTACCATACAAATACGTTTGGAACTTCTTACACGCGAAAAGCACAGCATACAGTTCCTGACGGGTCATGCAACAATTCAGTTCAGCCCCGCTCAGGGTCCGGCTGGCGAATGCGATGACCCGCTCCATCCCATCCTGCACCTGTGACAACACCGCGCCCAGCCCACTGCTGCATGCGTCAGTGTCCAAAATGAAATAGGTGGAAAAGTCAGGGAAAGCCAGGGTGGGGGGGGGGGGGGGGGTATGGGTGAGGTGGTCCTTGAGGGTGATGAAGGCCGTCTGGCAGGCCTCCGTCCACTGATAGGGGTTCTTAGGGGAAGTGAGTTTGGTGAGGGGGCGTGCAATCTCGCTGAATCCTTTCACAAATCGACGATAATAAGTGGCTAGCCCCAAAAATAACCTGATCTCTGTCAGGTTCCTTGGCAGTAGCCATTCCACTTCGGCGCGTACCTTTTCCGGGTTGGTACACACCTCTGCCTCGCTGACGCGGTGTCCGAGGTACCCAACCTCGCGCTGCGCAATATGACACTTACGCGGCTTGAGCTTGAGATGGGCTGCTCGCAGTCACTGGAACACCTTCCGTAACCTGGACCAGTGCTCAGACAGGGACCTACTGAACACTATCACGTCATCCAGGTAAATTAGGCACTGTTCCCATTGCAAGCCCCGCATCACCAACTGCATCCACTGCTGGAATGTCGCAGGCGCGTTAGTGAGTCCGAACGGGAGTACTTGGAACTCGAACAGTCCCATCGGGGTGGTAAATGCGGTCTTTGGCCAATCCTCCTCCGCCATCTCCACCTGCCAGTACCCAGACACTAGATCGAGGGTGGAAAAATACCGCGCCCCTGCGAGGCTGTCAAAGGTGTTATCGATGCAGGGGATGGGGAAGGCGTCGCCGAGGGTGACTGCGTTCAACTTTCGATAGTCAACGCAAAACCGGGTTGACCCATCCTTTTTTGTCTCCAGTACAACCGGGGCAGACCAGGGGCTCGCTGAGGGCTAGATTATATCCACGACTGCCTCTTTAATCTGGGCCCATTCCAGTGCGCCCACTCGGTATGCGAGGAGTTTGATGGGTCGGGTGGCACCTGTGTCAATTTGGTGCTTAATGAGGTCTGTCTGGCCCACATCCGAATCGTGCTCACTGAACACGTCAGCGTACTTACGCAATCACCCACGTAGCTGATCGGCCTCCCCCTTAGGTAATTCTGCCCAGGGTACGTGTAACACATCAAGTAGGGGACGACCTCGGCTCTTGAAGCTGGTACCCTATTTGATAATGTATTGAGAGTCACCCCTGCTCATGCAAATTCCTACACTCCTGTCCAAACATTAAGCGAATTTACTTTTCAGCCAATCCACGAAAGTAATGTTCTGAAACAACTGTCCTACCTCAAAGGGTCCTCCTCTACCGGAGCAGATAGTATTCCCGTCTTTGCTCTACTAACTGTTGGTCACCTAATATACAAACCTATAGCCCATATTTTCAACCTGTCCATCAAAGAAGCATCAGTTCCTCTAGAATGGAAACATTCCTATGTTCGTCCACTTCACAAAGGGGGCCCTAAAGATGATCCAAATAACTACCGACCTATCTCAATTTTGTCCCCGTTGATGAAAATTTTTGAAAAATTATTGACCTACCAAATTAGCAGTTTCCTGTCCGCCAACAATCTATTACATCTAAAACAATCTGGGTTCCGAAAAAAATACAGCACCACATCTGCTGCATTAGACTCTCTGAATCACATTTACAGTAGCCTTGATAATAAGCAGTACTGCGCCTGTCTTTTTCTTGACTTGTCCAAAGCTTTTGATACAGTAGACCACAACATCCTGCTTAGTAAAATAAGTTGCCTTGGTTTTTCCGAAAACACAGTAAAATGGTTAAAAAATTACCTCTTTTCTCGCACCCAAACTGTATTCACAGATGGTTGGAGGTCAAACAGTGTTAAGATAACAAAAGGGGTTCCACAGGGTTCCATTCTCGGCCCCCTCTTGTTCTCTCTTTATGTAAATGACTTGGGCACTGAACTGGATTATTCCAGGGTAAATATTTTTGCAGATGACACGGTACAAATTACTGCTGGCCGCTCTCCGGATGACGTGATTGCTAAGCTCCAGAGTGATTTCAACAAACTACAACATCAGCTAGTTGCTCTTAAACTAGTCCTAAATCCTGCCAAAACCAAGGTGCTATGCTTCTCACCAGGACTAAAGCGGGAAGTTATTTTTCCCCAATTACATACCTTAAATAATGATCAAATAGAGCAAGTCAAGATCTATAAGTATCTTGGGGTCATCCTGGATTCAAAACTGAATTTTGAAGATCACATTGATTATATTGGGAAAAAGACAAAAATTAAAATTGGTTTTCTATATCGACACAAGCACTGCTTCCCTCCTATGTTCCGTTTGGAATTGATTAAAGCTACCGTACTGCCTCTACTTGATTACTGTGACATTGTGTATAAATCAGCCCCAAGTACTGTACTGAAGAAGCGTGACTCAATGTATCACTCGGCCTTAAGATTTGCATTGAACTGCCCATATATGACTCACCACTGTGATCTCTACATTGGGTCAAACTTAACATCTCTGAATGTTCGACGGCTTGTGCACCAGATCTTATTTATTCATGATGTACTTGCAAAAAAAATCTGCAGATTACCTGCTGGATCTCGTCTCTGTTTCAAAGAACAAATTTGACCTAAGGTCTACACTCATTTACCAGCTTAATATTCCCTATTGCTGTACATATACTGGAGGAAGGGCCTTTTCTATTGATGCCCCCAGGGTCTGGAATGCTGTTGCAAATAAATTGAAACTTGAGTCACTACCTATGAGATCTTCACTCAAAACTGCTTTAGAGGAGTTGTACACCCCTAGCTGCCAGTGCTATTCAGTGACCTAAAATAAAATGTTTCGCTCCGGATGATCGCTACAAAGTATGACCTGTGTTTTGATTTAGTGTGCTGATCTTAAAGGTGCATTGAAAAATTACAATACTCCGATTGATGCTCCTGCTGTTGTGGAGTGACTCATGCAGCCAGCTATGGCTGCAGGGTTTTGGTAGTACATGTTGTTTATGCCATTTATTGTGAAAATTCCGTCAGTTCCTATGATTGCTTTTTCATTGCCTTCATGGCTTTATTCTGGTGATTTCGAAAAGTGTATTGGTTTAGCCATGTTTGTGTTGTTGTAGTACAGAGTTAGACTGACGGCCTTAATCTAAGTTGTCTTGTGGTTGTTGTTGTTTGACTTGCATCCCACTGGGATTTTTGCACACAGCGTTGGTGTACGGTGTTTTTTCTGCAATATTTTTGCTGTCTTTTCTTGGATTTTCTGTTTGCACTTAGTCACATATTCACTTTAAGATGTTTTTTTGTTCATGTTTTTGTTTTTTGTTTGTTGCGGTTGCACCCGATTCAAGAGCTGAATGGCTCACAGGGCTATACCTAATAAATGAACTTGAACTTGAACTTGGAGTTGGGC
This sequence comes from Lethenteron reissneri, assembly GCF_015708825.2. NCBI lineage: Eukaryota > Metazoa > Chordata > Hyperoartia > Petromyzontiformes > Petromyzontidae > Lethenteron > Lethenteron reissneri. Next base: position 527,293 of record NC_083834.1, read on the forward strand.
CCACTCACCAGGCCAGGTCCTGGTTGTCCTCGGGGTGACAGGGGTCCTCAGCCCAGAGGGCAAACACCGAGTCGTAAGAGTGGCGTGCATTGGGGTACTGTGGGGGTTAAATACCCGCATAAACAGTCGGCCCCCATCCACATTTACTAGCGTGGCTGACCCTACAACCCTGTACTGTGCCGCTAACTCCTGGTAAGGAATTAGCATTACCTCACCCGATGGTTGGTGTGCGGGGTCGGTGGGGGGTGTTGCCACTGGCACAAGCATCTCTGCAAGTGGCCTGATGGTGACGGCCGACACCAGGGCAGCGGTCACGGGTGTGAAGCGGGGGCGATCCGGCTCTCGTCCCAGGAACGGAATCCATTCTCCACTGCCTTCCATGGTGGCGCATTGCTGGCGGGGCTGTACATTGAGCCCCAACTTTTCCAGGAGGTCGGTACCTGCGATACACTCATGGCACAACACACTCGAGACATAGAACTCTTGGCCACACACCTGGTGCCCGAGGCAGACCTCCAGGGTGACCCTCCCCAGCAGTCCCATCCCGGCTCCACTCGCTGTGTGCAGTGCGCGGTCCGGGGCCTGTAGGCGGCCCACGTCAACCCTGATCACGTTGCAGTGGGCCGCGCTCATGAGCAAGGCCACCGCCCTCGTGTCCAACAGAATCCGGGTACGCCGCCCATTTACCTGCCCTTCCACCAGCGACGTGGCCCCCGTGATTCCCGCCACCAGCTCCCGCAGCCAGTCGCCCGCAGTAACCGCGTTCTTGGGTGTTGCTGTCGGCATCTGCTTGGAGGTCACTCACTCACCATTATTATTATCGTCCATCTGTGTTGGGACCGCGTTGATTGCACCCCTAGCTGGTCCACTCTCTAGGGGGTGTTGGTGTTTAACCCTGGCGCATGTCTAGCGCGGGCGATTTGAGGACAGTCTCTCACGAGATGCCCCCGACGGTCGCACAGGTAACATGTCCGGGTGGCGGCCCCGTAGGAGGCCCCCTGCCCACTCCATCCCCCCCCCCCCAGTATGCAGCTGGCCAAACTATGACTAATCGGGACACCTGTCCATTTAGTCCCCTCACCTCAGCCTGGACTTGTCATCTACTTGGGTTATCCGACCGTTTACTCGGGTCACCTTCTCACTTACTTGGGTTACCTGGCCGGCTATATCCCCTATGCCAGTCTGTAGCCCTGCCACCCATCCCGGGGCTGTCTCGCGGGGTCCCGGAGGCTCTCTTGCCCCCCCCCCCTTACCATCCTGGTGAGCTCCTCCTCTTCCTCCTCAGCAAGAACGCTTGCGATGGCGCGCTCTCGTCCCAGCCCACGGAACTGTGTGCACTCACTGGAGAGTCTCTCGCATGCACTCGCGCGTTCGACAAGGGTGTTAAAGGGGAGGCGTGCGCAGCCCACATCGGGCTGCCACCACGAGGTGCCAGCCAAATATCGCTGGACCTTCTCGGTGGTGAGGTCCTCAGTTTTTTCTGTCGCGTACCCCGGGCATGCGATCTGTGTTAGCGAGCGCACGTCCTCGGCATAGTCGCGAAAGTCCTCGCCGGGTTGGCGGCGGCGCGCATTTAATGCCGCCATCGCCTCCTCCTCATTACACGCGCCAAAGCGTTGGTCGAGTCGGCGTATTAATTCCCCCTACTGTACTTGCGCGCTTGCGGGTAACGCTTCCACAAAGTCGCGTGCCCACCCATCCAAATGCATATTAAGCTGTTGTAATGCCTGCGCGTCCGTCCAGCCATTAATATCTTTAGCACATGTGATGTTGCAGGCAAACGACTTCCATGAAGGAATCCCTTGGCCGGTGAATACACATCTCACCTTAGCATGGAGTGGAGCGCCTCTTTCCCTTGGACGTGTGGGGGATCATCCCACTTCTGACACCATACTGTGGGGGCTGATGCTCCTCCCCCTCATCTCCCCATTCCTCCTCCCCTTCTTCCCGCCGCGCTGACGCTGATTGAGTCATCGGCCTTGCCGTCTCTGTGTCCTCTCTGTGGGGCATGACTCGGGGCTGGCCCTCCGCCGCCTGGGGTTATCCACGCACTCCCCGCGAACACTCCCCAAAATGCTCGGACGTGACTCCTTGCGCGAGCGTACCCGTGCGCTGCTGCCCACTGCTCGCGCTAAAAATAGCCGTATGAATATGCGCGGGCATAGTCACCACCACCAACAACAACCACCACCAGCAGCAGCACCACCAGCACCACCACCAGCAGCACTAGCAGCACCACCACCACCACCAGCAGCACCACCAGCACCACCGTGTTATAGTGACCTCCTATAGCGCTGTTTCTCATAGCACTGTTGATAATGTATCTCGATTGGAACCATGTTATAGCATCCTCCTATAGCCCTGTTTCCTATAACGCTGTCAGTAAATCAACTCCATTAGAACCCGTTTTATAGAGGCCTCCTATAGCGCCGTTTCCTATAGCGCTGTTGGTATGCTTCTCCATTGAAACCGTTTTATAGAGACCTCCTATAGCGATGTTTCCTATAGCTCTGTTCGTAATACATCTCCAATGGAACCATGTTATAGTGACCTCCTATAGCACTGTTTCTTATAGCGCTGTTGGTTACGCATTTCCATTTTAACCATGTAATAGCGTCCTCCTATAGCGCCGTTTCTAAAACCGCTGTTGGTAACATATCTCCATTCAAACCATGTTATGCTCCTCTGTCAGCTCCTTCTCGTGTGCCACGTACGCGCTCTCCCGTTAGTTGCTCCGCTCCTCCCCGCTCCGCACACCGCTGGCCGACGGTGTGCCGAAGCCCCATCAGCCACGTGGCTGATGGCGCGGCGGCCACCCAACGTGGTCCCGCTTCTTCACTCCATCAACTGGCCTCGATCTCTTCCGGGCTCCCCTCTATATCATCTCTCCCACGTGACCCTGACTCCTCCCTTCCGGATCGTCAGATCCGGCCTTCTCATACTGCACTGCTGGCTCCACCTCCATTCACCTCGCTTCCCATTGGAGCCGAGGTGAACGGCGGCCCCTCTCACATGCCCCCCATACTGGGCTCCGCCCCCAATACCGTGTGATTGGGCCCAGCAGCAACCCCATTTACGCTCCCATTACATGAGCATAAATTTGCTGTTTTTATTGAAAATGCAATATTTGATATCTCAAAAACCTGATGTCATAGACAAATACTGATGCCAGATTTGGAATCAGCACCCCAAAATTACCTTAGAACAGTTGGAATACCTTATTCCAGAAAAAGTGTGTTAACCAGTGTTATTAGAATTCCTGCGCATAAATGGCAAAGGGCAATTCCACTGTCATCATGGATAAAACCACTTACAACAACAAAATTCAGGACCTTCTTAATGATGGCAGCTATACCAAAATCAACAGAGATCCCACCAACTGTCTAGCTACTTAAACCAACAATATCATCACTAAATCGACTTCTCTAATCGATCAGACCAAGCAGAGCTCCCTAAAACCTTCGGCTGCTAGACGACCCAGATTTTATGGCCTTCCAAAAATCCACAAAACCCCACCTACAAACTGGCCCAATTTCTGTCTAAGACCCTGCTTCCTTTCATGGGCAAGTCCACCTCAGCTGTACTTAACTCAGCTCACTTGGTTTCTCTAATCAAGGACATCTCACTGTCTTCGGATGATTTGCTTGTCAGTTTCGATGTAGTCTCTCTGTTCACCAATGTACCTGTACTTGACACCATTGCGATCATTGAAGACTTGGTCCAACAAGGACTGAATCCAGATGTACCAACTTTGGTAAGGCACTATCTTACCAACACATACTTCACCTGGAATGGTACATTTTACAGACAAAATAAGTGTACCCCAATGGGAAGTATGCTAAACATTTCGAATAGACACACATATTCACGAATATCTCTTTTATATATATGTAGTGTTGAACTTTACACGGACAACTTCTTCTTCTTCCGTCGTCACTTTATTTTATCAAACTCAGCACATTCCACCACCACTCTCCAGGGCGTTCTCCGCTCGCTCGCCGCGCTCCACCGGCCTCGCTCGCTCCGTTCCTCCCTCTCTCTCTCTCTCCGTCTCTCCCGACTCTCCTCTCTGCTTCGCCCGTCTCGGCTTCGATCGTCTCGCTCTCCCTCAGCTTCTCCGTCTCACTCCAGCCGTCGCTCTCCCTCGGCTTCTCCATCTCACTCCAGCCATCGCTCTCTCTCGGCTTCTCTGTCTCACTCCGACTGTCTCTCTCGTTCCCGTTCCACTGCTAGCCTATCTGTCCTCTCGTCTCTTCTTCTCCTGCTCCACCGCTACCCTATTCTATCTCTCATATTTTCTTCGTCTCCGTCGCTACTGCTACCCTATACTTCTTCTTCTACTCCACTGCTACCCTATACTTCTTCTTCAACTCCACTGCTACCCTATACTTCTCATATCTTCTTCTTCTGCTCCGACCGTCTCCGTCCAGCTCCCAGCACAACTCCCCGTCTCACTCTCACGCTCCCGTATTTATACCCGTCCCTATTAATTTCCAATTAATTAACCGGTGCCCCCCCAACGCCCTGCACCCCCCGCCGCCACCTGCTCTCATTCCCAGACTTACAGGCGCCACCTCGTCCCTGACAACAACAACCGGCCAATCACTGCCCTGCATCCCATAATTACCTAACGAGCTGTTGTGATGCCGCCCCCACGAAGCCGCTTGGCGGGCGCCCCATCTACGACCTCGCCACCACCAAGCGACGGGGCCGACCCCACTTCCCCCTCACCGCCCCCCACATAAACACACCCTCACGCATTTCCCCCCCATAGAGCTCCGAGGGGAGGTCACCTGGCCGGCAGGTTTCCACCCGAAAGCCCTCATAGGGATAATCTTCACGGTTTCCTGCGGCCAGGGAATTGGGCGACCTCCCCCGATGCTAATTCGCACCGCGGCGCTCTGACCTGGGTTGAGATTGCATGGTCACGGCGGGGGCTGTCCAGCCACCACGGATGAAACGCACCCCCCCCCCCCCCCCCCACTCATGGATCGGCAAGGCAGGCAGGGGTCCGCAGCCACAAACGAAGGGAGAAGCCAGGGGGCGACTGATTGGCATAGCGGGTGTACGCGAGGACCGCCGCCGCGCAGCAGCCCATGGCGAGCCCTTTGTTACGGAAACCGCGGCTGATTAGTAGTAGTAGTACAATTTGTAACGCGCGCAAATTTGCAGACGTAGTGGCCGCAACTCAGAGGCGCGGAGCCAAGCTCAGAGTCGCTCAAAAGCATGATTATAGAGGTGAGTTTTTAAGTGTCTCTTGAAGGAGGCGATTGAGGTGATGCTGCGAATGTGCAGAGGGATATCGTTCCAGACTGTTGGGGCTGCCACCGAGAAGCGGCGCGTAGACATGACCATCCTGGATCTTGGTATTGAGAGGAGGTCGTGAGTCGCGCTGCGCAGGCATTTGCCGTGTGCTGAGCTGCAAGTTGTCAGTAATGAAGAAAGATACGGCGGGCAGGCGGATATGAAGGCATTGTGGCAGAGGCAGGCGGTCTTGTATGTGACCCTACTGGCAATGGGGAGCCAGTTGAGAGCGCGGAGACGAGCTAGTGAGTCGAGGCGGGGATGAGTGTGGGCAATGACGACGCGTGCTAGGTTATTTTGTAGTCTTTGAAGCTTCCTTAGGTTGCCAGCGGAGGTCCGGACAAGGACGGAGTTACAATAGTCAAGGCGAGACCCAACTATGCAACATGCCAAAGTGTTGGCAATTTCAGTAGAGATGAGAGGATGTATGTGTCTAAGAGCCTTCAGGTGAAAGTTACATGAGCTGATGATATGGTTGGTTTGACGGTCGAAGGATAAAGTTGAATCTAGGATGACACCGAGGTAGCTGAAGTGGTTGGTGAACTTGATGCTATGACCGAAGATGTGTATATGTGTGGGGAGTGCTGCTGAATTGAGACGTTGCTTGGTACCTAACATGATGGCCACTGACTTTTTCGGATTAAGGGCTAGGTTGTGTGCAGTGAACCATTGTTGCACGGCGGTGGTACATTCCGAGAGCCTCTCGAATCCAGATGCATTGCTAGAATCGATGGCGGTGAATAGAATCGTGTCATCCGCGTATGAGTGATGCTTAACACCGAAGCTTGCAATGAGTCGGCCGATCGGGGAAGTGTAGGCTGTGAAGAGCAGGGGACCTAGAACAGAGCCCTGGGGAACCCCGCATAATGCTCTTGTTTCAGGCGATGTGGACATGCCCACCCTGACTGAGGATTGCCGGTCAGAAAGGTACGAAGCTATCCACTTGAGTGCTGAGCCGCATATACCGAAGTCGGATTTCAGGAGGGAAGTAAGGAGCGAATGGTTGATGGTGTCGAAGGCTGACGAAATGTCCAGACTTACAAGTGCAACAGTTGAGCCGGAATCAACGATCGTTAAAATGTCATCGAGCACCCTAGTGAGTGCTGTTTCTGTGGAATAGTTTTGACGGTAAGCTGACTGGAAGTTGCAGTAGTTTGCGGAGGAGGTGACGTGTGGTTGTAGCTGGGCGAGGGCTAGTCGTTCAAGGAGTTTAGAGAGGTTCGAGAGGTTAGTGATGGGACGATAACTAGATGGGTCATCCGGATCTAGATTTGGTTTCTTTAACAAGGGAGAAACCAGGCCAGATTTTAGGTTGTACGGAAAACACCCCGAAGAGAAGGAGGCATTTGCGATGTTCCTGATCATGATGGCGAGTTCCGGAGCACATTGCTTGAACAAGGAGCCTGGGAGCACGTCGAGTGGAGATGACTTCAAAGGAAGTGATTCAATTAAAGCGAAAACGTCTTTTGTAGACACAGGCTTTAGCATAGTTAGAAGAGTGTCTGGGTTAGTGCTTACAATTTTAGGTACCATGAGCGGGGTACAATGGTGCAATGTGTCAGTAGACGTGCACGAGTTTGCGACGGCGATTAGCTTGTTGTTGAAGTAAGTATTAAAAGAGGTGGCAAGTTTCAGTGAGGCAAGGGGATCGCTAAGGTGAGGGACCATGGTGCTACCAGGATGGAGAAGATCTTTGAGAGTTTTCCATAGAATGCGCGAGTTTCCGGTTGCTTTTTTGATGCGTTCCTCAATGTGGGAGGAACGTGAGACAAGGATCAGTTTGTTAGTTTTCCTGCAGGCGACTCTGTAAGCAAGTCGATCAGCAGGTAGACCACTGCGGGATGCGATACGTTCAAGACGCCTCCTGGTTCGCTTAGCAATGATGGCATCTCTTGAGAGCCAGTGAGTGTCGTGAGAAGACTGCCTAGCGGTTCGTGATTTTAATGGAGCTAGTTTGTCCAGCGCCGCCCTCATGTCAGCTTCTAGTTGGAGAGCGCAGACGGTTGGATCCGATGATGGGGATAACATTGAAAGCGAGTTTGCAAGGAGGTGACGAAAAGCAGAAAATTCGATACCCTTAAAATTACGCAAGTTGCAGGTGAATTTGATGGTGATTGGCTTCGGAAATTGGAGGGAAGAAAGTATAAGGCGGTGGTCGGAGTAACCAGTTTGGAAAACTCCCAGTGCAGTGATGCGTCGGTGCTGGTTAGGTTCCAGAACCAGGTCGAGCATGCTCTCAACGTTTGTTGACGAAGCTCTGGTGGGGCCTGAGTTTGTGATGACCAGGTTATGGCAGGCCAAAGTTGACTCAAGGTGACTATCGATGGAGGCTGGGGTATTGCCGGGGCAATTGAAGTCGCCTGTAAGCACGAGCCTGTGAGATGGGTTAGGAATCAGATATAGGAATTCCGAAAGCTCATTTACGAAGGTGTTGATGCTGCCATCTGGAGGGCGATAGATGGAAATAATGTAAAAGCACTCGTTGTTAGTAGTAAAGGATACGGACTGGACCTCGAATGTGGCCTGAGCCATTGGTAGATGGAGCTCTTTAATTTTCAAGTGAGCATTGTAAACGACCGCTAAGCCACCACCCCGCTGGTTAGTTGCGCGAGGTTTATGTAGAACCTTGTATCCTGGGGGCGCAACTTCCAGAGAGATAGCTGGCGGGGAGTCTTGCCTGCACCAGGTCTCAGTGATGAGCAAAAGGTCGATGTGGTGGTCCGAGATGGTATCATGAATCAGGGCTGATTTATTAGTGATGGAGCGTGCGTTGAGCAGACCGAGGCGGATATGTGAAGGTAGATGTGAAGATCCGTGCAGGTGAGGCGTCGAGGGAACAGAGGAGTTGGCTGGTTCGAGGTCGACCTGTGAACGGCGGCCCCTGCCACCTCTGCAACCACGGTGCCGATGCGGTCTCCGACGTTGGCCTCGGAGAAGCCCAAGGACAGAGAGCGTCCTCAGGAGTGCGGGTTGCAGGTGCAGATGATGAAGAGACGGTGCATGTCGTAGCCCTATTATATCAGCCCGTGCTGCAACGATGGTGCGGATGAAGGGGCCCGGATTCGGATGGACTCCAATCAGCGGCTCAGCTGCCCTGAGCAGCAAGTCGAGGTGTCGTTGTCCAAGCTCCACGCTATCAGCAAGCACTTCCCCGTACGTAGCGGATGCAAACACGCCCGTGTAAACACTCGCTGAGCGTGTACACGGGCGTGCAGAACCACGCAGGCGGGGCGTACAATGGAGCAGCCAGAAGTACACGAAGTCCAGTGGATTAGCTGACCACGCTCTGTGCTCCAGCTCGCAGGTGGTGCAGCAGGATGGACGTACCTCGCAGAGCTCCCGTTCACTGGTGGTGCTGGGCAGCAGGCAAGCCAACTCTCTCGTGTTGAGGAGATGACAGTCTGCTTCGCGTTCCCACTCGCTGATGGTGGTGAACGTTGGACGGAGCACGTAGATCTCCCACTTGCTGGCGATGCTGGGGCACGCCAAGCTCACAGTCGCTGATGGTACCGGAAGAGGTGCCTTGTAAGGACGTTGCTGGTAGAAACCGTGCCCGGGGCGGATGTTAAGCCGCGCCGCATGAACAATACAGCCAGCGTCCTCCAGCTTCGTGAATCGAAGCAACAGGCCTCGTTTACTCGCACTGCCCAACAGCTGTGCGATGCGGCAGTTGAGGCGAGTTGTGTGGCACTGCAGTAAACGGCATTTGTCGGCTGTTGTAGCGCCGCGAGGCGTGTGCAGTGAACACGGAGGCGGGCGGGTTTGGGTGCAGGGATCGGCCGCCACCCAAAACTCGGGCGACGCCAAAGTAATAATGAAAATAATGAAACAAAATAAATTATATGAAAAATGTAATGGAAGATGAAAGTAAGAAGAGTGGTGGTGAGTGAAGAAGGACGTGGGTAAGGTACGAGGTGTGGTTACGGTTGATAAACTGTGAGAGCGATCCGGGACTGCAGCCAGCTGCGGCGCTGTCGCCATGGTAGCGCACTGATGAGCATAACAAAGGCGCTCGTGGACCACCGCCGGCGCCGCAGCCAGCGGGGGCCCATTGTTAGAAAAACCGGGAATGCGGCTGAACCGGTACGGTGACTTGATTGGCAGAGAAGGCCCTCGGGTCAGCGTTCTTTGATGTAGGTTAACGATAAAAGGGGGGCGCAGACAGGTAGAGCCCTCTCTTGCTCCAAAAGTCTGCCCTCGGGACGGTCTCCAGTTCAGCCACTCGAACGTCCGTGTGACGCGTCGAGGTGAGCGGCGAGGACGAGACCACTGGAATGCCGTAAGCATCTAACGGTGAGTAAGAGGAGAGAGAGAGTGTTGGGATTGAGTCTGGGGAAACCAACACCACTTAGAGTCCATCAAATTAGATAAATTGGGTGCAGACCCTCGGGCGATAATGTAGGCCTGCCTTGTCGATCCTTACTGACTTAACAGTGAATCGCAGTCGGCCGGTAATAAATCATTAATAACTAATTGTAGCCTCGTGTGGTTTCGACGAGCGTGTGAAAGCGCATGGTGCTGTGTGTACATACGCTCACAGCGTGTGTAGTCAGTGCACCACGGGTGTACGCTCCCTCTGGCTCCTGCGGACCCCGCACCGCGTACGGACTAACCCATCCTTACGCACGCCGGCTCGCAGCCCTTTAAACCTCCCATAACGAAAACACCAATCGGCAACGCAGACACGAGCAACGTCATTCGCCCTCCGACCCCTGACCCCCGTTCAGAGCGTGTGATTGCTGCGCGGGGCTGTGTGAGGGGAGGCGTCGCGTTTGATTGGCGGAGAGGCAACGCAGTGTTTACAAGCATCCGGGAGCCGGCGACGAGCCATGCCTCTCTCGTGAACTCGCGGATGTGCGACCCAGGGAGGGGAGCCGTCGGGCGATTGCCCTTATCCCGCGAGCGATGAGCCCAGCGGCGGCAGCAACTGTTCGCACACCAGCGAGGGGTCGGGAAACGGCGGGACCCCTGCAGTCGGCGCCCAGCAGGGAGAGACCTCGGGGGCCAGCGGCCTCAACACCGTCTCCTTCCGGCCATTGTCCCCCAGCAATACCTGCTTGTCCCGATACGACCCCACTGTCCACAACCCACACGTGTTTACAATTACCCCCCTTGGCGCGCGTTAAACCACTACATATATATAGATAAAACGCATAGCAAAATTGTTTCTAAGGTTTCGATATGCTATATAGTGCACAATTATTATACACTAGCCTTTTACCTGTCCTAGGACGGAAGCTGTAATATTAAAGATTTACATTTACATGCTCTTGTGTGATTGTAATTTTTTTTAGGAATTGTTGCACATAAATACATTTTTCTTAACTTAAAAAATGAAAATAAGGACTTTGGAAGATTGCTTGTGAATCTCTTATCACTGTTCAAAAGGTTTCCCTGCAGTTGACTGTCCTTGATGAACACTTTGATCTGCTGAGGATTTTTAGATCTAAACAGATCCACGTACAACTGTCCATGGGAAAATACGGGTTAATTGAGATAGATGCCCACATTTCCAAAAGTCTGACCCTGGCACTTGTTGATCATCATCACATATGCAGGAATTATAGGAATTTGCCGTCGTTTCAGTACGAAGGGAAAAGTGACATCAATTGAAGCTAGGTCGATTCTCGGGATGGAAACGATTTCGCCTTGGTTGCATTTCGATACAATCTCTGCGGTGATGAAGTTATTTTGTAATGCTTTGACCATCAAACGCGTCCCATTACAAAGACCGTTCTTTGGGTTCAGATTTCGCAGCAGCATGATGATAACGCCTGTCTTCAGTGCCAATGTGTGTGGCAGCATTCCTGAAGGCGTTCGATTGTAAAGAAATTTTGGAGGGTAATTCAATGCGTCCCCAGGATCTTCCGACACGATCGAGTCAGAGTTGTAATAAATTTGGAGATCTCCGGACAGCCGTGTGATGATGTTTCGGTTCATTTCGAGAGTGTCCTTGTTGATAGGTGTCAGAATTACTCTTTATGCAAGCTCTTTGACAGGAATGTGTTGCAAGTTCTGACCGTAAATTGCGGTGACCAGATCATCAACCGTTATAATTTGAGGTGGAATTTCAATGGAACCTAACGGCACTCCAGATATCTCGGGCAAAGTTCCCAATCCAACTTTCAGCAGCCACGTGGCCAGGGACCTGAGTGAGGGTCCGACCCTTTGTAGCTTTAACTCCTACGTATAGTGTAATTATCTGGGTGGTGACCACCCCAGGCTGTATCTGGTAAAGGGGCAGTTACCCGTTTGTATATACGTGTTACATTAAATGTGTTGCCTCTGAAGAATAACGGCTGCGACTCAGTTAGACTCATTACGCATGTGTAGTGGCATAGTGCTGGCTGCTGGCGAAAAAGGGGAACTGCGGTGTATGGCAGTACTGAAGTCAGCAGGCCATAATATACACTCGAGCGGTAGATCGAGGGGAAAGGTCACAGATGGAGGACCATCGGGAAGCCTCAGGAACCTGCTAGTAGGTTCCAGAGAGGGGGCGTGGCTGGGGCAGAGCGAAGCCTGAGAATATAAGAGGGGCCCCTGTGAGGAACCTCATGGCTGTGGCTGGAGTGGGATCCCTGTTGTGCCGTTCAAGATCATCGCCACCATCGCTGTCGTCTTCACTCCATATTGCGCTGTTAGATAGTTGTTGGCTGTCTCGGTTCAGCGCCGTCAGTGTTAGACGGTTAGTGTTTTGTATAGGCTAGCAACCCACGTAGAGTCGTGTATAGGCGAGCGACTGTAGAGTGTGTACCCACGTCTGGTGTGTATTATACCGATGGTGCTGGTTAATAAAAGAATTGCCTCCAAGTCTTATCGTCTCCGAGTAAGTCACGTGCAATTCATTACAGGTAAACCTGTACCGGCTACACCCGCCATGTGGTCGTCCTGTCAGAACATAGAATATATTATTGATGAAAATGAACGTCATCCTTTTAAAGTGGTCATCCGAAATGATAATCATGGCAAAAGTGATTTTTTTTTGGCTTATAATATTTTTAGGCTTACATTGCTTTTTTCTGAATTAATTTCAATAAAATCTACTTATCTGCGGTACAAAGCGCCCCTCCATCGAATTAGGGCACAGGCTAAATAATGAACGTATTATCTGTACTGCGTGCAAAACAAGCGAGTGACAGCAGCGGCAGTAACGTGGGCAGTAGTGCCAACTGTAGAAAATTATCACTGAAGGCCTACAAGAACCTTATCTGACCCGGAATGACAGTTAATGTGCACGCCACACCTCGACACAAATTCTACGAGGTGGATTTTGTTTGGACGCGCGAGTTCCAGTGGTATGGTCACTGTGACAGGTGCGTGATGTTTAACCGAGCATGGCCAAGGAATAACTCCGTGAGATGACACTGGGAGCAATGCCGAAAAGGCAACCTGCAAGCAGGGGAGATGTGCCGATGGCCGGCCACAGGCATTGGCAGGGGCAGAGCAGTCCAACTGCCAGGGTCATTGGGTGGTTGTGGACATTGTGTAGCAAAGAGAGAGACTGGTGACGCGCAGGCACTGCTTGATTGCGCAATGAGCAAAAAGGAAAGGAGCAGCACGAGATCTGGCCATGCAGGCGAGGGTGTTGGCGATCTCGCAGGCGATGGTCGGACTTGAACAATTGAGAGCCCCTGAGGTGGGAGTTACAAAGGAAGGACAGATGTGGGGTCAGTGTAGCTGTCGGAAGGATAAGGTGGAGTCGAGAGTACTGCCAATGGCCACTGATACCGAAGTTAGATTCCAGGAGGCCAACGATGAGTAGGTGTGGGGGCTAACGCCCACCTCCCCGCTCCCCGTGAGCGGGCGGGGTGCGACGTCCACCCCCTCCTCCTCCTCGGCCACTTCTCGCCGGGCCCCCACCGATCGAGTGATCGCCCCCCCCCCGTACCAGCGCCCTGTCTGAGGGACATGGCTAAGTGGCTGGCTCACCACCACCCGGAGTAATCTCACACCCCCCCCCCCACGTACACCACCGCTAATGCGGAGGTGGCTGCGTGCACGCGCGTGCCCGTGCAGGCGCACGTTGCCCACCACGGCTAGCGCTAAAAATAGCCATATGAATATGCACCCCTACCCTCCGGTAGATCAGCCTTAATCCGCTGTGCAAACAGATGTTAATGCTAGCGGGAAGGGGACGGCTGGTACAGGGTTGTATGAATATGCACCCCTATCTTCCGGTGGATAAGCCTTAATGCGCGGTGTATCACTACTGATGCTACACGAAAAGAAGGAGATGACCTGCGGCAGGACCCAGGGTGCACGTCTCGCCGTTAAGGCTATTTTTACTGCGTAAACGTGCTGCGTATAAGAGGAGGTGGGAGGGAAATTCCTGGACCCACTGCAGATGTGTATTCCGCGAGACGGCCACCCCGATCAAACCGGTTGAGTCCGGGGAGGACGGGGGCGTAGACAATGGATCGAGGCGTAATGGGAAGCAACGCTCCAGGTAGGGGTGAGGCATCGGTTTAAAATTGAAAGGTAGGCGCCAGGTTGGCCGCGCAGGATAACACCACGTGACCGTGGATCATTGGATTCTGCCCGGTCCAACTCCCAGCCGCTCGCAGCGTCCGAGAGATGCAAGCGAGTGCTGCTACGACTCGACCCCAGGCAGAGACCTCTCGGATCCTCGTCCCTTCGACTCCCACAGCGTCTGTGGGACACCGTGAGTGCGTCTGCGAGGTGAGAAGTAGAGTGGGGGTACACCCAGGGATTGAATAGGGATAGGCTAGGCACTGCTCGTAGAATATTTATTCCGGGCCGCACAGGGTTTTCTTTAGACGCGCCATTAATAAACCATCTTCTTGGTTACTTCGGTAAAGTCACGTAGAATGGAAATAATAAAATAATAAAATAAAAACATTATAAAATAATTCTCAGGACGTTTCGGCCACAACGCAAGCAGCCGTCCTCAGGTGGAGAACAGGTCTGTCGAGAAGTCAGAGTCTGAATGGCACGCCCCAGGCTTGGAGCGACTATTTAAGCTGGGATGGAGGGGAGAAGAGCGTCTTGACAAAATAATTAGCATATAAAGAGGAATTTAGCATATTTATGGGAAATGTAGATATGCGATTAGTACTACTTGTGAAATGCGTAGGAGGTTTGGCGAGGGGTTTAAAGTCATTATGCCCATGCATTATGCAGGATTAGCAGCATCAAAGGGAGGGAATAAGGTTAGAATTAATAAAGGGAAGGAATGTTAATAATATGGAGCCGCAGCAACTAATATGCTTATAGACTATACATTGTAATATTACACTATGTATTATTCTACCCACCTAACTGTATACCACACTGCTGTATATTCACTGTACAATTACGATACTATATATTACCTTATATATTGTATTAAACATTACACTTTTATACTATTTATTATTATACAATATACTATACACTATACCATTGACCGTCGCGTGAAAGGTACTAAGAGGAAGCAACGAAATATGTCAATGGGAGAGTGGTGGTAGGAAGCTTGCAGCAGAGCAAAGAATCCATTCCCTGCGGAGAATACAAGATATATAGTCAATGCCAGTGAGTGGACTGCGGTCTGAAAGTCACCGTAAACGTGAACACAATCAGTTAAGATCCGAAATGGTTTATTACGTCCTTCCAATGATTGCTGAGCCAGAATCCATCTTCTCGGTTAAAATTGTCTCTGTGTTTGTATATGTGGATCGCCTCATGAACGAATCTCTCATGGTAGCCGGATGGCTTGCAGAGAACCTCTGTCTTGGAGAAGTCAATATCATGGGAGCCCACTGAATTGTAACAGTGATCTGCCACGGCTGAGGTGTTTGTCCTACCGTGTTTCAAGTCTGCTTTATGTTAACGGATGCGGTCCGAGACATGTCGTTTGGTTTCTAAAATGTAACTGCTATCACAGAGGCAACTTAGTTTGTAGACGCCAGGGTACTGTATGTCTGGAACCACATCTTTTACAGACGGGACCAGATCACGGATTTTATGTACTGTGTTGAATCGGACCTGGATCTTGTGTTTTACCAGGATTTTGAAGATCTTTTTTGTGACCCCAGCAATGTAGGGTAAGGTGATGGTTTTGAAAGGCTCCTCAACAGGATCCTTCTTGATGGTTGAAGTGATGGCTTTGCGGATTGTGTAGTCGGAGTAACCATTAGCCTTAAGAGCTTGGCGTACGTGTTTTAGCTCACTGGCAATGTGTTCCTGGTCGGAGATGTATTGGGCTCTATCGTATAGAGTCTTGATAAGGGAATTTCTTCTGGGATGGATGGTGGTGGGAATCCGGTTTTAGGTAAGCATCCATATGGGTGGCTTTTCTGTAGATAGCTTGGCTCATTGAACCATCAGGTCTCCTTTTAATTAGGACATCCAAAAAGGGTAGCTTGCCATCTTTCTCGACTTCTATGGTGAATCTGATGGCTGGGTGTATGGAATTGATGTGGTCGAGGAATTGGTCTAGAGCAGGCCGGCCGTGTGGCCAGATGACAAAAGTGTCATCTACGTACCTCTTCCATAAGGTCGGGCGTAGAGTGGCAGTCTGGATGGCGTCAGTCTCAAATTTCTCCATGAAAACGTTGGCTACAACCGGAGATAGGGGGGAGCCCATTGGGGTGCCCTCAGTTTGTAATGGAACTTTCTACAAACAAACTCGAGGCCCTATCTCCCTGTGCTGTGAGTGTCTCATTGTGGTTAGCCCGGTGAGCTTTGTCGCGCCCATACAATTTTAAGCCAATTAACGAGGGCCGCAATGTAATTTGGCCTGGGGAGGTCGGCCAATCTTCTGGCACTGGGAAACCGTGGGACGTCCCCACTAGGGGCCCCTCGGGTAAAAACCCATGGTACCAGGTGACCCCCCCCCCCCCCCCCACGAGACCCTATGTGGGTGCGTGTGTTTAGTGGGGGTGTGCGTGCGTTCGTGTGGAGGGGTGCGAGGGGATGGCGGCGCCGGCGGAATTGCTCCGTTGCTGTGGCACCACAGGTGGTTAACGGTGATGAAGGCCGCAGGTCCGTCGAGGCGGACGAGCGCTGGAGATGATTAGGCGACTGATGTCGATGCTGCGGATGTTTGGCGTGCCATGCTGGTGCTCAGGAGTGAGAAGGTACCGCTGCCTGTGCTGATGGTTACAGGTGAAGGGTGAGAGGGTAGCGGACTGCCGTGCGCCAGATGCGGGAGTGCTGTGGCGCGCGTGTGAGTAGCTATTCAATGGAAATCATCGCCTCCTACTGGAAAACTAATGGCCCAGCTCTTCCACGGGAGATTAAGATCCTGGTTTCTTGAGTTTCCACCTCATTACTCAAAGTAAATTTTAACTTAAAGTTACGTTTAAATCAGCTTGGTATTTTCCCCCAATAACCTATTTGTAAATGGCCCGACTGTATTATTATTTAGCTGTAAACTTTAACTTCGTATGTATCTCAACTAAAAAGTTCCATTGAAAAAGCCTAAGAACTGAATTCGAGTGAGATGTCTGTCTGCTTTAGCTATTCAATACCAAGGATGCAAATTCTGGGCCAATCCGAGTCATAATGCTAGAGTGGTGCGGGAGGAAAGACAGTCATTGGGAGAGTTGGGATCCTAGGAGACCCAATCGGGAAACAGCGAGGTACCAGGAGTCTGGGATGCCCGCCTCTGATATTTGTGCACTTTGGTGGATGAAGAGGGATTTTGGATCTAAGAGGGACTCCTATCCTCCTCTCTTGAGTCCTCACCTGGCTTATCCATTAGGGTTGTCGCAATATAACCTCTCAGAGTGGAAAGTAACTGACTGGGAATGTATGTACGTATGTTTGGTTGAACTTTTTTTCTCACCGTACGTAGCCAACCGTGCTAATCGGAGGTGCGGAAAAGGAACAACAAATTAAACACACACAAATGAAGACTCTTCAGGAGCGGGCAAGGCTAAGGAAGTACTCAACAGGAGCCAGGATTACTCAGTGGGACACCCGTGAAAGGCTGGAGAGATGAGCGCGGGGCCAGGAGGTTTAGTAGGGATGTCGGTACCGACGGAGCGAGGAATATACAGGGTCACCACTGGGGTTCTCTCTCGAGTTTATTATAACTTGGAAAAGCAGGGGCTGCACAGAAGTCTTCACGCCTGCGTATTGTCGCAGTGTTAACCAGTGGTTTGTGAATAAAACCATCGCTGAATGTGCACCCTGCTAGTACTTTCAACGTCTGTACTCGGCGTGTAATTTCCAGAGATGCCGAAAGACCTAAGGACTATTCTAAAGCTGGCTTAGTGCAGAGACAAAGGCAGCCAGGCACAATCCTCGTATGTTTACATACGACAGTAGTGCAATAATCACGCAAAATCAATTGTGATGTTTTTGTAACTCACTTTTACCATAACAGTAATTGTAAATGTCCTTTTGTAAGAGAACATATTTCATTTTAAGCGTCTCTACGTTTGTGCACTGTTTTTCTTGTGTGGTGCGGTTGCATTTGAGCCGATCTCTATCTGGCTGTCTGCTCTGATCTCTATCTGGTTGTCTCTGCTCTGATTTCTGTTTGGTTGTTTATCGTGATTTCTCTTTGCTTTATTGATGTTCGCTGCTGTGCTTTTTGTTAATTTGGTGATCCAGGTCACTCTTACAAATTAGACGCCTATCCTCCTCTCTTGAGCCCTCACCTGGCTTATCCATTAGGGTTGTCACTATATAACCTCTCACAATGCAATACGACACGGCCTTAAATATCCTTAAAAATGTACGATTCTCATATCATGCTGTGACGATTTATCGTGGTTTTCCCTCAACTTTGTAATACATTTTCACATCACGTCGTTACTTTGCTTTTCTTCACGTAAGAAATAAAGATCACCACACACAAGTTCTTTAACTGCAGTTCACTCAATATTGAGGCTGCCATGAGTCGTAGAATCATTGTGACTTCACAGTCTGTCGCACTTGTCACACCACGCGCTGTTGGAACATGATGACATCATATAACCCCCCCCCCCGTGCCCATCAACCCGAACAACGTTTTACAAAGTGCTGAATTAATGATGAACAACTTCTTTAAATTTATTATTATAGTTGTGAACTTTGTTTCTTGCTATTTGATAAATATTTTATTATCGTGATAAAAAATTGGAAAAATGAAATGCGTGATATGACGATCTTTTGCAAAGCAATATAATCACTGTGCACCTCGTATCATCGTAGTATCGCCGCCATGCAACCCTAGTAGCCATGGTGACCCAAGAAGCTGGTTCTTGGTGGTAACCCCGACCAGAGCCTCGTCAGAGAAGTTACTTGGGTGGCAGGACCAGCTTACTTGAGTCTGACCCAGAGAGTCCGGGAATTGACATCTTTGTTCGGGTGTCAAAAATCGATTTGTAACCGAGATCTGGTACCGATGTCGCCGTGTTGGAACGATAGTGCAGTCCGCTGTGTTATTTTGATAACAGACCTAGGCTTACCGATGAACGGTCCCAGCTTGGTGTACCATGTAACAAATTTGGTGACCTACTCTGTTGTGTGAGCGATGGAGCAAGTTGTCTGTAAGACCGAGATAGATTATCCTCTAACGTGATGCTGATGAGCTCACGTCCTGGTCTGATGGTGACTCCACAGTGCTGCTGCTGCTGCTGCTTAGTTCGACTGTGCCCTGCTGGTCGGAGAAAAGGATGAGGTTGCCTTCTTTGGGAGACGCCTCCAACCTTTCCTTTTCGACACCAAGTAGCAATGGCGTCCCGGTTAAAGAGCCGTTCGCTACCTCCTCCAGTGCCGCACCAGCCGTCTGCTTGCGAGAATTCAGAAAGCCCTGCGACTGCTGGCACATGGCGTTAATGAGGGAAAAAGACTCTTCCAGCTTCTGGCACGATGCCTGCAGGCTATCGAAAGCGCTGTTGCGCACTACTGCATGCACCTCGGGCTCTGGCTGCTTCTCTGACAGCTTACCTTCTGCTTCACTGACACCAAGTGCAACGTTACCTGCACGAGAATCGTCTTCGCCGGATTCTGTGTTCGGGTTACCACCGACGTCTCGTTCCACCTTACCCGCTTCCTCGTCTGGGTTAGCGCTGGTGGTGTCTGACTCAACCCTGCCAACTTTCGGATCAACGCACTTCTCCACGGTGTCAGTATTAGTGGCGTGCAGAGAGGTCAATATTTGCCCTGCAGCAATATCACTTAAACCATCGCCACCTCTCCGCAATACCGGAGCAGGACACAGTGCCGGTAGCTGTGCTAAACCCACGAGCGGCTGACTCCCGTCACCGGACATGTCTGGGCACTTCTCGCCGATCTCGCCGGGGGGGGAGCACGGACTGCTGGCACCGTGTACGGGGCTCGGCATTGCCTCGCCAGCCGATGAGCTGGTGGCATCACGAACCGAAAATTTTGAATCGGTGAGCTCCCAGGAGAACTGGTCAAGCGCACAGGATGCAGAGTCCGTGAGAACACAAACCCCCATAGCCATACCGACGAGGTCGCCCGATACCAAACCAGCGAGCTCGTCCGCCTCGCTGCCAAGCTGACTCGGCGAGCTGCACGCCGGCGCATTGTCTGCGGGGAGGTCGCAGCTCGCGACTGCTTCGCCGCTGGGAGCGTTGCCATTGATCTGGCTCGTTAGTTGTTTGACGCAGGATGCCAGGTCGCCGCGCTCACTCTGCAGGGCCCGGCACAGTCGCTCCAAACGCTGCAGCTTCAGCTGCAGGCATTCCATCTCCTTGTCACGCACAACTTTCTGGAGGAGAGGAAAAAGATAGAGACGAAGCAAAAAGGGGGCGTTTGTAAAGACACAATAGATTATCCGGTGGCTTCGGGGGTGGGGCGCCAGATTTTCAAAACGCCGGATAATTATCACTAATCGTTATTATTGGAAATAGCTTATTTTTGCACATTCTTGTATGGCATGTTTTTCGGTGTTGTTTTATGTTTTGAGTGTTTTAAATGTGTTTACTATATAAAATTGGCATAAATAAACATACAAATAGATGCAAATAATTGGAAGACTCTGCATGGGGTGATGTACTGTATACAGTACATGTGCAGTATTTTCATTGTTTAAGTTGTCGTATGTAAGTGTATAATGTACTGTATTTAATATTTAACACTTAAATAAAGCATAGCTACTTGGTTTGCCACGCTACACGTGGTACCAATAGCTGGAATGGATACAGTCTTTGCAGCGATTTTGCCAGTTTTGCTGGATCGGCCCAGGACCGCCAGAAGGCAGATAATCGCCACAATGATTGGGCATATTTTTTGTTGTCATGTAACACCTCCACCACCCGACCAAAGCCAAACAAATAAAATTGTCAAGTGGTCCGCAGGGTAGCCACAAAGCCCGTTTGCAGCTTGAAACCTGCAGCGAGGTGGGTCTCCGGCGCACGTTGCCCACGCAATTCGGCAAGTATTTGAATACTGAATTCAGCAGACGAAAGATGGGGAGAGGTTATAATCTGATGTTGCTGCCACGAACCCCAGACCTGACAATAACAACAAGTGAATCCCTGCAGTCACGAAAGCTTTAAATCGAAGTGGGGAGTGTGAAGTAATTGGGGAAGACAGTACTTCATACTTCTTTTGTCATGTAACGAGGCCAAGGTACAGCTCTGCAATGCCTCGCTTAGGCCATTCCTATTGAAAGGGCCTACACGAGAGAAGAGCAATTGAGAGTTCGCCCCCCTCCCCCCACCTTCTTCTCGACGGTATTTGGCCTCCTCTTCCACACTGGACAGAGGTGGGAGCGCGCACACTTTACCCCACCGCACGTGACCTGCTGTTCGACTTGACCCCTTTCTTACTGTTGGGTGGACGGAAGCGGGGAGAGGGGATTTAAGAAACTGAACGTCCTTCTCTGTAGCAGTGAGGGTGCAGAAAGTGCTGCCCCCTACCGTGCGTGGACCAGAGTTCACCAGCAATTATCATCTAGGAGACAGCTCTGAAATAGCTCTATTATTTTAAATTGTACCAGGTAAGGCTCACTGAGCAATATAGCTCTTTATCATAGCAGCCAAATACTCTCAACGCATGTTTCTAAATGTGGAGGGAAAAACCAGAGGGATCTAGAAAAAAATCCAGGCAACCACGAGGAGAGGGAGACATGCACACTCCAAATATACAGCCGTCGAGGGCGAAATCAAACCCACGAATTCTGAAAACCAGGCGAGGTCATTAACATCTTGCCACCGCGGCACCCTCTGAGATATATCAGCTTCTGTGGGCCATTCTCTAACACACGAGGGTCGCGCTGCCCCATGAGATATCCAAATGGAAACCAGAGGAAGAACGTTGAAAAGCAAGCAAAAAAAGTGACAATTTTGCACGACGTTTAACTGGAAATTACAACCAGCATCATCAGGGGTTACCACCCAGCATCATCAGCTGTTCACAACCAGCATCATCAGGGTGGAAGATGGTAGCCTTCTTACGACCCACCTGTTAAGTGCCTCATCTCACGACAAATACCATAAATCGGCCTTTTTGGAAATCGTGTATTTTCGATTTGAAATATGTGCAAATCGCATGCAAAAAGCGGTCCTTTTAAAGGCCAAATGATCAGCCAAAGAAGAGTGGGACCTGCATTTCAAGTGTACCAACTAAACGTGGAAGGCCTCTCATGAGCAAAGAGTGAGGTGCTCGCCAAGTGTTTACATCAAGAACACATTGATGTTGTAGCACTCCAGGAAACCCACGCCGAAGATAACCTACTCGTGAACTATAAAATCAATGGATAAGACATTCTTTGGGTCTTTCGGTAAAGTCACGTAGATAGGCTCAAAGTAATCTCGATTTGAATCTTTCGTAACTGCAGGAATCCATACTCTTTGGTTCCTTCGGTAAAGTAATGTAGGTAAAAATCAAGTAAAACAAATCACGACGTTTTTATCGCAACACAAGCAATCTTCATCAGGTGGAACAACCACAGCAAGAAAATGCTGAAGTAGGCGAGAGAGCTGCTGTGGCAAGAGATCATATAGGTAAGAACCAATTTCTCAATCACATCAATTCTATCCATCAAACTCACCATGGAAGTGGAGAAGGATGGTAAGCTACCATTCCTGGATGTTTTGCTTGAGAAGAGGCCTGACGGTTCGTTGGGACACTGTCCATAAGAAAGCCACCCACACAGATTCCTATCTGAAATCTGATTCCCACCACCATCCAGCCCAGAAGAATTCCCTCATCAAAACACTACACCATAGGGCCTACTGCATCTCCGACTAACACCACCTAGCCAGTGAACTGGAACACGTACACCAAGCCCTCAAGATGAATGGGTACTCGGACCGCATTATTCGCAAAGCTGATTCTACAACCATGGAGAAACAATCTCCTGAGAAGCCAATCAAAACCATCACTTTACCATACATAACAGGTGTTACCAAAAAATATTTCCAAAATATTAAACAAACACAAGATCCAGGTCCTATTCAATATAATACACAAAATACGTGATCTAATCCCATCTGTGAAGGAGGTAATTCCTGACATGCAATACCCTGGAGTCAACAAACTGAGTTGTACCTGCGGTAGCAGTTACATTGGAGAAACGAAACGACATGTCTCGGACCGTGTTCGCGAACACAAGGCAGATCTGAAACACAGCAGAACCAATACCTCTGCCGTAGCTGACCATTGTTATAACGGCGTGGGCTTGCATAATATAGTTTTTTTCCGAGACCAAGGTACTCTGCAAATCTTCGAGCAACTATCAAAGGTCCGTTCATGAAGCCATCCAGATATATAAACAGACATAACTTCAACCGAGAAGATGGATACAAATTGGACAATCATTGGAAGGATGTTATTAACCAGGTAATGCCTTAACTGGTTGTGGTTGTTTCCATCCTACCTGCCGTTTACTAATAGATTTTTTTGTCCCCGTGTCCCACACTCAGCTTCCCACTTCTAGCCCCGCCCACTTCCCCCCCAGCCTCACGTCCTCTTCCCCTAATGTTCAAGCAGACCCCCCTACCCCACACCCCCCTCTCTCTCTCCTCCCTTGCCTCCCCCCTTTCTTACCTATGTTGAGTAGTAGACAGAGGTACTCGGAGACGGAGGTTGAGTTAGGGGCTTCCGCCAGGGTTTATTAACACTTATCACTATCCCTGGTTCCCTCTTTACCCCTTCCACTATCCCCGTTCCTCCAGTGACCCCACTTACGTTACGGGGTCTCCCTTAAATACCCTAGGAGGGGTGACGTCACGTGCACTGCCCAGCGCGTGCGACCCCACGTCTCGTGAGGTCACTGCACCGGACAGCGCACACGACGCCACCACTCTCCTCTACTCCTCTACATCACCACCCCCCGTGAAAAAAAACAGCCGACCCGGCTGCAATCAACCCGCAAGCGGGGCCCCACACCGGACCGAAGACCGAATAATCACGAGTTCGTGTGCCTGAAGGTAAACCCGGCTGCTAGAAAACTCAACCTTAGGGCAGCACGGCCCTTCAAGCAGAACAGTAACAACAACCACAAAAAAAAAACAAATAGAGCCCGAAGGCCTCATCCGCCGGATAGCGCCGAACGGGCGCCAGGGGCTGGGCCCGCTGAACGGCCATCAGGGCCGTCACCGGAGCCGCATCCCCCTCGAGCGGGTATGCGCTGCTGGCCCGCTCCCCCGTGCGGTGTCCGCCACCCGTGCAGGTGGCCCGTCAGCGGGCAACAGGCCCACCGCAGTGGCCTCCGGTGACCGGGGGGTCTCTGTCGGCCTCACTCGGGAGGGGCCTGGGGGCACACACACAGGTCGGACGTCACCTCCGTCAACGAGACCCGGCCGGTCAGGCACGCCGGATACATCATCAGCCGGCCGCTCCGGAATTGGGGGTGGATCCCCCAGGGTAGATGGAACATAACGTTTGAGCCGGGACGGGTGCACTATCCACTGCCTGCGACCGAATCGAATCCGGACGCATTGCGGCCGGCGGACCTCCACAACCTCCACGGGTCCCTGCCAAGGGCGATGCAATTTGGCCGATGTGCCAACGGGGACCTGGGGACAATGCAGCCACGCTTTTTGACCCGCTACCCACGGGAGGCCAGCTGCCTGGTGTTTGGGCAGCCGCTCATTAGCCGCCTGCCGGCTTGCGGAATTCTCGGCAGCGGCCTGTCGCGCCTCGCGCAGCCGGTCAAGCGCGACCTTCAAAGGGGTCGGCACCGCCGACCCCTTCTTGGAGGAGCCAACGTCCATCTGGACGTGCACCGGGGGCTCCGGTTCCCTACCGTACATCAAATAAAAAGGCGAAAATCCCGTGGAGGCATGAGGGGCCAACCGATACGCCGCCAAGACCCCCGGGACGAACAGGTCCCAGTCTGACTGGGACGTGTTCACCTGGTGGCACAGCATGGACGTAAGGGTGCGGTTCAAGCGCTCTACCATCCCGTCTGACTGGGGGTGGTAGGGCGAGGTGCGGATTTTCTTGGTGCCAAGGAGGTCACACACCTCCTTGAGCAACCTAGACGAGAAATTCCGCCCCTGGTCAGTCAACAATTGTTCCGGCGCGCCCTTGTCAAACACGTACCCCTGGACGAAGGCCTCGGTGATAGAAGAGGCTGACTGATCGACCAAAGGCCATGCCATGGGCCAACGTGTGAGGTACTCAACGCCCACCAAGAGGTATTTGTGGCCCCGTTGGGATGCAGGGAATGGCCCCAAAATGTCGAGCGCCACGAGCTCATTAACGCGAGAAACCTGGATGGACTGCAGCGGGGCCCGGTCCCGGACAACTGGGGCCTTCCTCTGCGCGCAGTCGTGGCAACCCTTCAAAATCAGTGCCACGTCACCCTCAACACCCGGCCAGTAATAGTCCCGCTTAAGGGTCGATAAGGTCTTGTGGTAGCCAAGGTGCATAAGCTTCTCGTGAATGGCTCGGGTTAATTTACCACGCAGGCTAGTGGGCACAACCACACAATAGCGTTCCAATTGGGCATCCCAACGCATGAGTAGTCCGTCATGCACGGCGATCGCCGGGGCAGCCGACGAAGCTGAGCTCCGGGCCTTATGTCCGACACGGCGCCGTAGCTTCAGCAGAGAGGAATCCTCCATCTGCAACCCGGATCATACCTCCCGGGGAAGTCCAAGGCTGAAATCCGCGGGCGCCGCCGCACCTGGAGGGGTGTCCGCCTCGGCCGACGCAACCAACTGGGCCGCGGCGTCCCCTGGGGCCTTGCAACGGCTAGAGCCCAGGGCGCAAGCACACCCGCCGTCTGCCGGCAATCGGGATAAACCGTCCGCATTTCCATGCTGTGTCCCCTTCCTGTGGATTACATCAAAGGGGTAATCCTGGAGCACTTCGAGCCAGCGAGACAGCTGACCCGAGGGCTGACTAATCTTCAGCGAATATTGCAGGGCCGCGTGGTCGGTTCGGACCGTAAACAGCCTACCGTACAAATATGGTCTATACAACTGAACAAAATAAACTATGGCCAAAAGCTCCCTCCGGGTCACACAATATCGCTGTTCCGTCGAGGACAGAACGCGACTGCCATAGGCTACCACCCTCTCAACCCCGTCGACCACCTGGGCCAGGACAGCCCCAATTCCCGTGTCGCTGGCATTGGTATCGAGCAGGAAGGGTTTCGTAAAATCTGGGTACCCCAAGGGCGGCGCATCCGCCAAGGCCGTGCGAAGCGCTGCAAAAGCCGCCTCCTCCTTCGCGCCCCAGTGAAACCTTTGGCCTTTGGCGGAAAGGGCATGCAGTGGCTTCGCAATTGTCGCAAAATCGCGGACAAACCGGCGATAGTACAATGCGAAGCCAACGAAGCTACGCACCTCCGCGACAGATGTGGGAGTCGGCCACGTCCGGACACAAGCCGTTTTATCCGGGTCCGTGGCGACACCTGACGTGCTAACAATGTGTCCCAAATACCTCACCGATGGTTGTAGCAAGTGGCATTTCTGGGGTTTGAATTTCAAACCAGCAGCACGCACTTTGACGAACACCGCCTCAAGGCGTTGCAAGTGCTCGCCAAACGTACGGCCAAAAACAATAACGTCATCCAAGTAGATTAGACAAGACTCCCACTGCAGCCCCGCCAAGACCATCTCCATGAGACGCTGGAAGGTGGCCAGGGCCGAATGGAGACCCATAGGAAGCCGATTGAACTCGAACAACCCCTGGGGCATGCGGAACGCTGTTTTGGGTCTAGAGGCCTCATCCAGTGGCAATTGCCAGAAGCCGGAAAGCAAATCTAAAGTCGAAAAGAACCGCGTGCCCGAAAGGGCGTCCAGGGAATCGTCCATGCGAGGCAATGGATATGCATCAGCCACCGAGATCTTGTTCAATCTACGAAAATCGACACAGAACCGGAGACTCCCGTCCCGTTTCTTGACTAGCACAATGGGGGCACTCCAAGGGCTAGTAGATGGGGAGATGATGTCCGCAGCCAACATTTCCTCGACAGCCGAGCGGACATGATCTTTTTCCGCTGGGCTAAAGCGGTGGGAATTAAGTCGAATAGGGGCCGCGTCGCCCGTGTCTATGTGGTGGTCCAAAAGAGTAGTGCGACCCAGATCAAACTTACTTTGGCTGAACACATCGGTGAACCGCTCGATGAGGTCGCGGAGTTGCCGACATTCCCCGGAGGACAACGAGGCATTCTCGTCGCACAACGTGGCGATCCATGATACGTGGGGGTCCCCCGTGCGCATCACGCCCGCCACGACCCCTCCATCCGGGCAGCGCTCTCGGGTGGAGGAGCCGGGGTCGCGTGTGCCAGGACGGCGCCGGCCGGGACTACGACCGGCAAGGGTCCCGAATTGAGGACCTGCAAAAAAAGGTCCTGGCCCCCCGACACGGCTGTCAAGGCGCCCACCAACCCCTTCGTCCTTGAAAAGTAGCTTAACGGGGACAGGAGGATACCCGTCTCCGTGGAGCCCATTTCGAGCGGTTTGCGCAACCTAAGGGGTATCAGGATTTGTGACGCCGGTGGTACGGTCACCGGCACTTTATT
The DNA here is from genome assembly GCF_015708825.2 of Lethenteron reissneri. NCBI lineage: Eukaryota > Metazoa > Chordata > Hyperoartia > Petromyzontiformes > Petromyzontidae > Lethenteron > Lethenteron reissneri. Next base: position 554,480 of record NC_083834.1, read on the forward strand.
CAAGGCCCGTACACCGGCGACCAAGGGAGACAGGACGGTAGGCGATTGTAGGAATTGCAGCCGCCTCCCTGACGGCATTTCCACACAGCCCTGGTCAACGAGAATTCGGATGGGCATCCTAGACAAAAAGTCGGTCCCCAAGAGGCATGGAACTGCCAAGGTCCTGGAGACCAAAATCGGCCCGGCCAACTCAATCTCGTCAACCCGAACCGACGCTACAACGTGGCCCAAGATGCCCAAACTGCCGCCGTTCGCGGCGACACAAGCCCCGCGAACCGGCCTTAATGGACCCACGCTGCGGGGTAGCAGCCCAAAAATGGCCTCAGAAATAATGGTGGCCGACACCCCCGTATCCACCAGGAGGCGAACGTGCACCCCTTGCACATATCCTGCCACCGCTGAGGAGCCGGCAGCTGCCGCCACCATCCTATGCGCAAGCGCATCCCAGTGGCGGGTCTGTCTGGGCCATTGAGGGGGTGATGACGATGGTGCACCCGACCCTTCGAGGACAACCCCATGACGATGGGCCCTAGCCCCGCTAGATGCATGAGGTGAAGGGAGCGGCCGCGCAGATGATACGTCGCGACTCGCCTGGGGCCCCGGACCCGATGCCAAGGAGGGTCTGGAAGAAGGTGGAAGTCCCTTTTCCAAAGGCCCCCGGGGCATTCCGGCAGCCCCGCTCAATGTGGCCCCGCTGACCATAGCGGAAGCAGGCCACCGTGTCCGCCTCCTGTGGACGGGAAGGTCCCGGCCGCCCCCGCTGCTCCGGACGGCGACCACCCGCCCCCCTTCCTTGACGATCGGGCATCGCCAGGGCCGCGAGGGTGTCCACCCCCTGAGAGGTGGCCCCCCCGTCCGGCGTCGGGACCCCCGCACACGCCGCCATCTGAGGCCGTTGGCGGAGGGAGAGGTGCGCCTGAATGTTTTCGGCGACCGCCAAGGATGTGATCTGCCGATCATTGTTGATCGACAGAGCAATTCCTAGCTCCCTTGCCAGGTCAAGCAGCTTCCCCAAGGCCATAGAATCAAGTGCCCTGCCGTACAGGTCAGGGTATGCAGCCTGCGCCAGGGCCAGGAGCGAGCAGCGGAAGGCCAGCGGCAGTTCCCCCTCCTCCCGCCGCCGCAATGAAAACTCTAGCTGCGTGGTGGACGGCGGCTCAAAAACGTTGGCCATTTGGATATAGGCCGCCGGGAGTGTAGCCCGATTGGCCGGATGGATGGACTTGAAGGCCTGCAGAGCCCTTTCGTCCAAGCAGGTCGGAAGCGCCGGCAAGGCCTCCTCCATGGACCAGCCGACCGACATGTATGCCGCGTCGAACCGGTCCTGGAAGGCCGACCAGACGCCCCCTTGCGCGACAAACGGCGCAACGTTGGGTAACCGGTGCTGCCATTGGCCGCGCGGCGCCGCGAGGTGTGGAAGCCAAGCGGCACCTGCGGGCCACCCGGCGGACGCGACGTGGTGTGGCGGTGACAGCATTGTGGCTCCCGCGGGCCACGCCGAAGACGCGGAAAGGTGCGGTGGTGCTGCGGCCCCCATGGGCCACACCGTAGGCGCAGCGAAGTGTGGCTGAGTTGCGGCCCCCATGGGCCACGCCGTAGGCGCAGCGAAGTGTGGCTGAGTTGCGGCCCCCATGGGCCACGCCGTAGGCGCAGCGAAGTGTGGCTGAGTTGCGGCCCCCATGGGCCACGCCGTAGACGCAGCAAAGTGCGGCTGAGTTGCGGCCCCCATGGGCCACGCCGTAGATGCAGCGAGGTGTGAAGGCGCCTGCGCTTTCGCGACCCACCTGTCAGCGGCCGCAGCCGCGGCAACCTCTCGCGACGCGGCAAGGGACCACGGCGTTGCAGCCTCCATGGGCCACGCCGAAGACGCGGCGGTATAACACGGAGCCGCGGCGTCATCCATGACAAGGGACGCAGGCACGGCGAGGTGCAGAGCCGCGGCATCGCCGGTGGCCGGCCCCGTGAGCGCGGCGACAGGTTGAGCCGCGGCAGCACCCGCGGCCCATTCCGATGGCACGGCGATGTACGGGGCAGCGGCAGCTGCCGCTGCCCACCCCGGCGACCCGGCGAGGACGGCACGCGCGTACTTACCCGGGGCCCCCCCGGCGGGCGCAGCTTGATGAAGAGCCGCGTCGTCGCCGGCGGCTGGTCCCGCAGGAGCGGCGTGCCGAGAAACCCCGGCCGCGTCGGTGGAGAGACGCGGCGTCACGGTCACCATGGCAGCCATGGCGCCGACTTGCGGCGTCGCAGCAACAATGTCCGCCGGCCGCCGCGTCGCAGCCATAACAGCGGCCGCATACGGCTCCCGAGCCAACATGGCCGCCGCGGATTGCGTCGCAGCCAACATGGCGGCCATTTCCGGTGGAGCGGTCGCTGGGAAAACGGCGGCGGTTTCAACGTTGGCAGTTGACGGTTGCTCCCGTCCCGAGTGCGGGGCGGTTGGCCGCGTCCGCGCCTCCACCTCGGCCAACCTGACGGTCAGCTGCCCCACCGCCTGCAGGAGCTGCTGCAGCAGAGCTGCGGGGACGCTCTCCGTCTCTGGCGGTGGCGGTGAGCTGGCACTCCCCGCAGCCGACTCCTCCCGCTCCGGCCCGCTCGTCTCCATGGGGACCGTCACCGAGGTCCCGGGCTCTGGGGTCACTGCTGGAGCCTCCTCTCCGCCTTCGGCACCCTCCAAGTCATGTGCCGGTGGGTTCTTACGCCGTGCGCCCGCTTTATACATGTTGGCGACAGTGTAAACTTCTGACACCAGTTGTTGAGTAGTAGACGGAGGTACTCGGAGACGGAGGTTGAGTTAGGGGCTTCCGCCAGGGTTTATTAACACTTATCACTATCCCTGGTTCCCTCTTTACCCCTTCCACTATCCCCGTTCCTCCAGTGACCCCGCTTACGTTACGGGGTCTCCCTTAAATACCCTAGGAGGGGTGACGTCACGTGCACTGCCCAGCGCGTGCGACCCCACGTCTCGTGAGGTCACTGCACCGGACAGCGCACACGATGCCACCACTCTCCTCTACTCCTCTACACCTATATAACCTCTTGCCACGGCAGCTCTCTCACCTACTTCAGCATTTTCTTACTGTGGTTGTTCCACCTGATGAAGATTGCTTGTGTTGCGATCGAAACGTCGTGATTTGTTTTATTTTATTTCTACCTACGTGACTTTACCGAAAAAACCAAAGAGTAAGGTTCAAAGTAAATAACAAAAACTACGACGTTTCAACAAAAACTACTACGACGCAACACAAGCGATCGTCTTCAGGAAAAGGAGGGTTAGCTTCCAAAGGCAAACTTATTATAAGGGTTTGAAATAGGCGTAGCGCAAATGTCAGCAGCCAATATTAATGCAAGTGGTGGGCAGCCAACCCGATGGTGGTTGGTTTTCCACCGATCAAACGGCTGCCAGGTGAAAGATCATGACATAAACGCCCAGTTGGAAATGACATTCTGTGGTAAATCTGTCAAAAATGACCAATATACCAAGTACTTGGACATACCACTAGACAGAAGCCTCACATTCAAAAAGCACATTGAAAAGGTGTGAAAAAACAAAAAGCAGAGGAGCTCTGTTATGCAAACTGGCCCGGGACAAAGTTGGATGGCCACCACCAATACTTTTCGCATGACCGCCCTCGCGCTCGTGCACTCCAGCGCCGAGTACTGCGTGTCATTCTGGGCATCAAGCGTCCACACAAAGAAATTGGACGTCCAAAACAACAGCGTCCTTCGAACAATAACGGGCACACTGAAATGCACTCCCATTGAGTGGCTACCGGTTCTGGCCAACATTACACCAGCAAACCTCCGCCGGGATGCAGCGACAGCAAACCTATTGGAAAAAAATCCGAGGCAGTGTACATTTACCATTACAACAAGACCTGCTTAACCCTCCACGAACTCGTTTGAAATCCTGGAAACCAATCTGTGATTGTGCAAGACAATTGGATGAAGCGGGGTCTATTGAAGACCGCTGGCCAACACTGTGGAGTTCTGTGGACATTCCAAATAAAAGCCTCATCGAGGATCCCATGATTGCTATGCACGGTGTTGATCTGCCAAGAAAACTATCAACCATTTCATAACAGCAACAGGTCACTGCGCACACCTCCTCCACAAGAAGAAAATTAAAGACAACCCACAGTGTGATTGCGGCCACCTGAACCAGACAATGGACCATATTGTGAACAACTGCATCCTACGCCCGCTCTCCGACGGACTGAGCAGAATTAGTCGCAATACTCCTGAAGCTATCACATGGCTTACATACTTAAACTGGGACGTGTGATTTGCACATACAGTGGTACCTCGGTATATATCGTTAATTCGTTCCAGAAGGTAGGACTTATACCGAAAATGACGTATACCAAACCAATTTTTCCCAATATAAATAAGGGGAAAGGAAATAATCCATTCCAGAGTATAAGAAATCATATTTTATATGGCATATTATACATTAATGGGGTTGTATAAAATAATTTAAACACCAATTACTAAAATGCATACAGAAGCCACGTGACCGCGCTGCTGTTAGCTGCGCTGGCCACGTGACGTGCCTCAACCCCGCACGTCGCGCGCACCTCGACCCGGGGCTCCACCATCCATGGGGGCAGCCCCCCACGCCCCCCACGCCCCCCCCCCGCCCCTCTCCCCAACGCCCTCCCGCCCCTCTCCCCAACGCCCCCCGCCCCTCTCCCCCACGCCCCCCCGCTCCTCTCCCCCACGCCCCCCCGCTCCTCTCCCCCACGCCCCCCCGCCCCTCTCCCCCACGCCCCCCCGCCCCTCTCCCCCACGCCCCCCCGCCCCTCTCCCCCACGCCCCCCGCCTCTCTCCCTCTCCCCCATGCCACCCCGCCCCTCTCGCTTTATTTCAGTCGTGAACAGGGCATACGCGCGTACTGTACGCGGTGACTCATCCCGACCCATACAAGTTCTAGCAAGCGCATCGTATCCCAAGCAAGACGTCGTATCCCAAGACATTTTTCCTCTCGTAAAAACACGACGTATACCAAATTCGATATATTCCAAAGCGGTCTTATACCGAGGTACCACTGTACTTGCTCTAAGCTAGAGAGAGATTAGGTGATAATGCTCAGCTCTTTACATTTAGCATGGTTAGCGGAGGACAGCTGAGCGTTTGTTAACACCTCCTTGCCGATGCTGCTTGTAATCTCCAGTGTGTGGACTTTTCATCTTTCCTCCTCCTGTTTGCTGAAAAACCAAATAAATTGGCATATTTTCCCATAGCCGTGAACACTTGATTTGATTGGCCAGTCGCTGAGTGGTAGTGGAGGGTTATAGTAAAAATAAATATGTGACATTACACCTAAACGATTATCAAACCCAAAATACACTAATTATGAACCATGACATCTGTTGTGATAGCATTGTGTGTCGTGTCGTCACCTCTTCAGTCATGTCCAGTAGGGCCCGGCTGCTCTGCTGCCAGCGCTCCTTCCACACCAGTGCCTCCTTCTCCAGCTTCATGATCTTCTTTGTCATCTGCGCATCACGTGCAAATACAACACAACAACCGCCATTTGACACTAAGTGGCGATGACGTCACCACGACGCTTGTGCCAGGCGATGTGCACATTGAGGCCACGTGAAGTGTCGAACGCCCGCTGGCAGGAGGTCACGGGGCAGACCCAGGTGCCACTGGTCGACTGACTGAGATGACTGAGATGACTGGCTGATGCACCACCTGTGCACCCTACTGTGCCAACTTGCTGTGCTTTAGCCACCTGGCGCTCTGCTCATTGTTGTGAGCGTTGCTCCTCCGCCCTCCGTTGTTGTTGGAGGGCGATTGCCTCCAACTGCCCAGTAGCGTCCTTCACGAGCCTCCTCCACAGAGGCCGACCTTGACACCGCTGGTACCAGTCATCGGCAAGTCCACTCAGCTCCACGTCCTCCTGTACCACATCACTCCATCTCTTCTCTAGCCCGTGCCGCGCCCGTTTAGCCCCCTCAATCCGGCCGAACAAAATCTGTTTAGGCATGCGGTGGCTGGGCATGCGGACTACATGACCCAGCCAACGCAGCCTTGCCTGCCGGAGGAGCTCACCAATGGGACTTTGTCCAGATCTTTCAAGGATTTGTGAGCTCCTCACATCCAGCCTGGTTAAACCCAGGATGGATTGTAGGCACGCCAGCCTAAATGTTTCTAACTGGCGAAGATGCTCCATTAGGGGGGTCCACGTTTCGCAAGCATAGAGAAGGGAGGGAATGACCGTGGCCGAGAAGACCTGAAGCTTTGTGTGGAGCGACAGACCAGGTAGCTTCCACACGGCGTTACGCAACCGATGAAAAGATATTGCCACTCGACTGATTCGGAGTGAGACCTCTGCTGTTAAACCGGAGCTGGTCATGAGCACACCGCCCAATTATGGAAAACTCTCCATTCTCTCCACAACTGCCCCATTAGCAATTGGGAGTTGTGGGCGTGGAGTGTCTGATGGCACAAAATACCCAGGCAGGTGCTTAGTTTCGGTCGGGCTGATGGTAAGAACCCACATGCTCCAGGTTCAGCAGAAACACCTCCAACTCCTCGTCTGAGTGAGCAGCATTCACCAGATCATCAGCATATATAACATGGTTGACCAATAGGGAGGCAACCCTTGACCGCACCCAGGCATCGATCAGTCTCCCATTGTATCTGTACCAGATGAAAATTCCTCCGGTACAGCTCTCAAAGGTTTCACAAACGATGTGGTCAAAATTGATGTTAAATAATGGAGCCAGAGGACAACCCTATCACACCAGGGCGAACAAGGATTGGCTCTGACTCCCGGCCACGTAGTTTTACCCGGGCCTGCGCACCATCTTGAAGGTCCTTAATGATTGTGAGCAGAGAGTCAGGGACTCCGAAAGCACGAAGAACAACCCAGAGCACAGGCCTACTGATGTTATCATAGGGCTTGACCAGGTCAATAAAGCAGAGATCTAGGTCCCTTTCGAATTCCCTCCACCTCTGCTGTAGCAGACGTACAGAAAATATGGCATCTGTGCAGGACCGACATTTCCTGAAACAACATTGGGGCTCCACAAGCCTCTCCTCAGAGTGCCTGGCAAGGCGATACTCTTAGGTTCTTTCGGCAAAGTCACGTAGGTAAAAATAATAATAATAAAATAAAATAATAATAAAATCACGACGTTTCTGAAGCAACACAAGCCTCCGTCATCAGGTGTAACTGCTCCAGTAAAATTACTGTAGTGATGTTGAATAATCCTTGCCAGGACCTTTCCTAGTGTAGTGTATATAGCACTGAGTCACACACACTATAGTTGGAGGCAACACGTTTATTTACACCGCTCTAACCACTTCAGGTTCTATAGCTAGGTGTGGCTATCTGTTCACTATGTGCGTGCAGATTACTGTAGTGAACGGGCCAGCCAGCACTCATGCTGTTTGACCCACGACCTGAAGCTACAACTGCCAATGAACGAGGAGAGTGAGGACGAAGAGACGCGGGATCCCAGGCTGATCCCCACAATGAACCCCGATCCCTGTCGGGGCTCCTCCTTTATTTCCCTGGGCGCGGGCTCGCCGCGCCCTCGGCCACGCCGCCTACTCTATCAAGTAAGAAGCCCCCGGCTCCCAGTCACGTGTCCCTCCATTACCCGATGCTCAGCAGCACATGTGTAATAGTGGCTGGCGCTAACCATAGAGTGACAACATTTCATGTCACTACACTAGCACACTGAGGAAGGAGATGCCCCTGTAGTTGTTATAGTCTGTGTGGTCCCCCTTCTAAAAGAGTGGGACCACCAGGGCATCCTTCTAATCCTGCGGAACCCATCCAGTGGTCCAGCCTGTTATTGATGTCATCTAGGGCAGTCTGCGCACAAACGTCATCCTCCCTCAACATTTCGCTTGGGAGATCAACTCTGCCCGATGCTTTTTCTGGTCTCAGACTCTGGATCACCGTCTGTACTTCCAAAAGATGGCACTTCAGCCAGCCACTCACAGGGGTGACTACTTTTTCCAATATTTGAGGCACGTAGCCTCAGCAGGGTCATCCCCACTTTGCCCCTTGATGTTTTCCAGGCTGAAGGATTTCCCCTCAGAAACGCTCCACACATCTGCAAACCTGTTCTTGGGGGTCAGAGATCAGATCACCTTTCTTTCCCCTAATGATGGTAATGGGTGTGGTGCTGCAAGTTATTTCTTTGATGGAGTTAAAAAGTGATTTGTGTTTGCAGGCTATGGAGGCAGACTCCATCTCCCCAGAAATCTGCGACCACCACCCATCCTTGCAGTGCCGCATGGCTCTACGAACCTCTGAGCGAAGGCTGCAGTTAGCCTCCTCATTGTTTGACGTGGGATGCTGTAGCTGGTGAGAGTGGGCCTGTCGCTTTTTCATAGCCAGCCGGAACACCTCTTTTGACAGCCAAGGTCTCTGGGGAGGTTTGGACTGTGCATCCAAAGCAGCCATTGCAGCTGCATGGGCCACAGTCCTAAACCTCGGCCATTTCCCCTTGGTATCAGGAGGAGTGGAGGACGATGCCAACCCCAGTTGCAAGCGATGATTAAATTCTTACTTGCAACTTTATCAGCTAGCTGAGACCAGGACACTGTGGGGTTGAATGGGGTCCTGGATGCACACCTGCCACCAGAGTGGAAACATGGCAGGCGCATCTTACAGATGACAAGCCGATGGTCAGTGGGCAGATTATCTCCCTGGTTGGTCCTGGTGTCAAGCACATGGGCCTGCAACCGCTGTTCCGTCACAATATAGTCCAGCAGATGTTCTTTCTTGGACCCGGCATGCATCCATGATGTTGTGTGGATGCGCCAACACCGGAACAGTGTGTTGATAATTACAAGCCCATGGGCTGCACAAACGTCTAGCACCCTCCTATCGTTGTTATTGAGCTGATCTTGTCCATGCTTTCCAATCACTCCAGACGAGGTTCCGGCATCATGACTCACTTGGGTGTTAAAGTCACCAAACAGGATGACTATCCAGAGGGGTCACTTTAGCTAGCACCTGTGACAGGATGTCATAGAAGTCATCTGACTCAACAGCCTTGCCTGCATCCTTCCACTGATGTTCATCTTCGGTGGGAGCATAAGTAACCATGACCACCACTCCTCACCTCTGGTTGATGGGAAGGTGAGTCCACATTAGCTTGGGGCTTATAGCTTCCCACACCTCATCACCATGCTCCAATGCCCCCTTCATTATTTTGTTCAGAAGAAGAGCCACTCCCTGTTGTTTGGCAGTCTCATGTCCCGAGTTTAGGACTGTCCACCCCTTAAGGTGGAAGGAGCCAGAGCCAGTCCACTGGACCTCCTGAATACCGCAGAGATCGAGGTGGTACCAGTCCAGCTCCTGAGGAGTGGCAGCCTTTCCTCTGCAGTGAGCATTGGAACATTCCACATGGCCACCCAAAATGGCCTTTTGCTGTTTCTGGAGGAATGCCGAAGGTAAGGATTCAGTCTCCTGGCCAGGAGATGTTATAGACGCCTGTCCCCCCAGGGCGTCCAGCACAAGGTTAATTCGATTTTTAACACGTGTTTTAGTGGTAGTTCAGTTGAATGTGGAGAGGTTAACAGGCCCTCGCACCCATCCAGACCCCCCTTGGCCGCACATACACACATACACAGTGTCGCACACACATGGTGTCTAAAGAAAAGATTACTCCGTATAGCCTTAAACAAACTTTTCGGGGCAAGTGCTCATAGCGAGTAGCACCTATGAAGGCCAGCATGGCACCAGAAGGGGTGAGTGGCCAGCACCACGCCGGGCCGCCTTTGTCTCCCCAGTGGCCATCAACCCCAATACGAGTGGCCACATGTTGACGTGAATGCGTGCGTGCGGCATTATCATGCGATGACGAACCTGGTCCATTTCGCCGCGAAAGGTGGAGAAGCTCTTGCTGCTCTTGGTCAGCATTTCCTGGAACTCGGAAATCCTCTGCGTGTAAAGCAGCAGCTGTCGGCAAACACACGCAGACGCACATACGGTTGCACAGGCACTGCAGAGCCGCTCAACCAACTATGAGTCCTCCGATAGAGCTTTCCGCCCAAGGGGCAGGTCCACGGCTCACGCTACCTCCCCCCCAATCCCCCTCAACCCCGCTTTAACTCAGGGTGCATGAGCCACACGTAGGGAACAAAGTAAGGAAGCAGACAACACGACGATTCCTTCCCACATCCGATCAGCCTCACAGCCTTTCCCCTCGGAGCATGTAATGTCAACAGCATTGGTTCGGTGCGAGCAAAATTCTGGATCGTTCTCGACGGTCAGTGTCTCATTAGCAGTCGGGCTCGCTTGAACCAGTGCTGCGGTGAACTGTGAAAAGGTTATGGGCAAGGACTGCTTTTAATATTCAGTGTTTCATCAGCAGAGGCAAGCTTGCTTGAACAGATGCTGGTGAATGTTCATAGATGTTCATAGGGCAAGGGCTCCCTTTGGTTTAAGCCTGATTACTGATAAGCTTAAGCCTGGCCACTGACAAAAGACAAAATCGGTCGAGTTTGCTTGTGTTGAAGCAATGATGATGAAATTCTGCATTTGTTTTCCAGTTATAATTTGATCATCTGTAGGAGACTTATCATCCCACCCACCACCACCCTGTGACAGACAGACGAACACATGGACAGAACTGATGCACGAATGCTCTCAGCCTGAGTTGGAGAGCTTCAATAATCGTGGTTTCTGTGGGCACGGCCAGGTACTGTGTGGGCGGTGGTGGTGGTGAGCAGTGGGGCGCAGTGGCTGCCCCTCACCTGTCTCTTCAGAGCCTCCTCCTTCTCCTCCATCACCTTCAGCACCAGCTTGCTCTCAGCCGCCTGGTGCAGCAGCTAAGGACGGCAAAAGACGAAGATCCCTAAAATAGCCTTCACAGTCTGTTGGGGCAAGTGCTGTTAATGAGCAGCTTACGATGGCACGCACATACAAAGACAAACATCCCCCTGTACAGCCTACACGGAGTATCTATGAGGGTGGTTTGGCCAGCACCATGCCCCGGCCTTTTTGTCCCTCCAGTGGTGATGTTTACACATCATACCAAATACTTGTTTATGGCTGAATCGCCCAAGGAAGAGGCCTAGGATCTGTTCAGATATTCGCCACTGATGCTGGCCATGAGCAGGAATCGAACTCGGGTCACCAGGTTTGGAGCACATGTGAACGTCGCACGTGTGTTACGCAAGGCGTATGAATGCCACGCGGGACACGTTTGACGCATGTGAACATCACATATGGCCTCTGCAAGGTGGGTGTGTCAGGTGCATCACACATCAGGTGTGTGTGTCCCGCATAACACGTGAACATCATGCGTGCATGTTCTGCACGACACGTGAACTTCATTTGTGTGTGTGTCCCACATGACGCGTAAACATCATGCATGCGTGTGTCTCACGTGACACATGAACTTCACGTGCGTGTGTCCCGCATAACGCATTAACTTTACACACGTGTTCTTGCACAATGCGCGAACCTCACATGCGTGCGTGCGTTCATATGTGTGTGTGTGCTTGTGGTGGCCACAGTGCGCGACGCACAAACTCCTTGTCACGTTCGTGCCGCTGCTCGCCGTCGCGCCGCAGCTCCGACTCCTCCTGCAGCTTCACGGCCGACAGCTGCTGCTGCAGCTCCCGGTACTTGAGGATCTTCGCCACTTGCTGAGCGAGAGGGAAACACAATGAGGCATCAACGTGAGAAAAACGGCCGCGGGCTTCGCGCTGGCGACTCGGTGGCGGCAGGCTCACCTCCTCCCGCTGCGCATAGTCTCGCAGCAGCGTGCTCAGCCGCTCCGCCAGCTCCTGGTTTTCGCCACGGAGCCGGTCACTGCGGCCCTCGTTCAGCTCCATCTGCTTGCGGATGTTGTCGAGCGTCGCCTGGAAGTGTTCCGTCATCTCGCGCCGCTTCTTCTCCTCCGTGTGCACGCGCTCCAGGCTCTCGTCCTGCATGTGGCCACAGGAGGGGGGTGGGGGACAACCGCCGTCCGTTAATTGCTTTGCTCCCGGCCCATTGTCTGAATGCACAACCGCCGGCTAGTCACGGCGATCATCGGCGGCGACGACAATGAAAATGGTTGGCGCGATGATGGCCGCGACCGCCGCCCGACAAACACGACCGTGACGAGGCCGATTGAAGACGCTGGCTGCAAAATGCCACCGGCAGCCCCAACGGTTATTTGTCGCCCGCCCCGTTCTCCATCCGTGACCCACGCAAGCGAAACGTCGGCTGCACCAAGGTTTTCGTTTAAAGAGTCCGATGGATGGACGGTGGAGGTCCTCACCAGCAGTTGCTTGTTGTTGCGCTGCAGCTCCCTGCACAGAGTCTCGAGTTTCCCCTTCATGAGCAGCAGGCGGTGGTTGTCAGTGCGCAGGAGGTCACGTTCATGGGACGCGGCGGCGGCGAGCTGGCGCGATGACCGGGCCTGCAGAGACTGAGAGACACGCGCGGTGACGCGGCAAAGACTGCATGGGTGACTCAGCATGGGCATGTGTGGTGTGCGTGCGTGGTGTGCGTGCGTGGCGTGCGTGCGTGGCGTGCGTGCGTGGCGTGCGTGCGTGGTGTGCGTGTGTGCGTGGCTTGCGTGTGTGCCCATCACTACCATCTCTGTGTATCTGCTGCAGAGCGCCGCCAGTTTCTCCTCGGGGCTGGCGAAGTCGCTTAGCGACTCCATGAGCTGCACTAGCAGCTTGGCTGCACACGCACGCGCACAAAACAAAGACAAAAATCCCTAGTATAACCTTAACAGACTGTTGGGGCAAGTACTGTTAGCGAGCACCTATGAAAGCCGGCCCGGCACACGAGGGGGTGGGTGGCCAGTACCACGGCCGGCCGCTTTTGTCTCCCCAGTGGCATTGTGTACACATCGCACCAGGTACTCATTTGATGCTGAGTCAACCTAGGGGAGGGCCCATGACCCGTTCAGATAATTGTCACTGGTGTTGGCCGTGAGTGGGAATTTAACTCGGGTCGTCAGGTTCAGAGTGCAACGTACTAACCGCTAAACTACCGCTCCTCACATGCATGCACACACGCACACACAAAGACAAACGCACACACGCATGCTCACGTAAGTGGGTGCCACCGTGAGACACGACTGGGTTGGACTCCCCCTCTGGGTTTAGCCCCCACACTCCGGGAATCGGCGTCTGGGTTCGGGCGGCACGAATTGCTTTTGTGCCGAGATCTAGTAACGATGTCGTGTTGGACTTTTATTTACAGAATTGATCCGCACCGAAGCTGGGGAAGATGGCGAATGTATTTACAGAAGAAATTTGATGCAACTGGAAGGAGTGACTGATGCAAAGTTCTAGAGTAAAATATCACGGACATGCTCACCGACGTCTTTGAGAAAGAACACCACGCGACTAACCATAGACTAGCGTTGTCCGTAGACTAATATTGCCCATAGGCTCGCATTGTAAAGATGCAGTGACATCGCTGGATTTCACCATGTTGTGGGTGCAGTACGGGCCCTAGAGGAGCACGGTGTGCGTGGAGTGACATCGCTGGATGGCACCATTTTATAAGTGCAGTGCCGGCCCGAGAGGGCACGGCGTGTGTGTGCCGACCTAAGAGAAAGGTCGGGTAAGGCCATAGAACTTTGGTTGACCCGGGAGGACATGTGACCAGTTTAACTGACAGGGGGGCCCCAAGAGGGGGCTAGGAGGGCCACGTGATTGGAACCCAGGTTCTTCCCGATGGCTCTGGAAGGGGGCGTGGCCAAGGACAGAGCCGGCCAAGCCGCAGAGAATATAAGCAGTTTCCCGAGAGGGATCGTGGTTGTCTGTCCCGGTGAAGAAACCCTTCGTCTACGATCTCCGTTCTACGAGTCTTCCAGCACGTAGACCAGGGTCCGGAGTTAACAGTTACTCAGTAGCCAGGGGTAATTAGCTGGGTGGTCACCACCCTAGGTTGTTGTCTTGTTAAAGAGGAAGTCACTCCGTTGTGTTGGAACTAAATAAATGCGCTGCCTCCAAGTTTAAGAGTGCGACTCAGTTGAACCCACGACACATAGACTAGCATTGCCCATAGACGAACATTGGCCATAGACTAACATTATCCATAGACTAGCATTGCCCATAGACGAACATTACACAGACGAGCATTGCCCATTGGGGCCGTCCATAAATGACGTCACGCGATTTTGGACGATTTTTAACCCCCCCCCTCGTCACACGGTGTCACAAAAAGTCAGATCCCCCCTCAAATGTGACGTCACAAAGCTCTGCCCCCCCCTCCCCCCCCCCAAAAAATATAAAACATGCATCAAATCGCTTTAAACTATTGTCATTGTAGTGCGTATTTAATGTGCGGCTGCACTCTGATGTTGTAGGAGAAAACATTTATTAAAAAGTCGATTTAATAAAGTAGAACGTATTGTCTATTTATTTAAAGTTGTGCATTTTGATGTGAAGTCACATTTCTCAACCCCCCCCCCCCCTCGTCACACATCGTCACAAATATCTGACCCCCCCCCCCCCCAGGTGCGTGACGTCATTCATGGACGGCCCCATAAACGAACATTGCCCATATACTAGCATTGCCCATAGACGAACATTGCCCATAGACTAGCATTGGCCATAGACTAACATTGCCCATAGACTAACATTGACCATAGACTAGCATTGCCTATAGACGAACACTGCCCATAGACGAACACTGCCCATAGACTCTGCTTGTGTATCGGTCTTCGTGCCTGTGTTTTTTCAAATTTCACACTTAACTTCTAATTTAGCAATCTTTGGAAGAACGTAATCAGCCAGGCTATGCGTTAATTGTGTGTTGACCGACCCTCTGTGTTTCATTGCCTTACATTTCCAAAGTTTTGCTAGTTTAGTTAATTTAGTGTGTCTCTCTCCCTACCTCCTAATTTTTTCAAGCTTTCGTACCGTACCCCTCATCGTGCTACTCATTGACATGCTAATTTCTCCAACCCCTCTCTCTCCGCCCCTGCCCCCCTCTCTCAAGCTTTTTACACCTTGCCACTCACCGTTTCCACTCATGGACATGCTAATTTCTCTAACCCCTCCCTCTCTCCCCGCCGCCCCCCCTTTCTCTATTTAAGGCCTCGACACAGAGGCATAGTTTCTCTTTGTGCCTATGTTTGCTCTCTCTCTATGTATCTGTCTGCTTATATGTCTGTCTATGTTGCTGGTTCTGTGTTTAATCTCTCTCTCAAATGTAGCATTCTCAGGAAGAACGTAATCAACCAGATAGGGTGTTGACTGTTATGTTATCCGACTCTCTGTTGTATTACATTACATTTCTAAGTATATTAGATTTGTGTTTCTATTTAATTTATACCTGATGATGATTGCTTGTGTTGCAATCGAAACGTCGTATGCTAGTATTTAATTTAATTTATTATTTTATCTTTATACGTGACTTTACCGAAAGAACCAAAGAATAATTCCTGCAGTCACGAAAGCTCCAAATTAAGTTTGATTGCCCATAGACTAACATTGACCATAGACGAGCATTGCCCATAGACTAGCATTGCCCATAGACTAACATTGCCCATAGACGAACATTGCCCATAGACGAACATTGCCCATAGACGAGCATTTGCCCATAGAGTAACATGGTCCACAGCCACGCCACCACTCACCAAACTTCTTCTTGTTCACCGGATGTGTCAGCAGCTCCTGGACTGCAGACAACTCGGCTTCCTCCACTTTGCCAGGCTCTATCAACTGCGCGCCTGTCTCCTCCAGCACAGCCTCCGCTGTCACTGCGGGCGGCCCCTCGGCCTTGCAGGGGGCCTCCTGCGGCGGCGATGCTGGGCCGACCTTCACGGACTGCGACGCCACTTCGGCCTCCAGCGACGCACTGCCCTCAGGAGCTGTCTCTGGGTTCCCAGGGCCCTCGGGAGCCGGGGCGATCTCGAGGGTCGCCGTGGCCTCCGGTGTCATGGGGGGGGAGGGGGTCTCGGGATTTGTGGGGTCCTGGGGGGCCTCTTGGCAAGGTGGGCACGTGAGCTGCTCTGCCTCCATCTGGGAGCTGTCGTTGGCCCTGTGAGCGGCACGCACGATGAAGACGAGTTTGCCCCGTGTAGCTTACACGGGCTGTTGGGTGCAAGTGCTGTTCGCGGACACCGATGAAAGATCAGCACGGAGGTGGTGTGTGGCCAGAACACCACGCCCAGCCACCTTTGTCTTCCGAGTGAGGATGTTTACACACTCATTTGAGGTTGAGTCGACCTCGGGGAGGACTGGTTCAAATATTCGCCACTGTTATTTGGTAGTGAGCTGGAATTTTACTCGGGTCGCCGGGTTTGTAGCGCAGTGCGGCACGCTACCCGTTGTACTCCCAACACACACGAGAACACCCGACTCAGAAACGGTGACCCTTTCTTACAATCCGCGGGTTTTGACACCGCACGGAAAGAACCAGAGAGACGACGAGCATTAACACCGCACGCAATCTCCCCCTAACCCTCCACCACACCACCAAGTCAGCCGGGTCACCCCACCACGCGGCTATATTCTTGGCGGGCCCGCGAAGCCGCCGCCACTGCCGCCGCCGCGGCTATTCCGGGCCGGGGCACACGGAGCCCCCCCGGCTAAATATGGATGGGCAGGACGACAGCTGCGACGTAACCCGACCCCCACCCCCATTCCCGCCACCACCCAGCCCGCGATATTTATACCGGGCCACCAGTGCCAGGGCAATGACGAACCGATTCCACTTCAACCGCAGTGACGTTATCCCAGCTGCCCCATAGCCAATCGTGAGAGCGGGGCGGTTCGTGGTGGTGGTTGTTGTTGGTGGTTGTTGGTGGCCACGCCACCACACCGCGGCTGCGACTGCCTGGTGATCGAGCACTGTCGAGGCGGCGAGTGTTGGTGGATCACACACAGACGCTGCTGTGAGACGCTCCTTCTTAATCCGTGGGTGGACTATGGAGGAGGAGCCGTAGCCCTGGCTCGCCAGCAGACGGCGGTAAAAGTGTGTGGACTCATAGCACATCCGTTGATTCCATTTCTACGGTGGGAATAGAGTGTTGCCCCCTCGCGCAAGGCTTCTCATCCCATTCAACATTGTGTACTTTGATGTAAACGTATAACAGTATGACAAATTAAAAACAACCCAATTGCAGCGGCAGGAGGCCCTTTTGAAAACGAGTGATATGACTCGGCGTGGCTCGCTTGGACATACATGAGACGTACCGCACACACACACACGCACACAAACACGCACACACACACGCACACACACACACGCGCACACACGCACACACACACGCGCACACACACACGCACACACGCACACAAACACGCACACACACACGCACGCGCACACACGCACGTTGAGAGGCGAAGGCGCAGTCCTGCAACTGCTCGCTCGCAGTCACTCACAGACACAGGCGTGTAGACACGTGTGTAGACACGGTCACTTACAGTCACTCTGACACGCGTGTTTACATCAAAGTACACAATGCGTGTCAGAGTGACTAAGTGACCGTGTCACTCAGACACGTGCGTAGAGACGGTCACTCACAGTCACTAAGACACGCGTGTAGAGACAGTCACTTAGTAACTGACACGAGTAGTCACCCAAACACGTGTAGTCACTCTGACACGCGTGTAGACAGTCACTTAGTCACTCTGACACGTGCGTAGATAGGTCACTCACAGACACGCGTGTAGACAGTTACTTAGTCACTCTGACACGAGTAGTCACCCAGACACGTGTAGTCACTCTGACACGCGTGTAGATACGGTCACTCGCAGTCACGCGTGTAAAGACTGTCACTCGCACTCAGACACGCGTGTAGAGACAGTCACTTAGTCACTGACACGAGTACAGTCACTCAGACACGTGTAGTCACTCACAGACGCGTGTGTAGACGCAGTCACTTAGTCACTCTGACACGCGTGGAGACGGGCAGCGACACGCATCTCACCTTGGAGCCCGCTACGCGCCCTCGGTGATATCGCGCAGAGCAGCAGAAGGTGCGGAGACTGCCAAGGTCGCTTCGAGTCGAGGGGGCGGGGAGTCGGGGAGAGTCACTGCGGAGACGGCGGGGAGGAGCTGGAGGGCTGTGGGTGCAGGGCACGGAACCCCCGCGACTTCTTCATCATCATCACGTCTCACTCATGCGGTGGTTCTTAACCTTTACTGCAGCCTTGCACTCCTTGGGTTCTCAATAGTAAAAATAAAGCATGCTAATAAATACATAGGTTTGATTAAACAAAATAGTTGTACTTATGTGGCCGTGCTGAGTTTCGATGATTTACTTTCTAAAATAAATCTGGCACTCTCTCGCACCCCCCAGAAAGAGCATCTCGCACCCGAGGTTTAAAACCACTGCACTAATGCGTACGAGCAATGCTGCCGCAGTGGTAATAATGGTGAGCAGCAACACCGTACTTATAATCCTGAGGATCGCCGGTTCAGTTCCATCTCCTGAAGCAGGAGTTGAAATAATGGCGCCAATTTCTTAAATACATCCATCTCCCACCTCCCCCACCCACCCAAGCAGTAAAAATGGGTAGTTATACCAGTTAAGCCGAAAGGCAGGTTGTTGCGTGTGGTGGGGTAAAGCATGGGTACCAAAACATCTTTCATGGCATCCGGCCGGCGTGGATGAGTCGAGCAAAAATACTCTAAATTGGTCCACCTGCAGAGCTTCCTCTACCTGTAAATGGATCAACTGAAAACCTCACCCAGATACGCTCTCCCCAGGACGATCAAAACAAGACAGAGCCCACAGGTGCAATGAACCATTGGTGTTCGTCCCACGTTTGACAGTGTGAATTTCCACCACTGGAAATTGCCACCACTGGAAATTCACACGGTCCTATGGCAGCAGGGATGGGTCTATCCATTGGACAACCACTCCAAATCTGCCCCCATACAAAGTGGTACTTATTTTATTGACCCCGGAGGGAGAGATGATGGGCCGAGTCAACCCCCCCCACCCCATTCCCCAAGCCAGGATTTAAACTCTCAACATTTGGATTCGCTCACTTGCTCTTCCGCTTAACTAACCAGATCGGGTTCAGAATAGAGCAGCATCGACCCCCCCCCCCCCCTACTGCCAGACCACTGCAGACTCTACATGTGGGACGCGATTTAACTTCCATCTTCGTCATGTGGAATTTCTACCGACGCTTCAGATCCACCATCGCGCACAATTTTACCTCGCAAAACCTTCCAATTCGCGGAGCTGCTTGCTCTGCCGCTGCGCCACCACGGCGCAAACAGAACCACAATCCCGGAATAAAAAAAAAAACCTACAAATATTTTATTTTACCAGGTAAGGCCCACTGATGTTCTCCCAGATGGTCCTGCAGAGAAGGGCAGAGAGCTGGGTGTGCTCGAGCCTGTGCAAGCTGTAAATGTCAGCACCACGAAACTTGTGACACGGGTGGTGGTAGAGCACTCGCCAACACATGCATCGGAGACCATATACGTTTTACATTATGGGCTGATTCACGTATTAAATTTAGTTAATTTAGTATCGCGCCATTCTTATTATTTTTTATTTTACCAGGCAAGGCCCACTGAGCAATATACTGTCGCTCTTTTTCTGAAGCGACATGGTTATCACAAATCTCTGAACGAAATGGCTTATTGTGTGAACATTTATAGCAGCCAAAAACACGTGTTGTTGATTCTAAATGTGGAGGGGAAACACTGGAGGACCCAGTGAAAAATCAATCCGACCACGGGGAGAGAGAAAGAGAACACGCAAACTCCAAATATACAAACAGGCGTCAGGGTCGAGATCGAACCCACGACCTCCTGTAGACCATGCGAGGTAGTTAACATCTCCAAGCCACCGTGATGATGAGAGATGCAGACTCCAAATATACAGCAGCAGGCGTCAAGGTTGGGATTGAACCCACAACCTCCTGAATACCAGGCGAGGTAGTTAACATCTCCTAACCACCGTGATGATGATGAGAGAGAGAGAGACACACAAACTCCAAGCATACAGCAGCAGGCGTCAGGGTCGGGATCAAACCCACGACCTCCTGGAGACCAGGCGAGGTAGTTGACATCTCCTAGCCACCGTTGGTGCCCCCTGCCCAGTTCGACGCTGCAGTGCCCTGGAATTCCAACGATTTACGTGGGCAGAGGCCAGGCGTGCGTGAAGAACAAAGAGAGAGCTCATGGAGACTGCAGCCCGGCAGAGAAAATAGTTTATTTTGAATTCAATCTCAAATATCTCCCGACGTCACCATCCCCCGCCTCCCCACACACAGGGGGTGACTCCACCCCCTGCCCCCATCTCTGAAGCCACATGGCGCCACGGTGGTCCACACTGGAAGTGCCCCACAGTCAGCTGCTGGCTACGCTGCACACGGCCTGCAAGCCTGCGCTCTGGAGGCGGCGGGGGGTTGGTGGATAACACATGCTTTCGTGTCGAGGTCGCCTTCTCCTGGCTGGCCAGGGGTATGGCAGGACAGCAAGTGGGTTCATTTCCATCTGTTATCCCAACTCGGGCGTGTGGGTGTTCTCCAGGTGCTCTGGTTTCCTGACAATTATAAAAAAAACTCATTATTATTATTAACGGAGTTGGTTGAACATCTCGACATAGGACCACAGAGCTTCGGATATTGCTGGTGCCATTTCTGGCGACCTTCCCCCACTTATCTGTGGTTTTCCGTGCATCTGCATCATCCTCATTCTCTCTTCTTTCCCTCTCTCAGACAATAAACGAACAGCGCACCTTACAAATTCTACATCATCATCATCTTCGTCGTCGCGATTAAAAACACACAAACGTATGCAGTGCAATTCTGCTCGCGCACCGTCCAGGAATTCATTTTAGTCATGTCTGTCCAGGTCGGTTGGCGATACTTAAAAAATATTTCCGCAACCGGCACACCACATCCAGTATTCCACCTCTCACTGTGGCCGTGGCTACGAATCACGGGCCACCTACTCCTCCAGTCTACCAGCGACCCAGACGGAGTGTCGGACCCGTTTCTCTACCTGCCCCCACAGCACCCCCTGCCAACCCGGAGCAGAGAAGAGGGCGTTCTCCCCACATCGTCGTGAATGGGGACAGTAGGCGAGATAGCGTTCGTTTCGACGCCACCTCCTCCACCAGGGCACCTTCCATTAGGGGCAGAGGCCACGATGGTGCTGGGACGCCCGCCCGCCCGCTCTCTAGACACCGTGCACTCGCACGCCCGTTCGCTACGCACCGCCCTAAGACAATAAGTTACCGTTAAAAACGCGCACGCCGTTACCGTGACGGCGTCACCACGCATGCCGTTACCGCGCACGGCTACAGCTGAGTGAGCACCACCGCTCTCCCGGCAGGAGCCTGTCCCAAGGCCATGCGAGGACGCGTGGGGAGCCACAAATCCGGCGACCTAATGGGCTTCGATGGGGCGGGTTTCTAGGAGGGCACCGCGTCCCCACTCGCCTCGCCCTCGCCCTCGCGAATCGCCTGCATGGGCGTGCTGTGCAGGCGGCTGCGGTTGTTGTAGCGCCTCGAGCCGGCACTCGGCGGGGTGTTGGATCGGCCGAGGCGTGGTGGCGGCGTCCCCGGCGAGCCGCCAAATCCCCCGCCGCCGCCACGCGGGGAGAAGCCCTCACTGACAAAGCGCCGGCTCTTATCGCGCGCCGGCGCGTCGGCCTCCGCGAACTCCGCCTCGTCCTCCGGCCGGTCCGGCACCGTGGCCCCAGCGAGCGCGCCCGGCGAACGCGCCGACCTCAGCATCTCCACGGCCGACATGCGCGTGCCGACGTCGGAGCGCGCGCCCTTGCGGAGCAGCAGCGCTTTGAAGTCGTCGCTGCTGGTGCTCTGCTTGCGACCTGCGCGGCGTGCCGGGGGGCCTCGCGCCCCCCCGGGGACCCCGCCGGGTGACGGGGTCCCCGGCGAACGCACGGGTGGCGACATGGACCGGTGTCGCAGGAAAGTGTCGTCCGAGTTGTGGCGGCCCAGATGGATGCGCTTGGACCTGCGGGGAGAGACGGCGGCGGCGCCGCCAATGCAACGGATCATGATATTGGGCCTCGAGGCCATCAAATTACTACAATTGTATGCCACCTGTGCTTCTCCCTGTGACACACACATGCGCAAACGCAGGCACACGCATGCACACACACACACGGCCTCACCTGTGGATGGCTGCGAAGAGGTCCTCCGTGGTGCGTGTGTGGCTCAGGGTGTGGGTCGGGGCTGCCGTATTCCCGGCACTCCGCTCCGCGGCGTCCCACCGCTCGTCGGCCTCCGTGTCGTTGTCGGTGAACACGTCCTCGGAGGCCTCGCCCACTGCCTCCTCCGCCGTCACCGCCACCACTGTAGTGCGCGAGAGATTTGCGTGGAGCGTTCACACGGCGCATCAAAAAACGACTAAGATGGGCCATATCGTGAAACGCTTGCGGGTTATGGTCGCGGGTTAACGCCCACGGCAATCCTGGGCCGGGTTGGCGAGACGGTTGCGCATGCGGTGCGTGCGTCTGACGTGACGCAGCATACGAACGGACGGAGACGCGAGTTTTATTGATGCGGCTCGAGCCTTCGGACAACGGGGCGTCGGAGTAAAGATGGCACGACGCAGAACAGGGGGGCGAAATAAGTTGAGACGTAGTAGGACATGCGGAAACACGGGAGTACGAGCGGAGACACAGGAGGACGAGAGGAGACACGGGAGGGCGAATGAAAGCCGCGTTTCCAGCGTGCCATGCGTGTGGACGCCCTTACCCTGCAATTGCGACAGCCGCTCCTCATCTCCTGTCCTTGCCTCCGTACCAAGACAGCAACGGCGCAGTGCCGAGTCTGTTGCATCAGACCCTCTTCCACCTCCTCCCACTGGGTCTACCGGGACCACTGAGACCACCTCCCGCTCCTCCTCCTCTACTGCGCCGCGCCCCACATCTGCACAGGCCACGCCCGGCGATTGTCCGGCACTCGTGGCGAATTCCGCGGACGTGGAGGGGCGTGCAGGTGATGGCGGCGGAGTCCCCGCAACTCCCAGGGCCATACCGGCCGGCTCCGAGCGCCGCACATCGGCGGTCGCGGCCAGGGAACGGCCCGATGCCCGTTCTGCAGGGGACGCCTCCGGCACTGGCGACGCCTGTGACGAGGGCCACGAGGGGGAAGGAGAGCATGGCGGCACGCCGGACGATGAAACGAGCCCGAGAGACGACACCGTGGGCTTCTTGGCCACGGGGGGAGGGGGCTTCCTCCCTGCTGGGAGGCTGCTGGCCTGGTCAGGAGGCACTCTGGGCTGGATTTCAGGTTTACTAGACTGGATATCAGGTTTACTCGACTGGATGTCAGGTTTACTAGACTGGATTTCAGGTTTACTAGACTGGATTTCAGGTTTAATGGAATAGATGTCAGGTTTAATGGACTGAATTCCGCTTAATTGAATGTCAGGCATGCAAGACCGGAGGTCAGGGGAATGGATGTCAGAGGTGCTGGAATGGATTTCACCGGAATGGGACTCAGGCGTGTCAGCCTTAAGATCATTGGAATGGATTTCAGATGTTCTAGACTGCATTTCACTGGAATGGCTTTCGGACTTGCTGGACCGAATCGCGCTGCAAGTGATGTGGGACAACTGATTTTGGGAATGTTCTGCCGGGATCACAGAGTCTCCGTCCACCAGCGCGGGGCAGCCGCTGTCGTTCTTGGCAGAAGGCTCGGCACTCTCCTGCGTGGCACAGGCGTCTCTCCTCACTGCGCTCTCCACCGGGCGGCATGTACCTCCGGGCTTGGGTGCTCCGAGCGGAGCCTCTCCGCTGCACAGCTCCTGTCGTGACGCCCGCGCCGCCTCGTCCTTGGGGGGGCTGCCTCCCTCCCGGAACCCCCCGGCGGTCAGACCGAAGGGGTTGCCGTATCTCCGCGGCGACGGCGGCTTGGGCAGGATCGGAGGTTTCGTCTTCTTCGGCGGCGCCGTCTCGCCGTTGCGCGTGCCTCCGGCCTCCATCCCCGGATCACTCGCCATGGCCGTCGCCCGCAGCGTCTCCACAGACGGCGTGCTGCAGGTTTGCAGTGCCGGCGGTGTCGCGCTGCAGTCCCGCATCCGGTTCCCTTCGGCGTCCGGAGGGTGCGCACGCCCCTCTGCCCAGGAGGCGGGAGACCACGGCGGAGAGGGCAGCGGAGGAGGAGGAAGAGCGGCGAAGGAAGACTCGAGGGGGGGGGAGGACCGGTACTGTGGCGGTGGAGCGAGGAGTTCAAGTGGAGGGGGGGGGAACGATGTCGGCGAGGGCGGCCCCTCCTCCTCTGCGCTTGTGTCAACCGGCGCCGTCATCAGCGACGACCGGCGCTGCGGCACCGCGGGAGGCCGAGGCCTGTGACCCGGGGCCGGGGCAGCGCACAAAGTAGAGGAGCAACCCTCTCCGAGCCCCGAAGTGTCACCGGAGGGCCGCGCGGGGAAGTCGCATGGCGTGTCGGCACGTGACGTCGCGGCACTTCCGCCGGAGTCCGAGGTGGCCGACTTCTCGCTTCCCGCGACGGAGCCCCTGTCGCGCCAGCTCTCCGCGTACTCGAAGCGTGAGTGGCCGTCATCGCCCGGCGTTGGGGTCAGGGGGCACAGCGAGTAGAGGAGGGGCGGCGGGACCCGCTCGAAGTCGCCCACGGCAGGCGACGTCGCCGCTCTGCCGCAAGGGCTCCGGCGGCCCCGCGGGGGAGCCGCGTCGCCGGCGCGCGGAACCGCCGGGGGACTGCGGGGGAACCAGTCGCGCGAGACGTAGCCTTCGCCACCATCCGCCAGGAGGTCGTCGTCTGGCGGCGGGGGCAGCGGCTCTGGCGACACCGACGCGTGCCGGAGCGAGAAGTTCCTGGTGAGCGAGTCGGTCCTCCGCGGTGGCGGAGGCTTCGTCCTCGGCCTGCGGAGCGACACCGCGCGAAGCACGGCGCTGTCGCTGCTCCCCTCCGACAACCGCCGCTCCTCCTGGCGCATCGCGAGGGTGGCCGAAGCGCCGCTGGCGCCTGCCCTGGAGAGGCCACAGTCCACGTGCATGGACGTGTAGAACCCGTCCGCGTCCACCGAGTACATGGAGCCGCACTCGGTGCCCGTCGAGGAGCCCTCGGCGCTCCCGTAAAAACTGTGGGCCGAGGAGCCGCCACACGAGATCCAGTGTTGGCCGGGCGCCGGGCTCAGGCGGTCCGGGCACTTCGCCGTGGCTGGCCAGGGCGCCTGCGCCGATGGGCGGTACCCTCGCGCCGGTCCCGAGCGGCCGGAGGAGGTGACCGTCGACTCGGAGCCATTGGTGTCGGACGTTTCCGAGTTGCTCGGCTCGAACATCTCGAAGCTCTGTACAGAGGCGCCGCTCTCGCTCCACGACAGGCGGTCACCGTCGCCGCCGTCGTCGTCGTCCTTCGCCGCCGCGTCTGGCATCTCCCTGCCGTGCCGACACATCGGCGACCCGGTGCGAAGGTTTGCGCCGTGGTTTGGCCCAGGCCGCCCAGCCACCTGCGGCGCGATGACTCCCACGGGCAGCGACGGCGATTTGCTCGACGCCATCTCCTCCGACCGAGGACGGGAGGCCGTCGCGGCGGCCCACGGGCCGTTGCTCTGCCTCGGCGCAGCCTCCCCGCCGTCCGCCGAGCAGCCCGAGCGGTTGCACGGAGACGGTCGCGGAGATGTCGCTCCCCGTGGGGAGCCTCGCCCATTGCGGGGGTCGTGTAGCCCGGGCATCGACGCGGCCAGGTGAGAAGCCTCCGCGTCCCTCCGCAGTGCACCCTTGTCGTGACCAGGTGGGCACCAGGGCAGGCGAGGCAGGCTTTTGTAGGCCAGGGAATCGGCGTCGCCGTCGTCACCGGGCCCCGCACCGGGCGGGCGGCACATGAGCGCGGCGATGCCGTGGCCCCGCTGGGCACGGATCCTGCGCATGGAGGGCGCCACCACGCGCACGGCGCCGTCCGTCTGACACTGCGAGTCTCGCTTTCCGCCGCCCACGCCGCCTCCAGCTGCCACGTCGCCTCCAGCTGCCACGTCGGCCGTGCTGTGCAGGTAGAGCGAGCGACCGCGCTGGGCGCGCAGCTCGCTCCCCACGGAGGCTGCGGGAGACATGGGGGATGTGACTGTTAGGACCGGAGAGGCAATGTGTCTCCTCCGCGTCCTCGTCCCTCCCTCACCGAAAACTGTTTTTATTTTTACCAGATAAGGCCCACCGGGCTGTATAGCTCTTAATCAGAAGCGACCTGGACATCACAAATTATATCTCAACGAAGTGGCTCATCACGTGGAAATGTATAGCAGCCAAATACTCTAAATGCGTGATGTTGATTCTAAATGTGGAGGGAAAAACTGGAGGACCCGGAGAAAAATCCACACGACCACCGGGAGAAGATACAACCAGTCCTGGGCTTCCCCTAGGTTGCCTGGTGGAAACAAAGGCGGCCGGGTATGTGGTGTGCCGGCTTTCATTGATGCTACACCAACAGCGCTTGCCCCATAAGTCTGTAAAGGCTATACAGGGAATCTTTGTCTTTGTGCATATGAGCATTCACGTGTCGGCATGGGTGTGTGTCTGTGGGGAGGGGCTCAGTGGTTAGCACTCGGTGCTACTAACCCGGCGACGCGGGGTGCAATCCCTGCCCACGGCCGACATACGAATTCCTGAAACGGTCTGGGGTCTCTCCTAAAACAATTCAGATTTAAATGCAATACTCTTTGCGGAGTGTAAAAATTAGAGCAATGGGGAGACAAAGACGGCCAGGTGGGTTGCCGGCCCACACCTCAACCCCTCGTAGGTGCGCCGTGCTAACCTTGGTCGTTATTCGCTAACGGCACTTGCCCTAACCGCCCGTGTGGGTTACACGGGGGGGGGGGAACATTTGTCTTTGTGTTGTTACCCAAGTCTTGCTGCAGGCTCTCTGGGAAGCCGGAGATGGTCCTCCGGCGTGAGGACATCACCGCGACTGCAGACGACGAAGAGGAGGCGCCGGCTTTGTTGTGCCGTCGTTTCAGGGTCCCATCCCCGCCCAGGTATGAGCGGCGCACTGTGGCCTGGCGGTCAAACCCAAGGCCTACTCCGCGAACACCACAAACAGCCGCACCGATTACAACCACACCTCACCACCAGCACCACCACATCACCCATACGTTACCATCACCAACAGTCACATCAATCACTAAGACGAAGATCTCCAGTATAATTAGTAAGGAACGTGCGGGGTGTGTCTGGACTGATTGTATTAAGTCTGCTCACAACTGTGTAGTACACACACATGCACAAGAGACAAAGATTCCCCGTATAGCCTTAACAGACTGCTGGGGCAAGTGCTGTTAGCGAGTAGCACCTATAAAGGATGGCACGGCACACGAGGGGGTGGGTGGCCAGCACCATGGCCGACCGCCTTTGTCTCCCCAATGGCGCACAAGGTACTCATTTGAGGCCGAGTTAACCTAGGGGAGGCCTAGACCTATTCAGGTTGATGTAGCCCTCAGAGGCATAGGACACATCCATGCGGATGTAGCAAGAGCTGAAATAGCTACTATTCTTAAGAATGCTAAGAAACCCACTAGCAACATCAGCAAAAACGAACGCTCTGAACTCGCGGACCTAAAAAGAGAGATGATACAGTCATCCTCTCGGCAGACAAGGGCAATGCCACGGTCATCATGAATAAAGATTCATACAACAACAAAATCCTGCACCTTCTTAATGATGGGAGTTACTCCAAAATTAAAAACGATCCCACTAAAAGCCTAACGACAAAAACCAACAGTATCATCACGAGTTCGACTTCCCTAATCGAACCAAGCAAACGTCCCTCTAAAACCATCGGCGGCTAGACCTCCCAGACTCTATGGTCTTCCCAAGATCCATAAAGAAGGCACCCCGCTTCGACGATAAACTCTCCTACGTACAAACTAGCCCGTTTTCTATCAGATACTCTGCTCCCCTTCACAGGCAAGACCTCTTCGGCAGTACTCAACTCAACCCAATTAGTCTCTATGGTTAAGGACATGGTACTATCTCCTGATATCCTTGTCAGTTTTGATGCAGTATCTCTGTTTACCAAAGTCCCAGTACCGGACACCCTAACAATAATTGAGGACTTAGTCCAACATGGATTGAATTCTGATGTACCTGCGCTGGTTAGGCATTGCCTCACCAACACCTATTTTACCTGGAATGGCACCTTCTACAAACAGAATGAGGGTACCCCTATGGGCTCCCCCTTGTCACCAGTTATAGCCAACATGTTCATGGAAAAGTTTGAATCAGACGCCATCCAGACATCCACCCTGCATCCTTCCCTGTGGAAGAGGTATGTGGATGACACTTTCGTCATTGGCCACATGGCCTCCCAGCATTGAACCACTTCTTGGACCACATCAATTTCAGACACCCATCCATCAGATTCATCATGGAAGTGGAGAAAGATGGTAAACTACCATTCTTGGATATTCTGTTTGAGAGGAGGCCTGACGGATCCTTGGGACATTCTGTCGACAGGAAAGCCACCCACACAGATTCCTACTTGAAACCGGATTCCCACCACCACCCATCTCAAAAGAATTCTCTCATCAAAACGCTATACCACAGAGCCCATGGCATTTCTGACCAACACCACCTGGCCGGTGAATTAAGACATGTACATCGGGCCCTCAGGATGAACGGATACTCTGACCGCACTATCCGCCAAGCTGTTTCTCCCACCACACAGAAACAGCCACATGAAACTCCGACCAAAACTATCACATTACCATACATAGCAGGCGTGACCAAAAAGATCCTCAAAATTCTAAACAAACATAAGATCCAAGTCCGATTCAGTACAGTGCATAAAATCCGTGATCTGATTCCATCTGTGAAGGATGTCGTTCCTGACTTACAGTATCCTGGAGTCTACAAATTGAGTTGCAGTTGTGGCGATTGCTACATTGGAGAAACGAAACGTCATGTTTCTGATCGTGTCCGCGAGCACAAGCCAGATCTGAAACATGGCAGAACTGATTCTTCGGCCGTTGCCGATCATTGCTACAACTCGGTGGGCTCTCATGAAATTGTCTTTTCCGAGACCAAGGTGCTCTGCAAACCTCCTGGCTACCATCAAAGGTTTGTACACGAAGCCATACAAATATACAAACACAGACATAATTTCAACCGTGATGATGGTTACAAACTGAGTAATCATTGATTAACCATGCAAAAAAGATTTAACTACACTTATTTGGACCATCTTATTTGACAGACAACTATTACAGGTTATTGATAGACAGCCAGGCTTGTTTTACCATGTTTAGTTTGTTTCTTTTTCACACTATTGTTATGTAGGCCAGGCTTAGTCACAAACCGTACCTCTCCATAACAAAGGCTCAGCCTCTTAAGCCTCACCTTACCATATTAATAAAAAGTGTGCTGTACTTGGCCCTTCCCCCTCTCCAACCATTATATATACGGAGTGGTAGCTCTTGCAATCTCTCATTTACTTGATACAGCTGTCGTGGCTGTGACGGTTCCACCTGAAGACGGAGGCTTGTGCTGCCTCCGAAACGTAGTGATTTTTATTTTATTTTACTTTTATAAATGTTTATGTTTAACCTACGTGACTTTACCGAAAAAACCTAAGAATATGAATCCTTGCAGTCACGAAAGCTTCAAATCTAGAATTAAGGCCTAGACCTGTTCAGAAAATCGTCACTTGTGTAGGCTGCGAGCGGGAATCGAACTCGGGTCACCAGGTTCGTAGCGTAGCGCGCAGACTGCTACACTACCGCTCCCCACACACACATACAGGCGCGCGCATACCGGACACGTCGATGGCGACCGTGTGTGGGGGGAAGTTCTGCGCCAGGCGCCGCATCCGCTCCTCCGGAGTGGGAAGGAGCCCCCCGTGAGCAACGTCATCATGCTCCTGGGCCCCCTCACCGTCCTCCCCGGCCTGAAGCCGAACGCGGAACACGGAAACACGACAATCAACCCCCCCCCCCCAACACACCAGCAGCAGTCCTACCATCGGTGAGTTCCTCCAGCAGGCGAGGAGGCTGGGTCATGTAGCCCAAGCAGCTTCTGTTTGGCCATATAAAGGGGGCTAAACGGGCGTGGCACGGGCTTGAGAGCTGGAGGGAGGATGTGGAGCTGAGTGGACTTGCCAATGACTGGTACCAGTGGTGTCAAGATCAGCCTCTGTGGAGGCGGCTTGTGAAGGACGCTGCTAATGGGTAGTTAGTTGGGAGGCATTCGCCCTC
Source organism: Lethenteron reissneri (assembly GCF_015708825.2). Classification (NCBI taxonomy): domain Eukaryota; kingdom Metazoa; phylum Chordata; class Hyperoartia; order Petromyzontiformes; family Petromyzontidae; genus Lethenteron; species Lethenteron reissneri. Next base: position 584,567 of record NC_083834.1, read on the forward strand.
CAGCAACAATGGAGAACAGAGGAGCGATGCTCGGAACGAGTGGAGCGCCGGGCACCTGCCAGTCATCTCAGTAAACCCATGGCACCTGCTGGGTCTGTCCCAAGACCTCCTGCCTGGCACAAGTGCCATGGTCACATCATGTGTGTGTGGAGGCACCAAATGAGTACCGAAGCGCGGCCTCCGGGGAGACTCGCGAACGTGGGGCCCTGCGAGTAGAGGTCGGACGACGGGTGCCCGTCTCCTCGCAACCAGTCGCAGTCTGCACACGCACGCACAAAGACAAAGACCCCCCGTATATCCTGAACAGACTGTTGGGGAAAGTGGACAGCACCACACTCTGCCGCCTTCGTCTCCCTAGTGGCGATGCTTACCACACACAGCACCAGGTACTCATTTGAGGCCGAGTCGACCTAGAGGAGGCCCAGGACTAGTTCAGATAATTGTCACTGGTGTTGGCTGCGAGCGGGAATCGTGACTCGGGTCGCCAGGGTTCGTAGTGCCGCTCAGCGCTAACCGCTACACTACCACCGGTACACACGGGTGATGTGCACACATACACAGAAGCACACGTACAAAGACACATGGGTGACACGTTCGTGCGCAGTGACGCGTGCTTACCTGTGAGCGCGGCTCGCAGGGAGGAGCGCGCGTCGCGGTGCAACTCCCACACGCAGGGTGGCCGCGTCTCTGGGGCCAGCACTCGCTCCTGCAGCTCGCACCACGAGCGGTAGTGGTCGCACTGGCGGGCGCCCTCCTCCAGGCTCGACACAGCTGCTCACGCACACACACGCACACACACACCGGCACACACCACAACAGAAAGAAAAGATGGGTATTTAAAACGTGGGTGTTCGTAGGCAATGCTATGGGCTAGGCTCTGCTGATCTGATTCGGATTCGAATAAACGACGTCCATCTCGCCCGGACGACGCCGTCGGTTGTGTTTAAGGCGGCGCGCAAAACACACAATAGATAGGGCCACCTAGATCCGGAAGAACGCTGGCAAACAAAGTGTAACAACACGGACGTCCAGAATAATAAGCACCTCACTCAAGACCCAAACATCATCGGCACCTCCTCCTGGCTTTGAGATTCCTCCATTGGTGGAAACGTCAACCGCATCAGAATGTCACCAGCAGGCCGATGCGCAACATTCCCATCACGAGTGAAAAATTAAAGGGACAACTCGGCAGCACGCTTGAGCCATGTACAAGGACTCCTCTACTTATGAACAAGTTAAGTTCCAGGTCAGTTCGTAAGTTGATTTGTTCGCAAGTTCAACTTTACTCCCGTCGATTCCAAACACGTTGTACGGCGTGTACACTAAACATGGAGAATGGCTTTAAAAGTTGTATAATCTCCTGTAGATGTAGACACCATACATTGTACGGTAGTTGAACTTACAACTCTCAGTCTTGTTCATATCTCTGAAAGTTCGTAAGTCGAATGTTCTTAAGTACAGCAGTCACTGTAATCCAAACTATGCACCAAAACAGGAAACCCATAAAAGAGATGCACGGGGATACACAGAGACTGACAGATGCATAAAGACTTCCAAAGACGCATAGCTTAATAAAGATGCAGAGAAAAATGTCAAGGGAAGGCACAGTGAAAATTGTGGGCATGCAACCCAAACTATTGACCATTTAGTAAATCACTGCAGTCTGCGCTCCTTCAATGCAGGAGAAAGAGAAGAACCACAAACTCTAATAATCTTGTACAGGTCACAAACTGTACTAATTGGCTGTGTCGGGTGGTGGCGAGATTATCGACACATTAATATTGACACAATCTAATCCTAAAAAAATGTATCTTATGGATATTGGTCGCGAAAGCGCGACGTGTGAAACGACATGAAAGTCTCTCTCTCTCTGCTGAAGTCCTCTCGTCATGGCAAGCAGCAAGACCTCGACATTGGCATCGGACTCCGGTGCCGCTGCCATCATCGCCCACCAGAGTGTGGGCGATGCCACGAGGCGGCAGTGTCATTTTAATGCTGTAGTTCTTGTCGTTAAGCCCTCCACCACCCAGCACAGATTGTGGTGACGCTTGAACGCATACTGTGATTGCTTGCACACGCTGTTATTATCACACAGCCAGACTATCCACTGCTGCATGAAAGGGGCTCACGGGCATTCACCTGCTCACCCACCCACTCACCTGCCTGTCCACCGACTCACTCATCCACCCACTCGCCCACAAACAAAATTTGCCCAATAAAGCCTCCTCACAGATTTTTTCAGACTTCTCACGACCGACTTTAACGACCGCACGCACGCACCTGTAGGACGTTGCTGAGTGAGATATAGCGGCTTGACAGCAGAATTCCCCATTCTAGAGGAGACAGGCCGTCTTACCTCCAGCCAGCGTGGAGCTCACACAATCAGCGTGGAGCTCACACAGTCAGCGTGGAGCTCACACAGTCAGCGTGGAGCTCACACAGTCAGCGTGGAGCTCACACAGTCAGCGTGGAGCTCACACAGTCAGCGTGGAGCTCACACAGTCAGCGTGGAGCTCACACAGTCAGCGTGGAGCTCACACAGGCAGCGTGGAGCTCACACAGTCAGCGTGGAGCTCACACAGGCAGCGTGGAGCTCACACAATCAGCGTGGAGCTCACACAGTCAGCGTGGAGCTCACACAGGCAGCGTTGAGTCTACACAGTCAGCGTGGAGCTCACACAGTCAGCGTGGAGCTCACACAGTCAGCGTGGAGCTCACACAGTCAGCGTGGAGCTCACACAGTCAGCGTGGAGCTCACACAGTCAGCGTGGAGCTCACACAGGCAGCGTGGAGCTCACACAGGCAGCGTGGAGCTCACACAGTCAGCGTGGAGCTCACACAGTCAGCGTGGAGCTCACACAGTCAGCGTGGAGCTCACACAGTCAGCGTGGAGCTCACACAGGCAGCGTGGAGCTCACACAGTCAGCGTGGAGCTCACACAGTCAGCGTGGAGCTCACACAGTCAGCGTGGAGCTGACCACAGCCAGAATGGAGCTGACAAGGCCAGAAGGTCCCAGCCGTGGATGTGAGCCACCATGTGGTCATGCATTATGCATGCGTGCCGTGTGTGTGCCACGTGCGTTCGTGTGAGTCGATACGTGCATGAGTGTAAGAGCTGCTAACCCCACACATGGGTCCCCCAGCCTCAAGGGACAGATAACCCCACTCACACAAAGGGGGTAAAACAAAGAAAAAGATCCCCCATATAGCCTTTAACAGACTGTTAGGGCAAGTGCTGTTATCGAGTACCTATGAAGGCCGGCACAGCACACGAGGGGGTGGGTGGCCAGCACCACAACCGGCCGCTTTGTCTCCCCAGTGCTGATGTTTACACACCACACCAGGTACTCATTTAAGGCAGTCGACTGAGGGGAGGCCCAGGACTGGTTCAGATATTCGCCATTGGTGTTAGCCGTGGACGGGAATCGATCTTAGGTTACCAGGTCCGTAGCGCAGAGCGCTAACCACTGCACTACCGATCCCAATCTTACACGGACACACAGACACATCAGCACATGTACACACAGACACATGGACACACCAACAGACACATGGAAACACAGACACATGGACACGAACGCACAGACATCAGCACGTGTAAACACACACGAACAAAAAGACACATCAGCACGTGTAAAGAAAGAGGTACATACAGACGCATGAGCACACATGGCCACGACAGCACATGTACACGCGCACGTGGATATGCAAGACACGTGGACAGACACAGAGGTGTGCGATAGAGGAATGCATGTGGTCTCCTTAGAGCGGGTGGCATTGGGCCTCATGCTTCTGCTCCTCTCTGCAGCTCGGGACAGATGGAACGGATGTCACAGCACATTCTCACATGTTCTACCCCCACCTCCCCATTGGCTCCCCATGGCAGGGGTCTCGGCCCGGGGTCAGTGCCCCCACCCTCCCCGGGGACGGGGTGGGGGTAAGAGTGGGGGATCCAAAGGGGACGAGGGCGATAGTGAGCCACGCTCGCCCAGTCTCTGCGAGCCACGCTCGCTGGGTGACTCCTCCTCTACTCACCTGGCTCATTCACCCCTCCCAGCAAAACCTTCCCCCATCCACCCTCCCCCAGCACCACGCCCTGCCCGCGATGATGTCACTACCAGCCAATAGAAGTCACGCGCGTGTATGTGTGTGTGTATATGTGTGTGTGTATGTGTGGGTGCGGTGTGTAAACATCGCCACTGGGGAGACAAAGGCGGTCGGGCGTGGTGCTGCCACCCACCCCCTCGTGTACCGTTCTGGCCTTAATAGGTGCTTGCTAACAGCACTTGCCCCTACAGTCCGTTAAGGCTATACGGGGGATCTTTGATCTTTGTGTGTCTGTATGTGTATGTGTGTGTCTGTCTGTGTGTGTGTCTGTGTGTGTGTGTCTGTCTGTGTGTGTGTCTGTCTGTGTGTGTGTCTGTCTGTGTGTATGTGTGTCTTTTAAATGTTCACTAATAGCACTTGCCCCAGCAGTCTGTTAAGTCATTACAGGGATCTTTGCCTTTGTGAGAGAGCGGTAGCACTAAGAACCCAGCGACCAGGGTTCGAATCCTGCTCTCGGTCAACACCAGTGACAATGATCTGAACCGGTCCTGGTACTCCCCGAGGTCGACTCAGCCTCAAATGAGTACCTGGTATGATGTGTAAGCATCGCCACGAGGGAGACAAAAGCGGCCGTTCATGGTGCTTGGCCACCCTCTCCCACGTGTGCCGTGCCAGGCTTCAAAGATGCTACTCGCTAAAAGCACTTGCTCCATCAGTCTGTTATGGCTATACGGGTGATCTTTGTTGTTGTGTGTGCACATCAGCAATTTGCAGATGCCGCAGAACAGGATGACGACAGCCAAGTTTCACATGGGTCAAAAGTAAAACCATAGAAGCCCCGTATAGCCATATCGACTGTAAGGGCAAGTTCCCTCGCCCCTATGTGTAGGCTTGGGGAAAGTGCTGTGAGCATACACGAGGGGGTAGGGTGGACAATAGCACACCCGGCCGCCTTTGTCTCCCCAGTATTCCGCACTTGAACCCACCCACCCACACACCCACCCACATACCAACCCATTCACCCACACGCCCACCCACCCACACACAAACCTACGCACCACCCACACACCCAAACCCACCCACACACATCCACCACCCCATCCATCCAACACCCCATCCACCCACACACGAACCCACCCACACAAAAAAACACAAACCCACTCACCCACACACAAACCCACTCACCCACCCACACACAAACCCACTCACCCACCCACACACAAACCCACTCACCCACCCACACACAAACCCACTCACCTACCCACACACAAACCCACCCACCCACAAACCAACCCACCCATCCACACACCCACCACCCCACACACAAACCCACCCACCCACACACACACAAACCCACCCACATACAAACCTACCCACATACAAACCTACCCACACACAAACCCACCCACATACAAACCTACCCACATACAAACCCACCCACCCACACACAACCCCACCCACCCACGCACACACAACCCCACTCACCCACGCACACACAAACCCACCCACCCACACACACACAAACCCACGCTCCCACACAACCCCACCCACGCACACACAACCCCACTCACCCACGCACACACAAACCCACCCACCCACACACACACAAACCCACCCACCCACACACACACAAACCCACCCACCCACACACAAACCCACCCACCCACACACACACAAACCCACCCACCCACACACACACAAACCCACCCACACACACCCACCCAAACCCACACACACACAAACCCACCCACCCACACACACACAAACCCACCCACCCACACACACACAAACCCACCCACCCACACACACACAAACCCACCCACCCACACACACACAAACCCACCCATCCACACACACACCCACCCACCCACCCACACACAAACCCACCCACCCACACACAAACCCACCCACCCACACACAAACCCACTCACCACCCACCCACACACAAACCCACTCACCACCCACCCACACACAAACCCACTCACCACCCACCCACACACAAACCCACCCACCCCACACACAAACCCACCCACCCATCCACAAACCCACCCACCCATCCACAAACCCATTCACCCACACACCCACAAACCCATTCACCCACACACCCACAAACCCACCCACCCACACACAACCCCACCCACCCACCCACACACAACCCCACCCACCCACCCACACACAACCCCACCCACCCACCCACACACAACCCCACCCACCCACACACACACAACCCCACCCACCCACACACACACAACCCCACCCACCCACACACAAACCCACCCACCCACCCACACACAAATCCACCCACCCACCCACACACAAACCCACCCACCCACCCACACACAAATCCACCCACCCACCCACACACAAACCCACCCACCCACACACAAACCCATCCACACACACACAAACCCACCCACCCACACACACACACACCCACCCACACACAAACCCACCCACCGACACACACACAAACCCACCCATCCACACACACACAAACCCACCCACCGACACACACACAAACCCACCCACCCACACACAAACCCACCCACCCACCCACACACAAACCCACCCACCCACACACAAACCCCCCCACCCACACACAAACCCACCCACACACACAAACCCACCCACACACACAAACCCACCCACCCACACACAAACCCACCCACCCACACCCCACACACAAACCCACCCACAAACCCACCCACCCACACACAAACCCAAGCTGCCCCGAGGCAAACGCAGCCGACAGAAGCTTTGGTGCATAGAGTGAGCGACAGCTCGCGTCTCGGGTGTCATGGAGCATAGGTGTGTGCATGCTTACACGTGTGTGTGTGCATGCTTACACGTGTGTGGTTGTGTGTGTGCTTGCACGTGTGTATATTTTTACACGTGTGTGATGCTTAGGGGCCGTCCATAAATGGCGTCACGCACCTAGGGGGGGAGGGTCAGACATTTGTGACGATGTGTGATGAGGGGGGGGGGTTGAGAAATGTGACGTCACGTCAAAATTCGCAACTTTAAATAAATATAGACAACACGTTCTACTTAATTAAATAGACTTTTAAATAAATGTTTTGTCCTACAACATCAGAGTGCAGCGCCACATTAAATACGCACTACAATGACAATAGTTTAAAGAGATTTGAAGCATGTTTTATTTTGAGGGGGGGGGGTGGCAGAGCTTTGTGACGTCATATTTGAGGGGGGGTCTGGCTTTTTGTGACGCCGTGTGACAAGGGGGGGGGTCAAAAATCGTCCAAAATCGCGTGACGTCATTTATGGACGGCTCCTTACGTGTGTGTATGTATGTTTACACGTGTGTGTGTGCTTACATGTATGTGTGTATATGTTTACACGTGTGTGAGTGCTTACGTGTGTGTATGTATGTTTACACGCGTGTGTGCCGCCAGGTGAGCCGTGTCATTGATCCGGGCACACGCCCCAGTGAGACACTGACTCACCGACCCCACCACCACCATCATCATCACCACCATCTCATGCTCACCCGGCGAGGACCAGATAATGCCACACAGAGGGGGGAAACTTCTTCCCCTATAAGAGGGGACTCGAAGATTGCCCCCCCCCCCCCCCGTGCGCTATAAATACACGGGGGGCGAGGAGGCCGGGCCTGTCAAAGTCCACCCTGCCGCCTCCGCCTGTGTGTCACTGCCGCGGTTATAGGGGTGCTGCGCGCGGCGAGCTTCCCGTGTACCTGTGTGTGTGAGCTGTAGCTCACAGAGTGTTGCTACTACTACTACTACACACATCAGTACACACCTGAAAACTTTAGCTACACACTGTGCAATATGACTACACACAGCATCACATCCACAATCTCACACCGGTACACTCCACGACGACACGCACACAGCAGACCTGCACACTACACAGCGTGACGCACAGCAGCACTACGATACCTGCACACACCGCAGCACGCACGCTGCACAACAAGCGTAACCCCACGCGTACAGCGAAAGGCACACACACATGCGCGCACAGGTAAAAAAACTATTCTGACATGTTTGGTGAATTCAAGAGAAACTCACGGGATATAAAAAAATGCGTGCAGGCAGGAAACAAAGAGACATAATGACACGTTACACAAACACAGCACACCACACACTCACCACACCCATGGCCCAGTGTTACACAACACCAGAACAAAGATCCCTGTATAGCCCCCAGACTGTTGGGGTGAGTGCTGTTATAAAGGCGGGCAGGGTACGACGCGGAGGTGCGGCCAGTACCATGCCTGGCCACCTTCGTCTCCTTCGTGGCAATGTTTACACATCGTGCCAGATACTAATTTGAGGCCTAGTTGACCGAGGAGAGTCCTAGGACAGGTTCAGATAATCGTCACTGGTGTTGGTGGCCGTGAGCGGGAATCGAACTCGGGTCGCCAAGTTCGAAGTGCAGCACGCTGACCGCCGCACTATCGCTGCCCACACACAAGCGTGTTAATTCTATACCATGGCTCAGACCAGGTGTACATACAACGTGTACACACAAGTACGTACATACACACACGTGCACAACGTCTCGCTGGCAGGCAGCTGCTCTCCGAGGATTGCCACCTTATTGTGGTGGAGAGATTTGCATGTTCCAATGATCCCAAGAGCGAAGCTGTCGGGAGCCTCGTGCTCCTGGTAGGGTCACTCATGGCGGCAAGGTCAAAGGGAGGCTCCAAACTAAAAGCAATCCAAGAAGTCAACGGCAGAACAGGCAGAGACGGTGGGTCTCAATGGCTGTGAAGGTGGACGAAGGCTGCAGCGGGAAAAGTGGCTTCAGTCGCCGTGGCTCGCCGTGCCACTGGAGCCAGCCACTAACCCGTCAAGATCATGTGGATCCCAACCACGCACCAGGGTCCCCACGTAAATCAACTCCACATGCAGGTTTTTGTCAGGTTAGTGAAAAATCTAGAAGTCGACTCTGCATGCAGATGGTGGATGAGATGTCCTTTGGCAGCAACATCCGTGGCTGAGCAGTCCTCTTTAGGATGCCCTCTGCTCACCCTCAAATTGGGGAAGGGGCTAGAACAGGTGCCCTCAACATAGGATATCCCACATGTCCTGGCGGGGTAACAACAGCACCCAGCGGGGTCACCATGCTTGTGGTCGACCAAAAACAAAACAAAAAATTGAGGAAAAGAAACGGAAATAGAAATAAGTTTTGGCACCTGGAATGTAAGAACACTCATGCACAACATCAAGGCATTATTTCCCGGAACGAAAAACGGTCATCGTGTCCAGAGTTAGTGAAGCACAACATTGATATTACTGCTCTCAGTAAAACACGACTTTCCGTAGAGGGGCAACTGAGGGAAGCAAGAGGAGGTAATTAAACCTTCTTCTGGAAGGGGAAGCTGGACAGTTTAACCTCGGATCCATGGAGTCTGCTTCGCAGTCAACAATAAGATTGCCGATGCGCTACTGGACCTCCCAACAGGTATCAATTAAAGGCTGATGAAACACCATCAGAGCGACGGCATCGATGACTCCCTCACCGCCATCCCGAGCAGCAACAAGGTCATTCTTCTGTGCGACTTCAATGCCCGGATTGGATGTAACCACAGCATCTGGAGCAGAACCATTTGCAAGGACGGGGTGGGAAGAGTCAACGCCAACGGCATCCTCCTCCTGACCAAACGTGCCCAAAAAGGCCTGATCATAACAAACATCGTCTTTCATCAGAAAGACCAACAAAAGACCATATGGAAGTACTCCAGGTCCAAGCACTGGCACCTTCTGGACTATGTCATCATCTGTGTCAGTAATCTGAGAGACATTATCTTTACAAAGGCAATTAAGGGATAAGAGGACTGCTAGACCGACCACCGCCATCATGTGCACTCTGTAATGGTTATTCATCTGGCGCTGAGACACCGGAAGACCAGAAAGTCCGGCCAGAGAAAGCTGAATCTTTCAGTACTAAAGGCACTCGGACATCAGAGGCCACCATCCACACACAATGGGACCAGCTTAAAACCACTGTACTACACTCATGAAGATCACGTCCAACACAGCCTGCGGTCTGGATGGTATCCCAGCTGAAATCTTCCATTTTGGCAGCCACCTGCTCACTTCAAGGCTCCACAAGCTGATCTTCAAGATCTGGTACACGGTAGACCTCCTCCCTGGCGACCTCAGGAATGCGACCATAGTAACAATCTTCAAGAAGGGGGACAAGTCTTGCTGTGAAAACTACAGAGGGATCTCCCTCTTGTCCATAGCAGGAAAGATCCTGGCACGCATCCTGCTCAATCGTCTCAGTCCTGGAACCTCATTTGCCAGTAAAAATATGATACAGTGATCCCTCGTTTATCGCTGTCAATGGGGACCGGAACCCCTCGCGATAGGTGAAAATCCGCGAAGTAGGATTGGCCCCCTAGGAATTTCCGTATATGTTGACAGCGTGAACGAGAGTGGCGAGATACAACAAGGGAAGAAGCTGGGAGAGGATGCGATGATGCGCAGCCAATCAGCTCACGGGTTACATCCACTGGTGCTCTCATTCGTCGATCTCGCGCCGGGAACCAATCACGTGCCTTGTCTGAGTGCCCGTGGGTATGTACAAAGCCTCAGAGAGAGTTTCTCTCTTTGTCTGGCATCCTGGGAAACAGTTTCTCTCGCGCATCACGATGAAACAACGCTGCTTTCCGCAATACGGCTGCCGATATGGCGGTATTTGAGAATTTTTAATTTTCGATGAATATTTTTGAAAAATCCGCGATGCCCTGAGGCCGAGAAACTTGAACCGCGAAGTGGTGAGGGATTACTGTAATTCTTTTTGACCCTTCTATCTGGCAACAAAACTGACACCTTTTTACAAGGAGTCATGTTTGCATAGACCACAATACCTGCAGTCATAATGCAAACAAAAACACAACTCTGATAATGTGCACTGTCCTTGAAGTTGATTGGTCCACACCCGAGACAGCTTTCCTTAGAGCCTAGTCTCACATGGGTTGGACCAGATGACGCCAAAAGGCGCACAACTCAAAGACAATGCACCATCAGAGTATGAGAGGGTGGGGGGGGGGGGATCCCCGCATCCCCTTCTTTAAATTCATAAACTCCCAAATGAGATGATGGAGATACAGATGAGTGTTAGAGATGGCGCGAGGTGAGATATATGTGGATTGAGATGAGAGTGGGAGATAAGAGATAAGTACTGTAGTGAGATGAGAGAGATGACGTATCATGTATTTATTACCATCTGAACTCCAGCCGATACTGTGTCTGGTGCATTTCTCTGCTTAGTGTCGCATTAACCTGAGTGGGGGTGGTGGGGGTGGGGTGGTGGGCGAGGTTACCCTTGAGCTCGTTGGGGCCACGTTGGCTTTAGCTTCCTTCTGTAGCCGAGTGCCACCACAGCCCCGTCGTGAAAGCAGACGCGGGGAGACCTCGGCCGCCAGCGGCATGGCGTGCGCGCGCGTGCCCACACACGCTTGCCCAGTGACGGAATAGTCAAAATACAGTCAAGGGAATAGTCATCGAGAGTCAATAATAGTCATCGAGGGTCAATAAGAGACTTTGAGCGTCATCACCGTGGCTTCATTGGACCCGGGGCTTCACAACCCCCGGCGACCCGCTAAATATATTCCACCACCCCAGCACACCGTATCCAGTCTACCACACCTCCTCTCGCGACGGCTTTGGCTAAATGTGATCCGGGAATCACATAGTTCACTCCGCTCAGTTGCTCACCAGCGGTCAGTTGCCTACTTGTCGCTCTGATATTGCTCCTAACATAGTTACTGTTCCCATCAACTCCACTCGCTGATTCACCCACCCAGGTGGTCTTGTCTCACACATCACACTGTTCAACAACCACACTGCAGGTCACAACAGTTCCCTCAATCACTCTTCCAATCAATCACTCATTCACCCACCAACTTACTCCTCCACTCACTCACCCACTTAACCATTCACTCATTCACCAAACCAACTCACTCACGCACTCACTCACTCACTCAGACTCACCACACGTCAGGTCACAACAATTCACTCACTCATGCACAACACTCATCCACTCAATCTCTGGTATGCAGGAGTCCGTGGGTTCGATCCAAACCCTGACGTCTGCTGTATATTTGGAGTTTGCGTGTTCTCCCTGTGGTCGCGTGGATTTTTCTCCGGGTCCTCCAGTTTTTCCCTCCACATTTAGAAACAAGGGTTGAGGATTTGGCTGCTATAGATTTGATAAGCCACTTCGTTCAGCTACCATTTGTGGCCAGGTAGATTCTTAAAACTAGCTACATAGCTCAGTGGGACTTACACCTGGTAAGAAAAAAATCGTTTAGTTTAGTTTTATTTACACACCCACACACTCACCAATTTACTCACCCACCACTTCATCTCACTTCTCTCCCCATTTCTTCCCTCGCACTGCTCCATTCTGGAATTCCCTCCTCCCATCATCACCATCATCATCATCACCCATCGTCTATTCTCCCCACGGTTAACCACAACAATAACCTCGCTCAACTTAAAAAACCTGTTGCACGAGTGCCGTTTGTTTCTTGACATTTGGGCTTTTGTGGGCCTGTGCTCAGAAACTGCTTGGACAAAACAATTCTTAAAATAAGATATAATTTATCCACCGCGAACATATTCAGCGATAAATTAATTCCTGAAGAGCATACCACCACCACCATGTCCGACAGCTGCCTACCCAACGCCACACGAGCTTCGTTTGCTCGTTCCCCCAACGCGACCGTGACATCACTGCCGTCAGCATCGTGGTCGCAGCACCGACGTGCCGCTTTTTCCACCACACAACCCGAACCATGCCAAGCCAGCCTTGGAGCAACTTGCGAGACGCTGACTCGGGAAGAGCCAGCTCGTTTTTCCACTGCACAAGCTGACCCATGCCGATGACGTCACATGACAGTGGCTGTGTCGCTATCCCCTGCCCCCGTCTACGGCCCTGGCCTTACTTGGCCCCCTGAATAAAGTTAGCAATTGTCTTCGCGTGATTCCAGAAGCTTATCAACACGGCTGGCTATGTATGGTATGAAAGAAGTTCAACATACGTGCATACGCGGTTTGGTTCTGGCTCGGCAGACAACTATGGAAATACCAACCTGTACCATAACAGTACCATGCTGACACGGCTCGGATGTGCCAGTGGAAAAAGAGCATTCAAATCCATTTGGAAACTCTGGCAGGGGCGGCGTAATCATTCGCGTCGGAGAATGGCCTGCGGAAGTGGATATCGTCGAGTTACCTCTGAGATACCTTCTTCTTCAAGCTACTGCCTGGTCAACAGAGTGGAGGACATCACTTTCCCACCAGCTCTGCCGCACGAGACTAATGCTCGTCGCGTGACAGTCAAACCGATATCTTATTATTCTCAGAGCTGGAATTCAGCCAAATTAAGCACATAACCAGATAGAATGTGATTGTTTTTTTCGTGCAGGCATTGGTGACCAGGCTGAGACCATAAACTCACTGCACTTGAGAACCCAGTTTAATCACGGGTCGGTCTGCATGAGTTTATGGATGTGTATGTAAGTTTACGGGTCTCTGTGCGAGTCATTGGGTCGCTGTGTGAGTCTATGGCTCACTGCGTGAGTCACTGGTGAGACAGGGGCTGATGCAATTGCTCACTAGACTTGATAATCCGGTTTAAACTCTGTGATTGGGGCTGAAACCCCAAATCGAACCCGGAATCCCAGCCGGTGCCGGCGCTCTGATCTCAGAGCCACACGGACTCCTCGACGCCCAGATACCTGTAACGATTTGCCTGACAGTAATGTAAATTTGCAAAGTGGCGCATTTAATTTGTAGATCGCAGCAATGCGCCACCACCATGGTATGGAAAGCCAGGAAATTAACAGAACCTGCATAAGGTAAATGGCCAGAACTAGGCGAAGGGTTAAAGGCCAGTTTACAGACGTGAGTGTTCAAGTCAGGATAGCTCCAACGACTCCAATTGTCTTATTGCCAAAGGCACAAAGCGTTGTTTTGCAGTATGGCAGCTGAGCAGTGGCAACAGCCCCATCACCCCAGGAACAAAGCCTTGACCCCGGAGGCGATCCGAAGATCTCAAGGCAGCTCGTTGGAGAGTAAACACGGATCAGTTCCTGTAGATATTGCAGGGCTGACCCGAGTGCCTTGCAGGTCAGCAGCATCTCATAGTCCACTCGGTCTTTGACTGGTAGCAAGTGTAAGGACAAGAGAGTGGGTGTGTAATGTACTCATGATGTATATATCTATGTTGAACTTTTTCGCACCATACGTAGCCAACCGTGTTAATCAGAGGTGCGGGGGAAGTCCAACAAACTAAACACAAAAAGCAGTTCTAAAAATTTTGTTTGTCAATTTAGATTATTTTAAAATGCATAGCTCCAGTGGCTTCCCAATATCAGAAGAAGAGCGTTCCAGACGGCCGAAGAAGCGCCATCTTAAAGCGCCGCAAGCAGACAACGAAGACAACTCCACACATTCCGTACCAACAACAACACCGCCAACGCTGCCGCCGCAGGTGGCCTTAAAAGGAACAAAATATAGGCGACGTTTCGGGGAATGGCCCTTCTTCATGGCATGTAGATAGAGGTCTTGTAGAGAGACGGAGTGGATGACGATAAGAGTTGGGGACTGCACTTGTTTACACCAAGCGGCCCGATGATGATGAGAATATTTTTTTTATGTTTTCTGAAGACCAGTTTTGTAAATAAGGTTATAAATAGTTACACTAATTGGAGCTATTGAGTAAACTCATTTATATCATCCACTCCATCTCTCTGGCCCAGAATGGCTATTGCATGAAATGTCGCCTGTTACCTATTTCCTGTTTTCAGGCCACGCGTACTGTCGCGGTGTAATTAGTGAGGAACGTGCGGGGTGTTTGTGGACTGCTGTTATTAAGTCTGCTCACAACTTTGCAGTACACACACGCTGTTAGTGAGTAGCATCTATAAAGGACGCCACGGCACACAAGAGGGTGGGTGGCCAGCACCACACTCGACCGCCTTTGTCTCCCCAGTGGCAATGTTTAACACACCGAACCAGGTACTCATTTGAAGCCGAGTCGACCTAGGGGAGGCCCAAGTCCGGTTCAGAAAATCGTCACTGGTGTTGGTGGCCGTGAGCGGGAATCGTAACTCCCCAACAGTCTGTTAAGGCTATAAGAAGGATCTCTATCTTCGTGTGAGTGTATGGAGTTTGTATGTTCTCCACCTGTTATGTATGGGTTTTCTCTGGGTAATACCAGTTTCCCCTCCCCCCGGAACAAAAAAAACCAATGTCAATCTCGGTAAAAATTTGCAACAAACATTTTGAGAAATGACCCGCAAATTACTCGCATAG
This sequence comes from Lethenteron reissneri, assembly GCF_015708825.2. NCBI lineage: Eukaryota > Metazoa > Chordata > Hyperoartia > Petromyzontiformes > Petromyzontidae > Lethenteron > Lethenteron reissneri. Next base: position 599,929 of record NC_083834.1, read on the forward strand.
CAATCCTCGCCAGCGACTGGGCAGTCTTACTGCCACGTAACCTTGCGCCACACAGGGGCAGATGCCAATAGGGAGGCAGCTGCCGATAGGGGGGCAGCTGCCGATATGGGGGCAGCTGCCGATACGGGGGCAGCTGCCGATAAGCGGGGCCCCCCCTTGCTCTGGGAGAGAACGGCACGGACACGGACGCGGGCTCATTCACTCGTCCAAAAAAACGGCGCATGAATCACAGCGCGGGTCACCGCTAGTGACGGCCGCTGCATAAAATCGACGGTGGTATTTAAAAATCAGTGACTCGGCCCATGTGAGTAATCCCTGGATCGGGATAGCAGAGTTGAGATTGCTTTTGATTCATGAATGAAACCCTCAGTGTAAGCGTTGTGGTTGATCCGTGTATATGATGTATTTGGCACCAATGTTATTCATTTACCCTGGAAAGCCTCACTCAGAGCCTCAAGATGCTTTATCAAGAGGGCCCTGCTGCAACGGAATGACCAACCAATGCCGTGTTGGGAGTTGAACCAACGTTCTGGTCCATGATGATACAGACTAACACCCAGCCACACACACACAACAACAACCGCCATTCACCATGAAGTGAAGGGGACATCACCACGGCGCTTGTGCCATGCTAGGTGCACTTTAAGGCCACGTGAAGTTTCAAACGCCCACTGGAAGGAGATCACGGGACAGAGCCAGGTGCCATGGGTTGGCACCTGGGTCTGACTGAATGAGATGACGAAGATGACTGGCAGATGCCCCAGATTACACAAACACCTATCAATACACACACATCTTCACAAGCACACACACACACGCACACCTTCACACACCTTCACACACCTTCACACACCTGTACACCCAAACACAAAAAGACAAAGATCCCCCATATAGCCTTAACAGACTGTGGGGGCAAGTGTTGTTAGTGAGCACCTGTGAAGGCCAGAACAGCACACGAGGAGGTGCGTGGCCAGCACCACGCCCGGCCGCCTTTGTCTCCCCAGTGGCGATATTTACACACTGCACCAGGTACTCATTTGAGGCCGAGTCGACCTAGGCGAGGCCCAGGACCGGTACAGATAATTGTCACTGATGTTGGCCGTGAGCGGAAATCGAACTCGGGTCACCAGGCTTCTTAGCGCAGCGCGCAAACCACTACACTATCGCTCCCCAAAAACTAAAACACACACACAGAGACACACGTCCACGTGTATCCTACTGTATTCTCAAGGCCACTGCCTGGCTGGGCTCACCTGTGGAAGACGTCACGGCCCACGCCCACCACTATTAGCCAGGCGAAGGGGTGCAATGGCATAATGGTGGGAGAGTCATTATGGGAGAGTGGGTAATTATTGTAGCTTAGCCCATTCAGTGTCTCTCACACACACACACATCCACACACTCTCATAGTCACACACACACACTTAGACCCACATAGTCACGCACAAAGACCCCCCCCCTCCCCATGTAACCATAACAGACTGTTGGGGCAGGTGCGATTTACGAGCAATTATGCAGGCTGGCACGACACACGAGGGGGTGGTGGGGACAATACCACGCCTGGCCGCCTTTGCCTTCCGAGTAGCAATGTTCACACACCGCACCAGGTGCTCATTTGAGGCAGAGTCGACCTAGGGGTAGCCCAGGACAGGTTCAGAGAATCGTCACTGGTGTTGACCGTGAGCGGGAATCGAACTCGGGTTTCCGGGTTCATAGAGCAGCGAGCTAACCGCTACACTGAAATACAAAGATCCCCCGTATAGCCTTTAACTGACTGTTGGGGCAAGTGCTGTTAGCGAGCACCTATGAATGCCAGAACGGCACATGAGGGGGTGGGTGGCCAGCACCACGCCCGGCCGCCTTTATCTCCCCTGTGGCGAAATATTTACCCACCGCACCAGGTACTCATTTGAGGCTGAGTCGACTTTGGGGAGGCCCAGGGCAGGTTCAGAGAATCGTCACTGGTATTGACCGTGAGCCGGAATCGAACTCGGGTTGCCGGGTTCGTAGTGCAGAAAATGTCAGTTTATTCTATTTAGCTTCTTCTATCTTGACCTTAATATTACAAGGCGCCTTGAGACATTAGTGGAAGGTGGCTTACAAATAAATGTAAATTATTAATATTATCTGCTACACTACCCACAGTTACACACTCATAGTCCGACATACACAAAGACTCGTACACTCAGCCACGCACTCAGACTCGCACACACCACACACTCACGCACATTCACACGCCACTCAGGCATCAAAAACTCGCACGGATACACATCTCACACACCAAGATTGCATACCAACAACAACAACCGTCGTTCACCACTAAGTGGTGGTAATGTCACCTGTACCAGGCTAGGTCCCTCTTGAGGCCATCACGTGACGTGTCAAATGCTCGCTGCTGGCAGGTCACGGAAGAGACCCGGGTGCCCCCCTACTGTGCCAACTTGCGACTGTCTCCAATTGCCCAGTAGCGTTCTTCAAGAGCTCCTCCATAGAGGCCGATCTTGACACCGCTGGTACCAGTCATCGGCAAGTCCACTCAGCTCCACCTCCTCCAGTACCACATCAGGCCATCTCTTCTCTAGCCGTGCCGCGCCCGTCTAGCCTCCTCCAACACACAATCACACAGACACAAATATAAACATGCCTCCTATAAACTTTATCAGGCTGCTGGGGTGAACGTCTATGAAAGCCGGCAAGGCACACTAGGGGCTGGGTGGTCAGTCACGTGCCATCTTTGTCACGTGTTATCTTTGTCACGACAGTGAAAATGTTTACACACTACACCAGGTAGTAATTTAAGTCTTGAGTCTTACTAGGGGAGGCCCTGGACTGGTTCGGACATTTTCCACTTTTGTTGGCCATGAGCTGGAATTAAACTTGGATGGCAAGGTTGGTAGCCCAAAACGCACCATCGTTTTCCGCATTGATCACACGCAACTACCACCAATGCCACAAAGTGCCGGTGACGTAATGACGGCACTTGTGGCAGGCTAGGTGCACCTGGAGGTCAGATGCACATCACACACACACACTCATAGATACATGTTCCCACATAACAGATACTTACACACCCACAACACACATTCATCACACATCCACAACACACACCTCACACAGGCATCATGCACACACACACTCGCACAACACACACACACATCACACAGGCATCATGCACACTCACATCATACACTCGGAAAACACACACACATCACACACAGGTACACATCAAAGAGCATCTCACACCCGGCCACGGTGGGAAGCTCACAGAGCAGTCTCCTCCATTCACCGTCCCGGTGAGAGTAAACAGGCCCAAGCAGCTGCCCAAACAGCCGATGCCCCTCATCTCCCGCGGCCTGCTGTCCACGTCACAAGTTCACGCGGGACCCACGAGGTGGGGGGGGGGGGGGTAACACTGCGGGGTCAGCGTCGTTCGCGGTGGAGGCTGGTGCAAGGCTTGGCCGCCTTCTCTACTGGAGGCCGAACCTAGACGGATTCCTCAGTCGGCACCCGAGGAAGCGGGGGGGGGTGTTATCGAAATAGCGAAGTTGCCGGCAATGTAAAGTTCGACTCACGGCGACACCGGTCCCAGGATCTCGGATACAAACTCAATTCAGGCCGCCAGCCAAACATTCCCGGACTGTCCCGGGTCGCACCCAGAGAAGGTGGCAACCCTAAACGGTGGTGAGTGAGTGAGCGAGCGGGTGAGTGAGCGAGCGAACGGGTATAGTGAGAGTGAGTGGGCGAGGGCACAAGCGGGTGAGTTACTGAGTGACTTGGCAAATTAATAAGTGAATTAACTAATGAGTGCAATTAATGACTGACAGAGCGAGTGGGTGGTAGGTTCACCGCCTTTTCCACTGCCGAGCAACCCTGGCCGCGTTTCTCAGTCGGCACCGGGTCTACAACTAAATCTATGCAGAAAACAACTGCAATGAGGTTCAACACACGGCAACGCCACCGGGTACCAGATTTCGGTTACAAATCAACATCCTGGTGCCGCCATCCGAACACAGACAACACCGATTCCCAGTCCGTCCTGCGTCAAACCCCGACAGTCTGACAACCCCACATTGGGCCCCTGTGCATGGCTGTTAACCCCGCTCCGCCTTTTCCACTGCCACATCCGAGCCGTAGCAGCACAGGGCCATCATCGATCGTGTTTCTGGTGGTTTTTCAACCGAGTGCTTGCCAGGCTGAGCCAGAACCAAACCACGATCTTGTGACCTCTGGATCGGGGCCAAGCAGGGTCACACCCACGTGCGCACGTACAGTCCTCTCGTCAATCCACTGCTGGATGACGGATTCCACCCCCCCCCCCCCCCCCACGTTGTTTCACGAATCGCGGAAACTTTTTTCCGTACTTCACCACGCACCAGGCATAGTGAGGGAACTGTGCAAGGCAGCAGCAGCGAACAGACTGACACCTCGCAGAGAGGATCCATTATGAAATTTTGTTTTTTAATGAAGAGGGAGCGCCAGTCTTCCACTCGGAGATTCCTTCCTCTCCTTGCTGGCTCCCTCCCCCTTTCCCTGTGTATCTCTATGCCCCGAGATATTCGTTATTCTCTGGGCACATTACCAAATGGAAGCTGCTGCTGTTGAATGAGTGAGTGTGGGAGGGACGGAGTGAGTTGGTGAGTGCGTAAGTTGAGGATTTGGTTGGGTGAGTGGGTGGGTGGGTAGGTGAGTGGGTGGGTGGATGAGTGGGTGGGTGGGTGGATGAGTGGGTGGGTGGATGAGTGAGTGAGTGAGTGGGTGAGTGAGTGGGTGGGTGAGTGAGTGAGTCAGTAATTGAGTGAATGGGTTGGTGGGCCAGTGGGTGGGAGAGTAAGATGGTTAGTGGGTGGGTGAACAAGTGAGCAAGCGTGTGAGCGAGCGAGTAGACAAGTGAGCCAGTGATTTCCTTCCCGTCTCCTGCTCTTCTTCCTGTGATCTCTCTGCTCTCCCGGACGAGTATTTCACTCTGGCTGCATCACCATCACAATCTGCTGCTGCTGTTGCTCACGTGAGGATAAACTTCACAGCGTGACGCGCAATGGGAGGGACCTGGGGGTACAGCAACCTTAACAAGGCAAGCGCCGAGTGGAGTCTCGGTGAGCGAGGAGGGGCCAGGTTTTGAGTCTCCCCACTCAAGACAAAGGCCCTCCGTATAGCCTACACAAACTGTAGGGGCAAGGGCTACACACACAAACAAGGCAATAATCCCCCATATAGCCTTTTTCCAGACTGTTGGGGCGAGTGCTGTTAGCGCGTAGCACCTATGAAGGCCGGCACAGAACACGAGGGGGTGGGTGGCCAGTACCACGCCCGGGTGAGTGGGTGAATGCACGAGTAAGTGGATGGGTGAGTAAGTGGGTGAGCGAGTGAGTGGGTGAGCGAGTAAGTGGATGAGCGAGTGAGTGGGTGAGCGAGTGAGTGGGTGGGCGAGTGAGTGGGTGAATGCACGAGTAAGTGGATGGGTGAGTGAGTGGGTGAGCGAGTGGGTGAGCGAGTGAGTGAGTGGGTGAGCGAGTGAGCGGGTGAATACGAGGGTGGGTAAATGAGCGAGTGGGTGGGTCAATGCTTATGATGGCCCATGCATGGATGCTCTCAAGAGTAATTGGCAAGTGTTTATATAAGAGAAAGGTGTTGTGTGGCCTATCGTAAGTTTCCAGGACACACCCCTCGTTTATGACCAATCCACGATGACATCACCACGGCCAGAGCCGCTGAGCCCCCACTGCTCCTCATCTCCACCTGATGCGTTCGGCCCTCCGGCAGCTGCCACACAGGCGACGCGCAGTGACCTCCACTCACGTCCTGACCGTCTCATGACACCGAGGCCAATAGCCTCACATAGGAGAGCCACAGACTCACATAGGAGAGCCATAGACGTACACGGAAACCCATAGACTCACACAGACCAATAGACTCACAGAGACCCATAGACTCACGTAGAGGTCCACAGACTCACCTAGTGCCATAGACTCACACTTGGAGAGCCATCGACTCACATAGGAGAGCCATCGACTCACAGAGACCCATAGACTCACGTCGAGGTCCACAGACTCACATAGAGCCATAGACTCACATCGGAGAGCCACTCACACAAAGGCCAATAGAGTCACACAAAGACCAATAGCCTCAAAAAGAGACCCATTGGCTCACGTAGAGGGCCACAGATTAACATAGACTTAGACTTGCAGAGAAACCCACAGACTTGCACAGAAACCCATGGACTCATAGAAAGACATGTACTCACATAAAGACCCGCACACACACACACACCCATAGGTCTGTCCTCACAGCCTCCCACCATCTGCTCTTAGGCTATCTCCTCCCCCTGGGTCGCCGGACTCGTGGGGATCGGTGACGACTGAATAGAAACGAGTCTTGGGACTTGGCGAGGCTTTCCTTGGTAAGCAGGCGGAGTAACAACAATAATAACCGTAATGATAACACTGCAATTACGTTGGCACACGACATCCACCTCGCCTTGCGGTGTCCTTGCAATAATGACTGTGTCCCTAGAGGAGTATAGGAACATAGCGTACGATAATATAGGATCATTATGGGCAGCCATAATGATCCTAGTGGTAGTGCCTTATGCTGATAAACCCGACTCCGGGCACAGCCTCGCAGCAGCGTTGCAGAAGACGTTGAGTGAGAGATCAGTCCCTGGCCATGGCCATTGTGAACGGGGGGCTCTGGCTCAGCACTAGCACTGGACTGGTCCCAGCAATAATAAGAATGACAATAAATCTTGACTTTTCCTGATGACTACCGCTTGTCTTGCGATCGAAACGTCGTAGTTTTGTTATTTTCTTTGAACCTATCTATACGTGACTTTACCGAAAGACCCAAAGAATAGAATAACAATAAATTAATTAATATATTTTTTGTAACAGTGTTTGAGGATTTAAGAGGCGTGGGAGACCACTGAAGAGTGGGAAAGCAGCGAGAACCGACATCAACAATTTGCTTGAGCTCAGTGGTCCTACATTGGGATGTTTGGCCGACTCCAACTACGAAAGGAAACCAGAGTGCCCGGAGAAACTCCACGCGTGCGAGCGGGGAGGTAACAACGCTCAATCCCCGTCGACGATGGAAACTAACCCACTTGCTGTACTGCAATAATCCCCTGACAAGCCATGAGAGTGTGTGTGATTATGGGGAGTGGTAGTGTAGCGGTTAGAGCGCTGCGCTACGAACCTGGAGACCCGGGTTCGATTCCCGCTCACGGCCAACACCGGTGATGATTATCTGAACCGGTCCTGGGCCTCCCCTAGGTCGACTCAGCCTCAAATGAGTACCTGGTGCAGTGTGTAAACATCGCCACGAGGGAGACAAAGGCGGTCGGGCGTGGTGCTGGCCAACCACCCCCTCGTGTACCGTTCCGGCCTTCATAGGTGCTCGCTAACAGCACTTTCCCCTACAGTCTGTTAAGGCTATACGGGGGATATGTCTTTTTGTGTGCGATCCGCCAACCCTGGCTGACTGCACGGCGCTGGACTGCAGGCCATGTCCACACAGCACGGTCACCAGTGTCTGTCTAAAGTCCCCAAGACAGCTCCCCCTGCCAAGACTGTCCCCCCCGCCTCCCCACCCCAACCCGGTCAGGAAACCGCGCCGCGGGGCCAGTGGCGACGGTCGACGTCGCCTAGAGCTGTCAAAAACACACATTTCTCAACATCGCTTCATAATCCCCTACCCCCAACTAGTTCACCCCCCCCGCCATCGGACGCAGGAGCTAGGAGAGGGCAGCAGAGGGGTACAGAGCAGAAAGGGGCCAACAGCATGTGGCTCATGGTGTCACTAGGCTCTCGTGTGTGAGAGACCATTGGTTCGCATTGCGTCTGTGGGTCTCTGTGGGAGTATGTGGGTCTCTGTGGGAGTCCGTGGGTCTCTGTGGGAGTCCGTGGGTCTCTGTGGGAGTCCGTGGGTCTCTGTGCGAGTCTCTGTTAGCGTGTGGGTCTCTGTAGGAGTCTGTGGGGGTCTCTGTGGAAGTCCGTGGGTCTCTGCGAGTCTCTGTGAGAGTATGGGTCTCTGTAGGAGTCTGTGGGGGTCTCTGTGCGAGTCCGTGGGTCTCTGCGAGTCTCTGTGAGAGTGTGGGTCTCTGTAGGAGTCTGTGGGGGTCTCTGTGGGAGTCCGTGGGTCTCTGCGAGTCTCTGTGAGAGTGTGGGTCTCTGTAGGAGTCTGTGGGTCTCTCTGCGAGTGCAGTGGCCCAATTCCGCCCCCCCACCCCCGCTTTGTACCCCAGCATGGGCTGCTCTGCAGTTGCACCGCCTGCACACTCGAGAGCCACGCCGCCGCCATGTTGGGGGCTCACGGTGATCAGCTCCTCCGCCTGTTCCTTCCTCGTTCCCACTGGGGGTACCCCCACCTGCCCCCCATTCAGCCATGACCCCCACTCACAATTTCACCCCCCCCCCCCTCGTCCGTGGGTCCCGGTCCCCACTGAACATCAATGGGCGGAAGGCAGCGGCTTCCCGCACAGCCGGGCACCCGCATCCCACACACGCACAGACAATGGTCGCCCCCCCCCCCTCCGTGTCGCCAACGCGGACTGTTGAGGCGAGTGCTGTACACACGCACACAAGGAAAAGGTCCCCCGTGTAGCCTTTAACAGACTGTTGGGGGGGGGGGCAAGGGCCGTTAGCAAGCTTCTATCCAAGTTGCCACACACACGATGACGGGGGGGGGGCTAGTGGCCAGCACCACGCCGGGCCGCCTTTGTCTCCCCAGCGTTGGTGTTTGCACAGGAAATCATTAAAGGCCGAGTCGAGGGGATATTCGTCACCGATTTTGGCCGTGAGTGGGAAGCGAACTCGGGCCGCCGGGTTCTTGGCGCGATGCGTTTAACCAGTGTGTGTGTGCCGCTCCCAAAGCTCATGCACGCTCACACACACGACTCACACACACGCTCACACACACACTCACACACGCAGACTCACTCTCACACACACACTCACACACGCAGACTCACTCTCACACACACACTCACACGCAGACTCACACTCACACGCTCACTCACACACACACACGCAGACTCACTCTCACACACACACTCACACGCAGACTCACACTCACACGCTCACACACACACACGCAGACTCACACTCACACACGCAGACTCACACGCTCACTCACACACTTACACGCATTCCCACGCACAAACTCACACACACGCGCAAACTCACGCACGCACACTCACGCGCAAACTCACACACACGCGCAAACACACACGCACACACACACACACGCGCAAACTCACACGCACACACGCATTCTAACACTCACTCCGAGAGAAGCGTGAGATTTCTCCCCCCCCCCCCCCCGCGGAGGAAGGAAGCACCGAGATTCTCACGGGGCCCGGGTGTTTACCGGGACACGGGGAGCGACCCCAGGACCCCTGCTGCAACCCCCCCCCCCATCTACACATCCTGCCGCACTCTCATACACGCACCCCCACTGCACACTTCTCCAAGCAAACTCTGCTGCATCTCCTGCTGCACCCACTGCTACACTTCATTCAAACAGCCCCTGCTGTTACACTTTCACCCTGAAACAACGATTGACCCCATCCTGCACACGTGCAGCGACCCTGCGGCACCGACACAGACACCCCTGCTGCACCACGAACCTGATGTACGCCTGCTGCACTATGAAACAGACTCCTCTGCTGCACCCACCCCTGCTACACACACTCAGCTGCACTATGAGCCAGACACCCCAGCTGCACACCGAACCCGAGCCCCCTGCTGTACTATGAGCCAGACACCCCTGCTGCACACACCCCTGCTGCAAGCTGAACCCGAGCCCCCTGCTGCACTATGAGCCAGACACCCCTGCTGCACACACCCCTGCTGCACACACCCCTGCTGCACACACCCCTGCTGCACACACCCCTGCTGCACACACCCCTGCTGCACACACCCCTGCTGCACACACCCCTGCTGCAAGCTGAACCCGAGCCCCCTGCTGCAGCGAGAAGCAGATGCCAGACGCCCGCTGCGGCTGTGTGTGGGTAGCGGCACGTGACTAATCTCTTGCTCACGCAGACCCAGCCGGGGGGGGGGGGGGGGGGGCTCCCAGAGTCAACACGGGGACTGCGCCGCGTGCAGTGGTCAGCGTGGTTGTATTGTGAGTGGTTGTATTGTGAGTGGTTTTACTGTGTGGTTGTACTCTGTGTGGTTGTACTCTGTGTGGTTGTACTCTGTGTGGTTGTACTCTGTGTGGTTGTACTCTGTGTGGTTGTACTCTGTGTGGTTGAGAGTGGTTGTACTGTGTGTGGTTGTACTGAGTGGTTGCACTGTGTATGATGAAGAGTGGTTGTACTGTGTGTTTGTACTGAGTGGTTGTACTGTGTGGTTGAGAGTGGCTGTACTGTGTAGTAGTAGAGTGGTTGTACCGAGTGGTTGTACTGTGAGTGGTTGTACTGTGAGTGGTTATACTGAGTGGTTGTACTGTGTAGTAGTAGAGTGGTTGTACTGAGTGGTTGTACTGTGTAGTAGTAGAGTGGTTGTACTGAGTGGTTGTACTGTGTAGTAGTAGAGTGGTTGTACTGTGTAGTAGTAGAGTGGTTGTACTGTGTAGTAGTAGAGTGGTTGTACTGAGTGGTTGTACTGTGTAGTAGTAGAGTGGTTGTACTGTGTAGTAGTAGAGTGGTTGTACTGTGTAGTAGTAGAGTGGTTGTACTGTGTAGTAGTAGAGTGGTTGTACTGTGTAGTAGTAGAGTGGTTGTACTGAGTGGTTGTACTGTGTAGTAGTAGAGTGGTTGTACTGTGTAGTAGTAGAGTGGTTGTACTGTGTAGTAGTAGAGTGGTTGTACTGTGTGGTTGAGAGTGGCTGTACTGTGTAGTAGTAGAGTGGTTGTACCGAGTGGTTGTACTGTGAGTGGTTGTACTGTGAGTGGTTGTACTGAGTGGTTGTACTGTGTAGTAGTAGAGTGGTTGTACTGTGTAGTAGTAGAGTGGTTGTACTGAGTGGTTGTACTGTGTAGTAGTAGAGTGGTTGTACTGAGTGGTTGTACTGTGTAGTAGTAGAGTGGTTGTACTGTGTAGTAGTAGTGGTTGTACTGTGTAGTAGTAGAGTGGTTGTACTGTGTAGTAGTAGAGTGGTTGTACTGTGTAGTAGTAGAGTGGTTGTACTGTGTAGTAGTAGAGTGGTTGTACTGAGTGGTTGTACTGTGTAGTAGTAGAGTGGTTGTACTGAGTGGTTGTACTGTGTAGTAGTAGAGTGGTTGTACTGTGTAGTAGTAGAGTGGTTGTACTGAGTGGTTGTACTGTGTAGTAGTAGAGTGGTTGTGCTGTGTGTTTGAGTGGCTCTGCGCTGTACGTTGGGTTGTGCCAGATGTCGGGGTCTGTGTCCATCGCGGCTTCACACTTCACAATCGCAGCCGAGATCAGAACAGGGCACGAGGTCTGTCCGTCCGTGGGCTACACGCGGGGCTCAGGATAACAACTCCAGTAACTCGATCCGATTTGAACCAAACTTCAGTGCGAAGTTCTGTTGCTACCAGGCACTCTACCCGGGCGAAACCCAGACACGTTGATCAAAGGGTTCCCCCACAACTCAAACAATCGGCTCCCCACGTGGGGAACCTTCACAGCCACAGCGGTTGGCACCTTCTCGGCCGCTCTGTTGTGGAGCTCTGCGGTTCGACTCCACCAGTCCGCCCTGGTTATTACTGCGGTGTGGGATCTCTCACAGCAGCAGGCATCGCCCCCCCCCCCCCGAGTTCACCTTGTACCGCCGCACAGGGACAGCTGCCACTGGGGGAGGGGTGCCCCTTTTGAATGTGTTGATGATGAGATGCGACTTTTGAAAGTCGCTTATCAGGTGTAAAGTTATCCGAAACGCTCCTGGGCGTAAAGGAAGCCGGCGGCTCTATCATCAACACAATCATCCTCAAGATTACCATCATTTACGGGAATCAAAACAACCAGCACACATCACCGAATCCTCCTGCTGCTGCTGCCGTCAGCTGACCCGACCGAGACGGGAGGTGACCGTCTCGGAGGGGCACTCCAGTCGTCTCCTCCACAGGATGCGTGGCCTGGGCTCGACTCCCCCCCCTCTACCACCACGCACAGAGACTCCACTACGACAGCAGTGCACAGTCCGACTGTGCGTGTGTGCTGTCGTGTATACGTTTTGTGTTGTAGAAGTTGTGTGTTGTAGAAGTTGTGTGTCGTGGTGTATAAGTTGTGTGTCGTGGTGTATAAGTTGTGTGTCGTGCTGTATAAGTTGTGTGTCGTGCTGTATAAGTGGTGTGTCGTGGTGTATAAGTTGTGTGTCGTGGTGTATAAGTTGTGTGTCGTGCTGTATAAGTTGTGTGTCGTGCTGTATAAGTTGTGTGTCGTGCTGTATAAGTTGTGTGTCGTGGTGTATAAGTTGTGTGTCGTGCTGTATAAGTTGTGTGTCGTGCTGTATAAGTTGTGTGTCGTGGTGTATAAGTTGTGTGTCGTGTTGTATAAGTTGTGTGTCGTGGTGTATAAGTTGTGTGTCGTGGTGTATAAGTTGTGTGTCGTGGTGTATAAGTTGTGTGTCGTGTTGTATAAGTTGTGTGTCGTGGTGTATACGTTGTGTGTCGTGGTGTATAAGTTGTGTCGTGGTGTATAAGTTGTGTGTCGTGGTGTATAAGTTGTGTGTCGTGGTGTATAAGTTGTGTGTCGTGGTGTATAAGTTGTGTGTCGTGGTGTATAAGTTGTGTGTCGTGTTGTATAAGTTGCGTGTCGTGGTGTATAAGTTGCGTGTCGTGGTGTATAAGTTGCGTGTCGTGGTGTATAAGTTGTGTGTCGTGGTGTATAAGTTGTGTGTCGTGGTGTATAAGTTGTGTGTCGTTGTATAAGTTGTGTGTCGTGTTGTATAAGTTGTGTGTCGTGGTGTATAAGTTGTGTGTCGTGGTGTATAAGTTGTGTGTCGTGGTGTATAAGTTGTGTGTCGTGGTGTATAAGTTGTGTGTCGTGGTGTATAAGTTGTGTGTCGTGGTGTATAAGTTGCGTGTCGTGGTGTATAAGTTGTGTGTCGTGGTGTATAAGTTGTGTGTCGTGGTGTATAAGTTGTGTGTCGTGTTGTATAAGTTGTGTGTCGTGGTGTATAAGTTGTGTGTCGTGTTGTATAAGTTGCGTGTCGTGGTGTATAAGTTGTGTGTCGTGGTGTATAAGTTGTGTGTCGTGTTGTATAAGTTGCGTGTCGTGGTGTATAAGTTGTGTGTCGTGGTGTATAAGTTGTGTGTCGTGTTGTATAAGTTGCGTGTCGTGGTGTATAAGTTGTGTGTCGTGCTGTATAAGTTGTGTGTCGTGTTGTATAAGTTGTGTGTCGTGGTGTATAAGTTGTGTGTCGTGTTGTATAAGTTGCGTGTCGTGGTGTATAAGTTGTGTGTCGTGTTGTATAAGTTGTGTGTCGTGGTGTATAAGTTGTGTGTCGTGGTGTATAAGTTGTGTGTCGTGCTGTATAAGTTGTGTGTCGTGGTGTATAAGTTGCGTGTCGTGTTGTATAAGTGGTGTGTCGTGTTGTATAAGTTGTGTGTCGTGGTGTATAAGTTGTGTGTCGTGGTGTATAAGTTGTGTGTCGTGGTGTATAAGTTGCGTGTCGTGGTGTATAAGTTGCGTGTCGTGGTGTATAAGTTGTGTGTCGTGGTGTATAAGTTGTGTGTCGTGGTGTATAAGTTGCGTGTCGTGGTGTATAAGTTGTGTGTCGTGGTGTATAAGTTGTGTGTCGTGGTGTATAAGTTGTGTGTCGTGGTGTATAAGTTGTGTGTCGTGGTGTATAAGTTGTGTGTCGTGGTGTATAAGTTGTGTGTCGTGGTGTATAAGATGTGTGTCGTGGTGTATAAGTTGTGTGTCGTGGTGTATAAGTTGTGTGTCGTGGTGTATAAGTTGTGTGTCGTGGTCTATAAGTTGTGTGTCGTGGTGTATAAGTTGTGTGTTGTGGTGTATAAGTTGTGTGTCGTGGTGTATAAGTTGCGTGTCGTGGTGTATAAGTTGTGTGTCGTGGTCTATAAGTTGTGTGTCGTGGTGTATAAGTTGTGTGTCGTGGTGTATAAGTTGTGTGTCGTGGTGTATAAGTTGTGTGTCGTGGTGTATAAGTTGTGTGTCGTGGTGTATAAGTTGTGTGTCGTGGTGTATAAGTTGTGTGTCGTGGTCTATAAGTTGTGTGTCGTGGTGTATAAGTTGTGTGTCGTGGTGTATAAGTTGTGTGTCGTGGTGTATAAGTTGCGTGTCGTGGTGTATAAGTTGTGTGTCGTGGTCTATAAGTTGTGTGTCGTGGTGCATAAGGTGCGTGTCGTGGTGTATAAGTTGTGTGTCGTGTTGTATAAGTTGCGTGTCGTGTTGTAGAAGTTGTGTGTCGTGGTGTATAAGTTGTGTGTTGTGGTGTATAAGTTGTGTGTCGTGGTGTATAAGTTGTGTGTCGTGGTGTATAAGTTGTGTGTCGTGGTGTATAAGTTGTGTGTCGTGGTGTATAAGTTGTGTGTCGTGGTGTATAAGTTGTGTGTTGTGGTGTATAAGTTGTGTGTTGTGGTGTATAAGTTGTGTGTCGTGGTGTATAAGTTGTGTGTCGTGTTGTATAAGTTGTGTGTCGTGGTGTATAAGTTGTGTGTCGTGTTGTATAAGTTGTGTGTCGTGGTGTATAAGTTGCGTGTCGTGGTGTATAAGTTGTGTGTCGTGTTGTATAAGTTGTGTGTCGTGGTGTATAAATTGTGTGTCGTGGTGTATAAGTTGTGTGTCGTGGTGTATAAGTTGTGTGTCGTGGTGTATACGTTGTGTCGTGGTGTATAAGTTGTGTGTCGTGGTGTATAAGTTGTGTGTCGTGGTGTATAAGTTGCGTGTCGTGGTGTATAAGTTGTGTGTCGTGGTGTATAAGTTGTGTCGTGTGTATAGTGTGTCGTGTGTATAAGTTGTGTGTCGTGGTGTATAAGTTGTGGTCGTGGTGTATAAGTTGTGTGTCGTGGTGTATAAGTTGTGTGTCGTGGTGTATAAGTTGTGTGTCGTGGTGTATAAGTTGTGTGTCGTGGTGTATAAGTTGTGTGTCGTGGTGTATAAGTTTGCGTGTCGTGGTGTATAAGTTGTGTGTCGTGGTGTATAAGTTGTGTGTCGTGGTGTATAAGTTGTGTGTCGTGGTGTATAAGTTGTGTGTCGTGGTGTATAAGTTGTGTGTCGTGGTGTATAAGTTGTGTGTCGTGGTGTATAAGTTGTGTGTCGTGGTGTATAAGTTGTGTGTCGTGGTGTATAAGTTGCGTGTCGTGGTGTATAAGTTGTGTGTCGTGGTGTATAAGTTGTGTGTCGTGGTGTATAAGTTGTGTGTCGTGGTGTATAAGTTGTGTGTCGTGGTGTATAAGTTGTGTGTCGTGGTGTATAAGTTGTGTGTCGTGGTGTATAAGTTGCGTGTCGTGGTGTATAAGTTGTGTGTCGTGGTGTATAAGTTGTGTGTCGTGGTGTATAAGTTGTGTGTCGTGGTGTATAAGTTGTGTGTCGTGGTGTATAAGTTGTGTGTCGTGGTGTATAAGTTGTGTGTCGTGGTGTATAAGTTGCGTGTCGTGGTGTATAAGTTGCGTGTCGTGGTGTATAAGTTGTGTGTCGTGGTGTATAAGTTGTGTGTCGTGGTGTATAAGTTGTGTGTCGTGGTGTATAAGTTGTGTGTCGTGGTGTATAAGTTGCGTGTCGTGGTGTATAAGTTGCGTGTCGTGGTGTATAAGTTGCGTGTCGTGGTGTATAAGTTGTGTGTCGTGGTGTATAAGTTGTGTGTCGTGGTGTATAAGTTGTGTGTCGTGGTGTATAAGTTGTGTGTCGTGGTGTATAAGTTGTGTGTCGTGGTGTATAAGTTGCGTGTCGTGGTGTATAAGTTGCGTGTCGTGGTGTATAAGTTGCGTGTCGTGGTGTATAAGTTGTGTGTCGTGGTGTATAAGTTGTGTGTCGTGGTGTATAAGTTGTGTGTCGTGGTGTATAAGTTGTGTGTCGTGGTGTATAAGGTTGTGTGTCGTGGTGTATAAGTTGTGTGTCGTGGTGTATAAGTTGTGTGTCGTGGTGTATAAGTTGTGTGTCGTGGTGTATAAGTTGTGTGTCGTGGTGTATAAGTTGCGTGTCGTGGTGTATAAGTTGTGTGTCGTGGTGTATAAGTTGTGTGTCGTGGTGTATAAGTTGTGTGTCGTGGTGTATAAGTTGTGTGTCGTGGTGTATAAGTTGTGTGTCGTGGTGTATAAGTTGTGTGTCGTGGTGTATAAGTTGTGTGTCGTGGTGTATAAGTTGTGTGTCGTGGTGTATAAGTTGCGTGTCGTGGTGTATAAGTTGTGTGTCGTGGTGTATAAGTTGTGTGTCGTGGTGTATAAGTTGTGTGTCGTGGTGTATAAGTTGTGTGTCGTGGTGTATAAGTTGTGTGTCGTGGTGTATAAGTTGTGTGTCGTGGTGTATAAGTTTGTGTGTCGTGGTGTATAAGTTGTGTGTCGTGGTGTATAAGTTGTGTGTCTGGTGTATAAGTTGTGTGTCGTGGTGTATAAGTTGTGTGTCGTGGTGTATAAGTTGTGTGTCGTGGTGTATAAGTTGTGTGTCGTGGTGTATAAGTTGTCGTGTCGTGGTGTATAAGTTGTGTGTCGTGGTGTATAAGTTGTGTGTCGTGGTGTATAAGTTGTGTGTCGTGGTGTATAAGTTGTGTGTCGTGGTGTATAAGTTGTGTGTCGTGGTGTATAAGTTGTGTGTCGTGGTGTATAAGTTGTGTGTCGTGGTGTATAAGTTGTGTGTCGTGGTGTATAAGTTGTGTGTCGTGGTGTATAAGTTGCGTGTCGTGGTGTATAAGTTGTGTGTCGTGGTGTATAAGTTGTGTGTCGTGGTGTATAAGTTGTGTGTCGTGGTGTATAAGTTGTGTGTCGTGGTGTATAAGTTGTGTGTCGTGGTGTATAAGTTGTGTGTCGTGGTGTATAAGTTGTGTGTCGTGGTGTATAAGTTGTGTGTCGTGGTGTATAAGTTGCGTGTCGTGGTGTATAAGTTGCGTGTCGTGGTGTATAAGTTGTGTGTCGTGGTGTATAAGTTGTGTGTCGTGGTGTATAAGTTGTGTGTCGTGGTGTATAAGTTGCGTGTCGTGGTGTATAAGTTGCGTGTCGTGGTGTATAAGTTGTGTGTCGTGGTGTATAAGTTGTGTGTTGTGGTGTATAGTCTGTGGCGGTGGTGGTGGTGTGTATAGACGTTGTATGTGTTGTGTGTGTGTACAAGTGTTGTGTGTGTTGGGTGTATGTGTGGTGTGTGTGTGTGTGTTGTGTGTAAAAGTTGTGTTGCGAATATGCGTTGTGTGTAAAAAGTTTGGTATAAAAGTGGTATGTGTGTGTAAATACAAGTTGTGTTCAACTACAAGTTCTACATGTTGTGTATATAAGCTGTGTATTGTCTCTATACAGTGCACACAATGTGTAGTGTATTGTGTTGGGTGTGCGGCGTGTGCGTGCGGCGTATTTGTTTGTATTCGCTGGAGCCGGTAGCTGGCAATCTGCGTGAGAGGTGATCGTGTAAGTGTGAGTAGTGGAGTGAGTAGTGGTGAGGGGCAGTGTGAGTAGTGGAGTGAGTAGTGGTGAGGGGCAGTGTGAGTAGTGGAGTGAGTAGTGGTGAGGGGCAGTGTGAGTAGTGGAGTGAGCAGTGGTGAGGGGCAGTGTGAGTAGTGGAGTGAGTAGTGGTGAGGGGCAGTGTGAGTAGTGGAGTGAGTAGTGGTGAGGGGCAGTGTGAGTAGTGGAGTGAGCAGTGGTGAGGGGCAGTGTGAGTAGTGGAGTGAGTAGTGGTGAGGGGCAGTGTGAGTAGTGGAGTGAGCAGTGGTGAGTAGTGGTGAGTAGTGGTGAGGGGCAGTGTGAGTAGTGGTGAGTAGTGGTGAGTAGTGGAGTGAGTAGTGGTGAGGGGGCAGTGTGAGTAGTGGAGTGAGTAGTGGTGAGTAGTGGTGAGCGGCAGTGTGAGTAGTGGAGTGAGCAGTGGTGAGGGGCAGTGTGAATAGTGGTGAGTAGTGGTGAGTAGTGGAGTGAGTAGTGGTGAGTAGTGGTGAGGGGCAGTGTGAGTAGTGGAGTGAGCAGTGGTGAGCGGCAGTGTGAATAGTGGTGAGTAGTGGTGAGTAGTGGAGTGAGTAGTGGTGAGTAGTGGTGAGGGGGCAGTGTGAGTAGTGGAGTGAGTAGTGGTGAGTAGTGGTGAGCAGTGGTGAGGGGGCAGTGTGAGTAGTGGCGAGTAGTGGTGAGGGGGGCAGTGTGAGGTAGTGGAGTGAGTAGTGGTGGAGTAGTGGTGAGTGGGCACGTGTGAGTATTGAGTGGAGTAGTGGTGAGTAGTGGTGAGGGGGCAGTGTGATGATAGGGAGTGAGTAGTGGATGAGTAGTGGTGAGCAGGGTGGGGGGCAGTGGTGAGTAGTGGTGAGCAGTGGTGAGGGGCAGTGTGAGTAGTGGAGTGAGTAGGTGGAGTGAGATGAGTAGTGGAGTGAGTAGTGGTGAGTAGTGGTGAGGGGGCAGTGTGAGTAGTGGAGTGAGTAGTGATGAGTAGTGGTGAGCAGTGTTGAGGGGGCA
This sequence comes from Lethenteron reissneri, assembly GCF_015708825.2. NCBI lineage: Eukaryota > Metazoa > Chordata > Hyperoartia > Petromyzontiformes > Petromyzontidae > Lethenteron > Lethenteron reissneri. The sequence goes on from NC_083834.1 coordinate 618,431, forward strand.
GTGTGAGTAGTGGAGTGAGTAGTGGTGAGTAGTGGAGTGAGTAGTGGTGAGTATTGGTGAGTAGTGGTGAGGGGGAGACACTCACGGACTCGAACCCGCTTGGCATCCAGAGCGGCCACGGCCGTGCCGAGCGCGCCCACGCGGGCCGCCAGGAGCCCCGCGCGGCCCCCCACGGCACTCGCCTCCTCCTCGAGCCCCGCCAGGACCCCCTCGGCGTGCCGGCTCAGCTCTCCCAGCTGCCGCAGCAGCCCCACCAGACCCCGGTTCGCTCCGTCCCGCAGCTCCACGCCATGGCGAAGGGGAAGCGCCGCTTCGTCTCCCGCGCGGTGGCGGCGGCCCAGGTGGCGCGGCTCGACCACGCGGCTGTAGAAGGGCATCGTGGCGGCCACTTCACTGCAGCGCGTCCCGACGGCCACTTGTAGCACTCGCCACCGCCATGTTCCACTCTCCCAGTCCCGGGGAAACGAGGCGAGACCCCTCTCCTCCTCCTCTTCTCTCCCCTCCCCCTACCTCCAGCCAGCAGCAGCAGCAGCCCTCATCCCGCCGCCGCCGCCGCGTCACCCTCCCCCACCGCGTCCCCCACGCGCCGCCTCCACTCACTCCTCCCCCACACCTCCCTCCCACTCACAGGTGAGGCTCTCAACTCCCTCCCATCAACCCTCCCCTACCCCCACTCACCCTCGTCTCTGCCTCTCCCCCCACACTCCCTCACTCCTCCCCCACACCTCCCTCCCTCCCACTCACAGGTGAGGCTCTCAACTCCCTCCCATCAACCCTCCCCTACCCCCCACTCACCCTCGTCTCTGCCTCTCCCCCCACACTCTCTCACTCCTCCCCCACACCTCCCTCCCTCCCACTCACAGGTGAGGCTCTCAACTCCCTCCCATCAACCCTCCCCTACCCCCACTCACCCTCGTCTCTGCCTCTCCCCCCACACTCCCTCTATCCTCCCCCACACCTCCCTCCCTCCCACTCACAGGTGAGGCTCTCAACTCCCTCCCATCAACCCTCCCCTACCCCCACTCACCCTCGTCTCTGCCTCTCCCCCCACACTCCCTCACTCCTCCCCCACACCTCCCTCCCTCCCACTCACAGGTGAGGCTCTCAACTCCCTCCCATCAACCCTCCCCTACCCCCACTCACCCTCGTCTCTGCCTCTCCCCCCACACTCTCTCACTCCTCCCCCACACCTCCCTCCCTCCCACTCACAGGTGAGGCTCTCAACTCCCTCCCATCAACCCTCCCCTACCCCCCACTCACCCTCGTCTCTGCCTCTCCCCCCACACTCTCTCACTCCTCCCCCACACCTCCCTCCCTCCCATTCACAGGTGAGGCTCTCAACTCCCTCCCATCAACCCTCCCCTACCCCCACTCACCCTCGTCTCTGCCTCTCCCCCCACACTCTCTCACTCCTCCCCCACACCTCCCTCCCCCTCACAGGTGAGGCTCTCAACTCCCTCCCATCAACCCTCCCCTACCCCCCACTCACCCTCGTCTCTGCCTCTCCCCCACACTCTCTCACTCCTCCCCCACACCTCCCTCCCATTCACAGGTGAGGCTCTCAACTCCCTCCCATCAACCCTCCCCTACCCCCACTCACCCTCGTCTCTGCCTCTCCCCCCACACTCCCTCACTCCTCCCCCACACCTCCCTCCCTCCCATTCACAGGTGAGGCTCTCAACTCCCTCCCATCAACCCTCCCCTTCCCCCCACTCACCCTCGTCTCTGCCTCTCCCCCCACACTCTCTCACTCCTCCCTCACACCTCCCACTCACAGGTGAGGCTCGCAACTCCCTCCCATCAACCCTCCCCTACCCCCCACTCACCCTCGTCTCTGCCTCTTCCCCCACACTCTCTCACTCCTCCCCCACACCTCCCTCCCACTCACAGGTGAGGCTCTCAACTCCCTCCCATCAACCCTCCCCTACCCCCCACTCACACTCGTCTCTGCCTCTCCCCCCACACTCTCTCACTCCTCCCCCACACCTCCCTCCCTCCCACTCACAGGTGAGGCTCTCAACTCCCTCCCATCAACCCTCCTCTACCCCCCACTCACCCTCGTCTCTGCCTCTTCCCCCACACTCTCTCACTCCTCTCCCACACCTCCCTCCCCCTCACAGGTGAGGCTCTCAACTCCCTCCCATCAACCCTCCCCTACCCCCACTCACCCTCGTCTCTGCCCCCTCCCCACACTCCCTCGCACTCCTCCCCCACACCTCCCTCCCACTCACAGGTGAGGCTCTCAACTCCCTCCCATCAACTCTCCCCGATCTTGACACCGCTGGTTATGTACCTGACTTTGGAAAGGCCACTCGGCTCCACATTCTTCTGCACCACATCTAACCCACGCCGTGACCGTTTCGCCCACTCTATCCGGCCAGACATGAACTGCTTGGGCATGCGGTAGCTGGGCATGCGGGCTAAATTATCTCGCTAACGCAGCCTCGCCTGCCGGAGGAGCTCACTGATGGATCTGTGAGCTCCTTACACAATAGTCTGGTCAAACTCAGGACAGATCGCAGACAGGCTGGCCTAAATGTTTCAAACCAGTGCAGATGTTCCTTTACCATGGCTGGACGTTTCCCAAGCATATACAAAAAGGGACGACATCAGTGTGACCGCGAAGAGCCGCAGCTTTATTTGAAGCGGCAGGGTTTTGTAGCTTCCGCACAGCGTTACGTAGCTGATTTAAAAACAAGGCCGTTTGACTGGTTCCTCCACTCCACAAAAGGCCGCTCAACAAAGACATCCAACATGACCCCACTGACCTATCTCGGAGTGAAGCTGGACCTCACGCCAACCTTACATGTTCACCTTTAAGAAGGTAGCGGCGAAGACAAAGGACATCCTGGTCCAGAAACTGGACTGTGGTCAACCAGAGAAAACCTTGGGACATTTAACGACTCAACGCCTGATTCACTCCGCTACTCCTGACGCAATCATCTGGCTCAACCGCCTCGATTTTAAATGACAGTTTTTGTTCTACATCAACATTAGTCATGTGTCGGCGATGGGTCAAGTGCAGTGGCCGAGGAGTATGTCCTGCATGTTGAACTTTTTCGCACTGTACGTAGCCAACCGTGATAATCGGAGGTGCGAGGGGAGGACAACAAACAAAAACAGTCCTTCAGAAATAAGTTGAACACGGAGGCTTTCGCGACCAATATCCACAATAGAGGGTTCTGGGTTAGATCGCGTGAACATAAACGTGTCGTTAAACCCACCACCGCCCTACAAAGCCAATTAGTGAGGTTTGTCACGTAAACAAAACATACCAACTCGTTACTAGTTCAGCTGAACGAGTAACGAATTGGCACGTTTCGTTTACGTGACAAACCTTACAAATTGTCTTTGTCGGGTGGTGGCGGGTTTAACGAAACATTTATATTTGCGCGATCTAAACCTCTTAAGAAATAACTTGTCAATCTAGAGCATGTAAAAGTGCATAGCTCCCAGTGGCTTCCTGATAACGGAATGAAGAACGTTCCAGACGGCCTTAAAAGCAGCGCGCGATGCAGTGACCGTCTTTGTTCAATGGTTTCCGCACAAAACCCCCTTACTCCAGGGGGTCTTTGAGGGCCAGACAGGACTTTCAGACCCTCTGATTCACGTTTTTTTTTCCTTTTGCGATGCGGTTGTTTTTTGCGCTCATTTATATTTTCTCCATCGTGATATTCCTGTATTATTGTTACCGCTATTTGCCATCGTAGGGGAACCCCCCCCCCCGCTCCCCGAGGAGTGTCCAACTCTCGCAGACGAAGAAGACTTCACCCCTCACGGACCCTCACGGGAGCAATGCGTGAGGGTGGCCACCAGGCGGCGTGGGCCGGGGCGAGGCGTGGGGGGGGGGGGGCTCCACGGTTGTGAGACGCAGCGGGGCGGAGGCGGAAGAGGAGAGCCGCGAGAGGCTCGACCCGATCGAGGGGAGGGTGAGAGAGGGGAGCGTGAGAGAGGGGGGGAGCGTGAGAGAGGGGGGGGAGCGTGAGAGAGGGGGGGGAGCGTGAGAGAGGGGGGGGAGCGTGAGAGAGGGGGGGGGAGCGTGAGAGAGGGGGGGGGGAGCGTGAGAGAGGGGGGGGGAGCGTGAGAGAGGGGGGGGGGGGAGCGTGAGAGAGGGGGGGGGGGAGCGTGAGAGAGGGGGGGAGCGTGAGAGAGGGGGGGGGAGCGTGAGAGAGGGGGGGGGAGCGTGAGAGAGGGGGGGGAGCGTGAGAGAGGGGGGGGGAGCGTGGAGAGAGGGGGGGGGAGCGTGAGAGAGGGGGGGGAGCGTGAGAGAGGGGGGGGAGCGTGAGAGAGGGGGGGGGAGCGTGAGAGGGGGGGGGGGAGCGTGAGAGAGGGGGGGGGGGGGAGCGTGAGAGAGGGGGGGGGGGGGCGTGAGAGGGGGGGGGGAGCGTGAGAGAGGGGGGGGAGCGTGAGGAGAGGGGGGGGAGCGTGAGAGAGGGGGGGGGGAGCGTGAGAGAGGGGGGGGGGAGCGTGAGAGAGGGGGGGGGAGCGTGAGAGAGGGGGGGGAGCGTGAGAGAGGGGGGGGAGCGTGAGAGAGGGGGGGGAGCGTGAGAGAGGGGGGGGGGGGAGCGTGAGAGAGGGGGGGGGAGCGTGAGAGAGGGGGGGGGAGCGTGAGAGAGGGGGGGGGAGCGTGAGAGAGGGGGGGGGGAGCGTTGAGAGAGGGGGGGGGGAGCGTGAGAGAGGGGGGGGGGAGCGTGAGAGAGGGGGGGGAGCGTGAGAGAGGGGGGGCGTGCTAGGGGGGGGGAGCGTGAGAGGGGGGGGGAGCGTGAGAGGGGGGGGAGCGTGAGAGAGGGGGGGGAGCGTGAGAGAGGGGGGGGAGCGTGAGAGAGGGGGGGGGGAGCGTAGAGGGGGGGGGGGGGAGCGTGAGAGAGGGGGGGGGGAGCGTGAGAAGGGGGGGGGAGCGTGAGAGAGGGGGGGGGGAGCGTGAGCGTGAGAGAGGGGGGGGGGAGCGTGAGAGAGGGGGGGGGGAGCGTGAGAGAGGGGGGGCGCGTGATAGAGGGGGGAGCGTGAGAGGGGGGGCGTGATAGAGGGGGGAGGTGAGAGGGGGAGCGTGAGAGAGGGGGGGGGGGAGCGTGAGAGAGAGGGGGGGGGGAGCGTGAGAGAGGGGGGGCGTGATAGAGGGGGGAGCGTGAGAGGGGGGAGCGTGAGAGAGGGGGGAGCGTGAGGGGGGGGAGCGTGAGAGAGGGGGGAGCGTGAGGGGGGGGAGCGTGAGGGGGGGGAGCGTGAGAGAGGGGGAGCGTGAGAGGGGGGAGCGTGAGAGGGGGGAGCGTGAGGGGGGGGAGCGTGAGAGAGGGGGGGGGGCGTGAGAGAGGGGGGGGCGTTGAGAGAGGGGGGGGGGCGTGAGAGGGGGGGGGGGCGTGAGAGAGGGGGGGAGCGTGAGAGAGGGGGGGGCGTGAGAGAGGGGGGGGCGTGAGAGAGGGGGGGGAGCGTGAGAGAGGGGGGCGTGAGAGAGGGGGGGGGGGAGCGCGAGAGGGGGGGTGCGCGAGAGGGGGGGAGCGCGAGAGGGGGGGGGAGCGCGAGAGGGGGGGGGGCGAGCGCGAGAGGGGGGGGGGGAGCGCGAGAGGGGGGGAGGCGCCGAGAGGGGGGGTTGAGCGCGAGAGGGGGGGGGGGAGCGCGAGAGGGGGGGGGGAGCGCTGAGAGGGGGGGAGCGCGAGAGGGGGGGAGCGCGAGAGGGGGGGGGAGCGCGAGAGGGGGGGGGGAGCGCGAGAGGGGGGGGGGGAGCGCGAGAGGGGGGGGGGAGCGCGAGAGGGGGGGGGAGCGCGAGAGGCGGGGGGGCGCGAGAGGGGGGGGGGGGGGACGATGAGAGGGGCTGGGAGGGAGATTGCGCAGAGGGTTGGTGAGGGGGTTGGTGAGAGGTGTTGGTGAGAGGCGTTGGTGAGGGGGTTGGTGAGGGGGTTGGTGAGAGGTGTTGGTGAGGGGGTTGGTGAGAGGCGTTGGTGAGGGGGTTGGTGAGGGGGTTGGTGAGAGGCGTTGGTGAGGGGGTTGGTGAGGGGGTTGGTGAGAGGTGTTGGTGAGAGGTGTTGGTGAGGGGGTTGGTGAGGGGGTTGGTGAGAGGTGTTGGTGAGGGGGTTGGTGAGAGGCGTTGGTGAGGGGGTTGGTGAGGGGGTTGGTGAGAGGTGTTGGTGAGAGGCGTTGGTGAGGGGGTTGGTGAGGGGGTTGGTGAGAGGTGTTGGTGAGAGGTGTTGGTGAGGGGGTTGGTGAGGGGGTTGGTGAGAGGCGTTGGTGAGGGGGTTGGTGAGGGGGTTGGTGAGAGGTGTTGGTGAGAGGCGTTGGTGAGGGGGTTGGTGAGAGGCGTTGGTGAGGGGGTTGGTGAGGGGGTTGGTGAGAGGCGTTGGTGAGGGGGTTGGTGAGGGGGGTTGGTGAGAGGTGTTGGTGAGGGGGTTGGTGAGAGGCGTTGGTGAGGGGGTTGGTGAGGGGGTTGGTGAGAGGCGTTGGTGAGGGGGTTGGTGAGGGGGGTTGGTGAGAGGTGTTGGTGAGGGGGTTGGTGAGGGGGTTGGTGAGAGGTGTTGGTGAGGGGGTTGGTGAGGGGGTTGGTGAGAGGCGTTGGTGAGGGGGTTGGTGAGAGGTGTTGGTGAGGGGGTTGGTGAGGGGGTTGGTGAGAGGGTTGGTGAGGGGGTTGGTGAGGGGGTTGGTGAGGGGGTTGGTGAGGGGGTTGGTGAGGGGGTTGGTGAGAGGGTTGGTGAGGGGGTTGGTGAGGGGGTTGGTGAGGGGGTTGGTGAGGGGGTTGGTGAGAGGGTTGGTGAGGGGGTTGGTGAGGGGGTTGGTGAGAGGTGTTGGTGAGGGGGTTGGTGAGGGGGTTGGTGAGAGGTGTTGGTGAGGGGCGTTGGTGAGCGGCGTTGGTGAGGGGGTTGGTGAGGGGGTTGGTGAGGGGGTTGGTGAGAGGCGTTGGTGAGGGGGTTGGTGAGGGGGTTGGTGAGAGGTGTTGGTGAGGGGGTTGGTGAGGGGGTTGGTGAGAGGTGTTGGTGAGGGGCGTTGGTGAGAGGCGTTGGTGAGGGCGTTGGTGAGGGGGTTGGTGAGGGGGTTGGTGAGGTGTTGGTGAGGGGGTTGGTGAGAGGCGTTGGTGAGGGCGTTGGTGAGGGGGTTGGTGAGGGGGTTGGTGAGAGGCGTTGGTGAGGGGGTTGGTGAGGGGGTTGGTGAGGGGGTTGGTGAGAGGCGTTGGTGAGGGGGTTGATGAGGGGGTTGGTGAGGGGGTTGGTGAGGGGGTTGGTGAGAGGCAGCGTTATCCGGGCCCTTGGGCAGCGCAGAGCCGAGGCCTCGCTCCCGGCCTGGGCTAGGCCTGTGGGGCTCTCACGGCGCCGATAGGGGCCCGACAGGGGTCTCTTTGAGGGCTGAGAGCCGAGAGGGGCCCGGGTTGCGGAGACCCAGGACCCCGGGCGAGGTGAACCCTCAGCCTGGGAGTTGAGAGGATCCACAGTGGCCGGAAAGGTGTGAGCGAGGACTCGGGTGGAGTCGTGTTTGGGTTACTCACCCACTCACCACTTCACACTCACCACCTCAGACCCTACACTGCATACAGCAGTCTGCGGTGTAATTGCGTGAGCCGTCCTGGTTAACACTGCGGGTGTAATAACCATAATATACAAGTAGATTCCCCTCCACTCACCCCACCCACCCCTCACCCGTGGTGTGTGCAGGGTGAGGACCAATGGAGGATCGTAAGAGACGAAGGAGCCCCAAGTCGTCGTTCTCCGGCGGCGCTCAGCCCGGACCCCACCAGAACCCCGGCGGGGCCCCCGCGCCGACGGCGGCTGCCCGCGGCGCCGCCGCCGCCGTCACGGGCAGCAAAAGCGCCACGTTCAGCGGCGGCGGCGGCAGCAGCAGCCCGCCCGGCACCGCCAACTCGCCCCGGCAGCAGCTGCAGCAGCAGCCCGCCAAGCCCAAGGGGTGAGTGGGGGGCGCTGGCCGACCCTGGCTACCCGCACAATGTCGACACACTCGCTACACACACACACTATACACACTATACACACACTACACACACACTCACTCGCTATATACACTACACACACACTATATACACACACACTACACACACTATACACACACACTACACACACACTCACTCGCTATATACACTACACACACACTATACACACACTATACACACACACTACACACACACTACACACACACACTACACACACACTCACTCGCTATACACACACACTATACACACACACTACACACTCGCTACACACACACACTATACACACACTACACACACTATACACACACTACACACACACACTATACACACACACTATACACTATACACACACACTACACACACTATATACACACACTATACACACACACTACACACACACTCACTCGCTATATACACTACACACACACACTACACACACACACCACACACTCACTCGCTATATACACTACACACACACTATACACACACACACTACACACACACTCACTCGCTATATACACTACACACCCACACAATACACACACACTACACACACACTCGCTATACACACACACTACACACACACTATACACACACACACTATACACACACACTACACACACACACTATACACACACACACTATACACACACTACACACACTATATACACACACACTATACACACACTACACACACTATACACACACACTAGACACACACTCACTCGCTATATACACTACACACACACACTACACACACACACTACACACACACTCACTCGCTATATACACTACACACCCACACTATACACACACACTACACACACTCGCTATACACACACACTACACACACACTCACTCGCTATATACACTACACACCCACACTATACACACACACTACACACACTCACTATACACACACTACACACACACGCTACACACACACACTATACACACACACTACACACACACGCTACACACACACGCTACACACACACGCTACACACACACACTACACACCCACACTACACACCCACACTACACACCCACACTATACACATACACTACACACACACTACACACACACACTACACACACACACACTATACACACACACTACACACACTCGCTATACACACACACTATACACACACACTACACACACACTCCACACACACTCACTCGCTATATACACTACACACACACTATACACACACACTACACACACACACTACACACACACACTACACACACACACTATACACACACACTACACACACTCGCTATACACACACACCACACACACACACACTACACACACACACTATACACACACTACACACACTCGCTATACACACACTACACACACACTACACACACACACTATACACACACACTACACACACACACTATACACACACACTACACACACACACTATACACACACACACTATACACACACACTACACACACACACTACACACACACACTATACACACACACTACACACACACACTATACACACACACCACACACACACACTACACACACACACTATACACACACTACACACACTCGCTATACACACACTACACACACACCACACACACACACTATACACACACACTACACACACTCGCTATACACACACACTACACACACACACTATACACACACACACTATACACACACACTACACACACTCGCTATACACACACACTACACACACACGCTACACACACACACTATACACACACACTACACACACTCGCTATACACACACACTACACACACACACTACACACACACACTACACATTTAAATGTTTTAATTATTAATGTATAATTGAAATGTTTTAATTATTAATGTAAAAGCTTTAAATGTAAATGTTTCTATTTTAAAACATCAGGGAATGTAACATTGTTAAACATCAACTCCCTTTCACACACGCGGGGGTACGATACGAAGGGAGACTGTGAGGCCTAGTTCTAGGCTTTAGGCCTAGCTGTAGGCTTTAGGGCGGTGTGAGTTTTTTTTATTTAATTTCAAAGTTTTAATTAAAAGCTATCTCAGGGAATTATAAGGGAATGTTACACGTGTTTAGCCAGGAAAGCCTCATTAATTTAAATGTTTTAATTAAAAGCTATCTGAGGGAATTATAAGGGAATGTTACACTTGTTTAGCCAGGAAAGCCTCACAGAGTCTAAAGGTTTTTGTAGGGTCATGCCAAGTGTTTTCAGTAGGGGACGATGTTGCTACACGTAATCGGACATCGGACGGACGGACGAAATAATCTATTGTAGGCTGGTCCACTTCGTTCCTACCAGTATAAACACACTGTACACACACTACACACACACTATACACACTACACACACACTACACACTATATACTCACAATACACACACTATACACACTCACTATACACACTACACACACACACATTACATACTATAAACACACTGTACACACACTATACACACACTGCACACACTCACTATACACACACACACTATACACACACATTATACACACACACACGCTATACACAAACTATACACACACACTATACACACACTCACTACACACTATACACACTGCACACACTCACTATACACACTATACACACTACACACTCATACACAAACTATATACACACGATACACACACACGCTATACACACACTCACTATACACACACTCACTTTCCACACCTAAAACCTGTTCCCACCACCATCCATCCCAGAAGAATTCCCTCATCAAAACGCTACACCATAGAGTTCAATGTATCTCCGACCATGAACACCTGACCAGTGATCTCAAACACGTACACCAGGCTCTCAAGGCGAATGGATACTCTGACTGACGCCCCTAGTGGACGAACCGCGCTTGCTATATACACACTATACATACATTAAACACACTCCACAAATACACTACACACTCCAAACACACTATACACACCCTCTATTTACAGACTCGATTCACACACACTATACACACACGCCACACACACACACTATGCACACACTATTTGCACATCGTGTACACACCGCCAAGCCTAAGGGGTGACGCACACCTCACACACCTGTCCCATCCCCCTTAGCCATACCACGAGCTTACCGTAACTCCCCCGTGTCTGCGTGCCCATCGCCATCTCTAGCAGAGCGGCCAAGCCCCGCACCTCCGCCGCCACAGGCCACCACCGCGCCGGTGCCCCCATACCCGCTGCCGCCACGGCCGGCGCCGTGGCCCCCGGCGCGCCACCCAAGGGGCCGGTGGCAGCCGTGGCTGGACCCACGCAGCAGCACTCGTTCCTGACGGACGTGTCGGAGGTGCGGGAGATGGAGCGCGGCCTCGTTAACCTCCTCAACGACTTCCACTGCGGCAAGCTGCAGGCCTTCGGTACGGAGTGGGTGGGAGTGGGTGGGGCAGGGGTGGGTCGTTCTCTTCGCTGGGAAACTGAGCAAACCGGCCACTGGTTTACAGGCCTCTTAGGGGCCCAAGTTGACCCAAGTTTGATTCCCGCTTACGGCCACCGTCGGTGACGATTATTTGAACCCTGTACCTGGTGCGGTGTCAAAAAACATCAGCACTGAGGAGACAAAGGTGGCTGGGAATGATGCTGGCCATACCTTTTTCTCGTGCTCTGTGTCATCCTTCATAGGCGCAATATCCTTTCTTTGTCGATTTTATTGCTTTTCCGTCATGCACAGCGTCGTGAGATGTAGTTTTGCATGAACGACGCTGTATAAACATTAATAACTATGATATTAAGTCGCTTATCGTGCGCATGCAGCACTCTGGAGACGTGAAGGAGAGCAGCTCCATCAATGACGGGAATCATCGTCAAAGACTGTCCGGCGGGGAGGCTCGCTCTCTTTGTGTTTGCGAGCGAGCAGGGAGCGAGTGCTCGTTCGAGCAGATGGAGCACGTGCGCGAGCTGCAGGAGAGGCTGGCGCGCCTCCACTTTGACCTGGACGTGGAAAGCGAGGCGATGGCAGAGGAGGTGCGCAAGGGGGCGGCCAGCCGCAACCTCGAGCAGCTGCTGTCCAACGTGAGTCGGGGGGCCGTGCGTGAGTCGGGGGGGCGGCCCCAGGCCGAGGGGTTGTGACCTCGGAGTCGGGGGGGGGGGGGGGGGTTGGTGACGGTGGGCGGTAACATGGCTGAGCGGTTATTATTCACTGCAGATCTGCGGTGGAGCACCACCGGATAGAGTTCAGGGTAAAGCAGCAGTCAGGGTGACGGATGATCCAGCACTCGCTGATTCACTCTGGTCACTGCACTCACTCACCGGTGGTCCGCCTCCTTGTCACTCTTCTGTCGCCACTACTACCACCACCACCACGGTTACTGTTCCCGTGAAGTTCACCCGTGTTGAGGACTCGTTCTGACAGACACTCTGACTGTTCCATCTCATCCATCACCATACTATGTTCAACCACCACCACACACCACTCATTCACCCATCCATTCACCCACCCACTCACTGACCACACTGCAGGTCACAACAGCACTCCACTCACCCATCCATTCACTCACCCACCCACTCACTGACCACACTGCAGGTCACCTCATTCGTCTTTCTGATTCTTCCCTTGCACTGCTCCACTCGGGAATTTCCTCTTTCAGTCGTCATCATCATCTTTTCTTCCTCATAACCGACGCTCAATTCAAGAAACGTGTTACATACTTATCAAAGAAAACTTTTATGGTGCTGTTTGTTACTAACCGCTTGACGTTTTCGCCCTTTGGGCCCTGAGTTCAGCAACTGACACCCAGGTCTTGCCTACCCTAACCGAGCTCTCATGTTGGTTTTTAAACAAAGTCCGTCTGTGTCTCTGTCCGTTTGTGTCTTCCAGCTGGAGGAGCTCAGCTCTTCAATGTATCCTCATCTAAACTAAGAACTAAACTATTTTTTTTAACCAGGTAAGGTCCAGTGAGCTATATAGCTCTTTTTTCAGAAGCAACCTGGCTTTCACAAATGATAGCTCAACAAAGTGGCTTATCGCGTGGAATGTATAGCATCCAAATACCTTAAACACACGTTGATTCTAAATGTGGAGGGAAAAACCTAACAACCCAGATAAAACTCCAAATATACAGCAGGCATCAGGGTCGGGATCAAACCCATTACCACCTGTATACCAGGCGATGGAGTTAACATCTCCTAGCCACCGTGGTGCCCCGCAGTTGTCCACGCGGGGCACACTGCGCAGGAAGGGGGGTGTGCTATTGGCGTGGTTCCGCTGTTGGTAAAGTGCCCTCACCCCCGACGAGTTTATAGGTTTGGTCTGTGACGCCGGCACACGCCAGTAGCGCTGCGCCTGCTGTCCCCAGAGTCTCCAATGGGGGGCGACTTCTCATTAGTTACAGCTTCGGCTCGGTGAGAGGTGAAGAGCGTTCTAATACAGTCCACGACCCTCGAACACGTGCCCTCCTACCCTGAACAAACTTGAGCCCACCAGCCCCGAGAACTGTCCTCTCGCATCCCCGTCACCTCCTCCTCCAGTGGCATAGCCGAGCTCGCGCAGGGCTCTCGTTAAAAAATACTTTTATTTCACCAGGTGAGGCCCACTGAGCCGATGTAGCTCTTTTTTAGAAGCGACCTGGCCACAAATGATCGCTCAAAAAAGTGGCTTGTCATGTGGAATTGTATAGCAGTCAAATACTCTAAACGCATGATTCTAAATGTGGAGGGAAAAACCGGAGGACCCGGAGAAAAATCCACACCACCACGGGGAGAGAGACACGCAGACTCTATGTTCTTCCTGCGGTGGTTTTACACCGGCTATTTGCCGAGTTGAGCCAGAACCAAATCGTGATGATACACTACTGGCCTCACAGGAAGACATCTGAATCTGGTCGGGGCCAGATTCAGAGGCCAGAGGAGGGGCTAACGATGCATTGTGTTTGACGTCACTCGGTACACTATGAGGGCACCGCGGTCACCTCCGCGCCGCTTGGATTCACACATTGTGTGTGTCGGCAACAGCTCAGCTCGCCTTCTGCAGTGGAAAAAGGGCCTGGCTGTCGGCTGAGCTGTGCAGTGCTGGCTCAGCTGCGCTCTCCCCACGTCACTGCTGCTCTCCCCACGTCACTGCTGTTCTCCCTTCAGCATTGGGTTTTGTGTCGTGCATCTCACGGGCGGTGATATCATCTCTCCTTCACTCACTCCGTCGTCGTCGCAGACAGAAGCTGCACGTCAGCGACTCCCAGTCCTTGCCACGGTCGGCCAGTGCGTGAGCCCGCACAGCACAGACCGACGCAAACAAGCCCCACCCGGACCCAGCCAAACCCAGATCGGACCCATCCCAACCTGGACCGGACCAATTCCAACGCAGACCGGACTGGACAAATACAAACCCGGACCGGACTCTTCCCAACCCAGATCGGACCCAGCCAATTCCCAGACAGGACCCAGCCAAACCCGGACCGAACCCTTTCTAACCCAGACCAGACTCATCCCAGCCTGGACCGGACCGATCACAACCTGGACTGGATCCAGCCAAACCCGGACCAGACCGGACCCAGCCGAAGCTGGGCTTGACTCACCTTACCCAGAGTAGCAGCTCGGACCTGACTCTGGGTCGTCGAACTGAGCTAAACTGGACCTGGGCCAAAACTAGGTTGGCAACCGCCAATCGGATCATTAACAGAGGTCACGTGACCCTTCGGCACTGTGAGTTCTGTAGACCCGGGACCCGTCCAAACAGAGCATCCTGAGCCGGGTGAATTGTGTTATTAAACAATAAAATGTTAAACTGTGTTCTCGTGAGTTGTATGCAAGCGCGTCACTCGCCACAGCTGTACCACCTTGCCAGATTTTACCTGCCGGGCCGGGAGATGGAGTCGGACCGGCGACCTCTGGATCTCAAGTCCGGCGTGACACTGACCACTCCACCGCTGTAGCAACTCTAGTTGGTTAGAGTTGGGGGCTTCATTTTAGTCGGACCAGGCTAAATCAGTCCAGTTCAGGGACCCAGATAATACTCATGTAACCGGCACACCACATCCAGTATACCCCTAACTGGTGCCTCCTAGTCCAGTCGACCGACGGCACGAAAACTGGTGACAAATGAAGCCCAGTTACTGCCAGAGGTCTCAACTGGGTACCCGATACCCGTACCCTACCCGATACCCGGCTACCCGTACCCGGCCGGATACGGGTACCCATTTGCGACCCTGGTGTGGCCGGGTACGGGTACGGGTGGACCGTGAGTAACCGTTTGTCACTCATTTCGGGTAGGGTACGGGTAGCGTACGTGTACCCGTTTGCGACCCTGGTGCGGCCGGGTACGGGTAAGGAATCAAAACCCGTTTGCGACCTCTGGTTGCTGCTGGTTTCCGAATGCCGTTAAAGATGAGCTGCTGAGCACAGGGCCCAACACGTCCAGCGGTCAACAATAAATAGCACCATTAAAGTAATCTGTAAATTGAGGAAGGTTATTCTCGTAAGATCTTGGGGGCAAACGGGCGACGGTGGGACGGAGAGTGGCAGTGACTGAGTCAGGGTGCGTGAGTGGATAGGTGAGAGACTGAAAGTGTGAATAAGTGGGTGATGGAGTGAGTTAGATGTGTGGGTGAGGGCGTGATTATGGGGGTGAGTGGATGGGTGAGAGACTAATTGCGAGTGTGAGGTGGGTGGATGAGTTGTGACCTGCAGTGAGGTGGATGAGATGAGGCAACGTTTGGTAGCCTGAGCCCTCAACATGGGCGCACGAATCGGCGTGTAAAGTTCACGCGAACAGTCGCCATGGCACGAGCGATAGAGGAGTGATAAGGACGCGCCTGCACGAGAGACTTGCAGCTGTTGTGGGCTTGGCCAAGGCGAGTGCGTGCGGGTGTCGGTGGCGTCTCGCAGTCGCGGGATGTGACGATTGTGAGTGGACCCGAATGACACGGCGAAACAGCCATGTCGTGGTGTGTGTGGGAATGTATGGAGCCGGTGGCGCAGTGGTTCGCGCGCTGTGCTACGAGCCAGTGACGATTATCGGAATCGGTCCCGGACCTCCCCTAGGTCAGCTCAGCCTTAAACACTTGTAGCTGGTGCGGTGTGCAGTACAAACATCGGCACTTTGGAAACAAAGGCGGCCGGGCGTGGTGCTGTTCACCCCACCCCAACGTGTGCCGTGCCGTCCTTCATAGGTGCCACTCTTCAACAGCACTTGCCCCAACAGTCTTGGTCGAGGCTATACGGGAGATCTTTGTCTTTTATAAAAGTGTAGGGGTGGATTTCTCCCGACACCTACGAACGCAGTGTATTGTACTTCCTTGTGTGATGCACGGCGGCGGCGGTGGTGGTGAGAACAAGGGGCGCGAGGTGATGGACGCTTCTCCACGCCAGGGCACCTCGTCTCAACACGTGAAAGGGGGCACCCCCAGCGGCACCTGGCCCTGCGAGCTGGCAGTTAGTGGGGGGGGGGTCGATGATTGCTGCTGTGTGCGCGTGGGACTTGGATTCACCACGCCCGGCCGCCTTTGTCTCCCCAGTAGCGATGTTCACACACCACACCTTTGTCTCCCCAGTGGCGATGTTCACACACCACACCAGTTACTCGTTTAAGGCTGAGTCGACCTAGGGGAGGCCCAGGAGGGTTCAAATAATCGTCACCGGTGGTGGCCGTGAGCGGGAATCGAACTCGGGTCGCCGGGTTCGTAGCGCGGCGCGCCATCTAACCTATATAATTCATTTTTTGTCTGTCCGTCCATCTGCGTACGCTCCCTTCCGGGGGATTTAGCTCTCGGACCGTGGGGTTCGCCGAGATTAAATTTTGCAAGTGGGCACGCCCCCGGCCCGCGGTAAACTTAGGCATTTCCGATTTTTCGTCTCTAAACTTTAAATCGGACCGATTATCGATTTAGTGCGATTTCTCTTAATTTATTTATTTACTATTGCCGACTGGCATGCGGGAAGGTGGTTGCCCCTGGCAACGGGCGGTTGGCAGCAACGCCGTCGCTGCGGGGTGGACGCCATTTTAATTCCCGTTAAAAATATGCACACGCATTAACACGCGACGCTGAGGTAAATTCATCAAAGTTTCACGTCCTCTTCACTCCCCCCCCCACCCCAATGTGTGCAATTACTATCATAGGGTCGGTAAATAATAAAAAAAATAGCGATTAGACAGTATTATTGTAGCGGGGCAGGGGGGGGGGGGGGCGGGTGACGGCCACAGCACCCAGCCTCGGCCGGGTGGGCATTCTAGGCGAGGCCGGAGGCTCTGCACGGTACTAGGCCTCGACACCCCACACGTCTGAGGCGACGACTTTGTGGTATAAACTCGATATACCCAGCGTTGCCCGGGGGAAAAATACATTTAAAATCTTCTGAAAACTTTAAAACATAACATACCAATGAAAATACAATTGTGTAATTAAAATTCTAATCCCGACCGCGCCAAGAATCGATTCTCTGAATCGCGAAAATGAATCGAAGGTTGTAGATTCATTTAGAATTGCCTTATTTCCATTTAATATAAGTTGGTTATAGAGTTGATATAAACTGCTACGAATGGGAAATATCCGGCGTTGACCAGGGCTAAAATATAATTAAAAACTCCTGAAAACTTTAAAACATAACATACCAATGAAAATACAACTCTGTAATTAAAAATGGAAACCTCCTATGCGCCAGGAATCGATTCTTTGAATCGCGCAAAGGAATCATCGAAGGTTGTAGATTCCTTTAGGATCGCCCTTAACATTTCCGACACACACATTCACACATTTAGCTTTTACATTTAACATACAAAACGTCAACATGTACTGCTGTCATCATAGGCAAAAATGTATACACCCTCAACACTCCCTCACCACTCTCCCTCACTCATCATCACCACTCACCCTCTCCACTCACTATCACTCACTATCACTCACCACTCACTATCACTGACCACTCACCACTCACACTCACCCTCACCACTTACCCTCACAACTCACCCTCACCACTATTCATCACTACTTACCCTCACCACTCTCCCTCATCAATCACCAATCACCCTCAAGAATACTTGGCGACACGTAAGTAAGTTTTTAAAACGGGAATAGGGTGAGTGGTGGTGGTGAGGGTGAGTGTTAAGGGTGAGTGGTGAGTGGTTAGGGTGAGTAGTGAGGGTGAGTGGTGAGCGTGAGTGGTGAGTGGTGAGTGTGACTGGTGAGTGGTGAGGGAGAGTGGTTAGGGAGAGTGGTGAGGGTGAGTAGTGAGTGGTAAGTGGTGAGGGTGAGTGGTGATTGGTGAGGGTGAGTGGTGAGGGTGAGTGGCGGTTGTTAGTGGTGATTAGTGAGTGGTGAGGGTGAGCGTGAGTGGTGAGGGTGAGGTTGAGTGGTGAGCAGTGAGGGTGAGTGGTGATTGGTGAGGGTGTGATTGGTGAGGATGAGTGGTGAGGGTGAGTAGTGAGGGTGAGTGGTTGTTGTGAGGGTGAGGGTGAGTGGTAAGAGTGAGTGGTGAGGGTGAGTGACGGTTGTGAGAGGTGATTAGTGAGGGTGAGTGGTGAGGGTTAGTGGTGAGGGTGAGTGTTGAGCGTGAGTGGTGAGGGTGAGTGGTGATTGTTGAGGGTGTGATTGGTGAGGATGAGTGGTGAGTAGTGAGGGTGAGTGGTGAGGGTGAGTGGCGGTTGTGAGTGGTGATTAGTGAGGGGTGAGTGGTGAGGGTGAGCGTGAGTGGTTAGGGTGAGTGGTGAGGGTGAGCGGTGAGGGTGAGCAGTGAGGGTGAGTGGTGATTGGTGAGGGTGTGATTGGTGAGGATGAGTGGTGAGTGGTCAGGGTGAGTGGTGAGGGTGAGTGGTGAGTGGTGAGGGTGAGTGTTGAGGGTGAGTGGTTAGGGTGAGTAGTGAGGGTGAGTGGTGAGCGTGAGTGGTGAGGGTGAGTGGTGAGGGAGAGTGGTGAGGGAGAGTGGTGAGGGTATGTAGTGAGTGGTGAGGGTGAGTGGTAAGTGGTGAGGGTGAGTGGTGATTGGTGAGGGTGAGTGGGGAGGGTGAGTGGCGGTTGTTAGTGGTGATTAGTGAGGGGTGAGTGGTGAGGGTGAGCGTGAATGGTGAGGGTCAGGTTGAGTGGTGAGCAGTGAGGGTGAGTGGTGATTGGTGAGGGTGTGATTGGTGAGGATGAGTGGTGAGGGTGATTAGTGAGGGTGAGTGGTTGTTGTGAGGGTGAGTGGTTGTTGTGAGGGTGAGTGGTGAGGGTGAGTGGTAAGAGTGAGTGGTGAGGGTGAGTGACGGTTGTGAGAGGTGATTAGTGAGTGGTGAGGGTGAGTGGTGAGGGTTAGTGGTGAGCATGAGTGGTGAGGGTGAGTGTTGAGCGTGAGTGGTGAGGGTGAGTGGTGATTGTTGAGGGTGTGATTGGTGAGGATGAGTGGTGAGTAGTGAGGGTGAGTGGTGAGGGTGAGTGGTGAGTGGTGAGGGTGAGTGGCGGTTGTGAGTGGTGATTATTGAGGGGTGAGTGGTGAGGGTGAGCGTGAGTGGTTAGGCTGAGTGGTGAGGGTGAGCGGTGAGGGTGAGCAGTGAGGGTGAGTGGTGATTGGTGAGGGTGTGATTGGTGAGGATGAGTGGTGAGTGGTCAGGGTGAGTGGTGAGGGTGAGTGGTGAGCGGTGAGGGTGAGTGTTGAGGGTGAGTGGTGAGCGGTGAGGGTGAGTGTTGAGGGTGAGTGGTGAGTAGTGAGGGTGAGTGGTGAGCGTGACTGGTGAGTGGTGAGGGTGAGTGGTGAGGGAGCGTGGTGAGGGAAAGTGGTGAGGGTGAATGGTGAGGGTGAGTGGTGAGGGTGAATGGTGAGGGTGAGTGGTGAGGGTGAGGGTGAGTGGTGAGCGTGAGTGGTGAGGTTGAGTGGTGAGCGGTGAGGGTGAGCAGTGAGGGTGAGTGGTGATTGGTGAGGGTGCGATTGGTGAGGATGAGTAGTGAGGGTGAGTGGTTGTTGTGAGGGTGAGTGGTGAGGGTGAGTGATGAGGGTGAGTGGTAAGAGTGAGTGGTGAGGGTGCGTGACGGTTGTGAGAGGTGATTAGTGAGGGTGAGTGGTGAGGGTTAGTGGTGAGCATGAGTGGTGAGGGTGAGTGTTGAGCGTGAGTGGTGAGGGTGAGTGGTGATTGTTGAGGGTGTGATTGGTGAGGATGAGTGGTGAGTAGTGAGGGTGAGTGGTGAGGGTGAGTGGCGGTTGTGAGTGGTGATTAGTGAGGGGTGTGTGGTGAGGGTGAGCGTGAGTAGTGAGTGGTGAGGGAGAGTGGTGAGGGAGAGTGGTGAGGGTGAATGGTGAGGGTGAGTGGTGAGGGTGAGTAGTGAGGGTGAGTGCTGAGCGGTGAGGGGTTGTTGTGAGGGTGAGTGGTGAGTGGTGAGAGTGAGTGGTGAGGTTGAGTGGTGAGGGTGAGTGGTGATTGTTGAGGGTGTGATTTGTGAGGATGAGTGGTGAGTAGTGAGGGTGAGTGGTGACGGTGAGTGGTGAGGGTGAGTGTTGAGGGTGAGTGGTGAGGGTGAGTGGCGGTTATGAGTGGTGATTAGTAAGGGGTGAGTGGTGAGGGTGAGCGTGAGTGGTGAGTGGTGAGGGTGTGATTGGTGAGGATGAGTGGTGAGTGGTCAGGGTGAGTGGTGAGGGTGAGTGGTGAGCGGTGAGGGTGAGTGGTTGTTGTGAGGGTGAGTGGTGAGGATGAGTGGTTAGGGTGAGTGGCGGTTGTGAGTGATGAGCGGTGAGGGGTGAGTGGTGAGCGTGAGTGGTGAGGGTGAGTGGTGAGGGTGAGTGGTGAGGGTGAGTGCTGAGTGGTGAGGGTGAGTGGTGAGAGAGTGGTTAGTTTTGAGGGTGAGTGGTGAGGTTGAGTGGTGAGGGTTAGTGGAGAGTGGTGAGTGGTGATTGGTCAGTGGTGATTGGTGAGGATGAATGGTGAGTAGTGAGGGTGAAGTTGAGTGGTGAGGGTGAGTGGTGGTTGTGACGGTGAGTCGTGAGGGTGAGTGGTGAGGGTGAGTGGTGAGGCTGAATGGTGAAGGTGAGGGAGATTGGTGAGGGAGGTTGGTGAGTGGTGAGTTGTGAGGGTGAATGGTGAATAGTGAGTGGGAGTGGTGAGTGGTGAGGATGAGTGGTAAGGGTGAGTTGTGAGTGGTGAATGGTGAGGGTGAATGATGAGTACAGTCAATATGCACTGCTGTTATCATACCAGGTACCAACACAGTAGTATGCACTGCTGTAGTGATAGCAGGTACGACCTCAGTCGGTATACACTGCTGTAGTGATAGTAGATACTGCTATCGAGTTGGTAGATACCGCTATAGTAAATACTAAAACAGTCAGTATATACCACTACAGTCAGTCAATACTGCTACAGTCAGTATATACTACTATACAGTCAGTACATACTGCTACGGTGAGTAGCTACTAGAGTCAGTAGATACTATTATAGAGTGAGTAGATACTGCTATAGATTTTGTAGTTACTACTATAGTCAGTGGATACAACTATAGAGTCAGCAGATACTATACAGTTAGTCGTTACGAGTATATAGTCGGTAGATACTACTGTAGGCCCAGTAAATACTACTATGGTCAGTAGTTATTACAATCACTAAATACTACTACACAGTCAGTAGCTACTACTGGCTCAGTAGATACTATGGTACAGTCAGTAGATACTACTACAGAGTCAATAGATACCACTTCCTCTGTTGTATATAAGGTGTTGTTAGTATATATACCTACGAGGGGTAAAGATATTTTTTGAGGGGGGGGGGGGGGGGGAGACCACAATTTTCGGAAACATTTTGACATCAACTATTTACCCCACACTTTCTACAACTTTTTGGACTTGTGAAAGCCTCTTATATATTTGTTGGTGGAGAAATGTACAAACAGCCCACCGGGCTTTGACAATACCTTAGTATCTGTGTATATATATGTAAGGTTTTTAAGAAATATATTTTTCACCCGGGCAAAGCCGGGTACTTCCGCTAGTACAGCTATAAGAGAATGTAGGGGCAAGTGCTGTTAGCGAGCACCATGAAGGCCGGAACGGCACACGAGGGGGTGGGTGACAGCACCACGCCCGGCCGCCTTTGTCCCCCCAGTAGCGATGGTCACACCACAACAGTTACTCGTTTGAGGCTGAGTCGACCTAGGGGAGGCCCAGGACCGGTTCAAATAATCGTCACTGGTGGTGGCCGTGAGCGGGAATCGAACTCGGGTCGCCGGGTTCGTAGCGCGGCGCGCTAACCACTACACTACAACGCGTTACGCCTCAACATCTGCGGGTCACGTGGCAGATTTCACGTCACAGCTCACTTGCCGTGTAAAAAATCAATGCATTATTGAGCCCCCCCCCCCCCCCAAAAAGTGTATTTTAATAATGTATGCATGGTGTACAGTCTGGAAAGTACCCACATGGCAAATTTCAAGGTTGTTGCATGTCGGGAAGTACGCTAAACATTTTGAACAGACACACATAATCAGAACTTTGCCTTTTATATATATGGAGATATCATACCCCCTCGGCTACAGCTCCTCCACACAGTTCAACTAAGGCGACTCAATGCGTCTCCATGGTAGAGCAAAATCTACAGTGGAGCAAGCTATCTCCACGTTGGAGCAATGTCTATAGTGGAGAAACTTCTCTAAAATGGAGCGAGATGTGTCCACGGTGGAGCAAGTGTCCCCACGGTGGAGCAAGTGTCCCCACGGTGGAGCAAGTGTCACCACGGTGGAGTAAGCTGTCTCCACGGGAGAGCAAGGTGTCTCCATGGTGGAGCAAGCTGTCACCACGGTGGAGCAAGCTGTCCCCACGGTGGAGCAAGCTGTCTCCACGGTGGATCAAGTGTCCCCACGATGGAGTAAGCTGTCTCCACGGTGGAGCAAGTGTCCCCACAGTGGAGCAAGCTGTCTCCACGGTGGAGCAAGTGTCTCCACGGTGGAGCAAGTGTCCCCACGGTGGAGCAAGCTGTCTCCACGGTGGATCAAGTGTCCCCACGGTGGAGTAAGCTGTCTCCACGGTGGAGCAAGGTGTCTCCACGGTGGAGTAAGCTGTCTCCACGGTGGAGCAAGTGTCCCCACGGTGGAGCAAGCTGTCACCACGGTGGAGCAAGTGTCTCCACGGGAGAGCAAGGTGTCATCACGGTGGAGCAAGTGTCCCCACGGTGGAGCAAGGTGTCTTCATGGTGGAGTAAGCTGTCTCCACGGGAGAGCAAGGTGTCTCCACGGTGGAGCAAGGTGTCTCCACGGTGGAGCAAGGTGTCTCCATCGTGGAGTAAGCTGTCTCCACGGTGGAGCAAGCTGTCTCCACGGTGGAGCAAGCTGTTTCCACGGTGGAGCAAGGTGTCTCCACGGTGGAGCTCGGCGTCCGTAGGTGGCTCGAGGTTCAGGGCCCGTGGGACTGCCACTGTACCCGTGTGCGGTCGTCGCTCCGAACCATTTTCCGCGATGGAGCTCCGATAGCGGGTGGACCGCGCCGCGCTGGGCAACGCGCGCCGCCCTATCGCTGCCTCCAGCCGAGATCTCGCTTCCTCCTCCACGGCCCCCGCCTGCCGCCGCCCAGATTCTCCACATCCACCCAAGGGCTCTCTCTCCCTCTCTACCTCCATCCACCTCTCACCATCCACCTCCTGTTTCAACCCCTTTCCAAGCCACTCCCCCACCCGCTGCATCCACCTCTCTCCCCACTCGTCCACCACCCTCCCTCCCGCTCCTCCATCCACCCCTCTCCATCCATCCCTTCAGGACTCTCCACCTCTCTCTCCATTGACTCCCTCCGTCCAGCACTCGCATCCATCTCTACCCATTCCCATCCATCAACTCGTTTGTACCCATCTACACCCAACACTCTGTCACCAATCCATCCACCAATCTCCAATAATTTTCTTTTTCACCGAAATACAGCTTCGTTGCCCCCCCCTCTCCCCTATCTCCGCCCCCTCCCCCCGTGAACACAACCGGGTCTCTCCGCCGTCATCGCCGCAGAGTCGGTCGAGAGATCGAGGAGGCGCGCGGCGGGGGGGTGTGGGGGTGCGAGGCGGTGCTGCCGATGGACAGCGCGGGGAGCGGCGGCGCGGGGCCCCGGCGCTCGTTCCGCCGCGCGTGCTCCGCCTTCTTCAGGCGCCTCGCCTCGCGCCTGCTGCAGCCAAGTGAGCGACTCCGCGTCCCGTAGCGCACGCGAACTGTGGGGTCTCTTCAGTCAGTCCGTCTCCGCCTGAGTCTGTGGGTCTCTGATTGTCTGTGGGTCTCTGTGTGAGTCTGTGGGTCTCTGTGTAAGTCTGTGGGTCTCTGTGTGAGTCTGTGGGTCTCTGTGTCAGTCTGTGGGTCTGTCTCCGCGTGAGTCTGTGGGTCTCTGTGTGAGTCTGTGGGTCTGTCTCCGCCTGATTCTGCGGTTCTCTGTGTGAGTCTGTGGGTCTCTGTGTGAGTCTGTGGGTCTGTCTCCGCCTGAGTCTGTGGGTCTCTATGTGAGTCTGTGGGTCTCTGTGTCAGTCTGTAGGTCTCCGCGTGAGTCTGTGGGTCTCTGTGTGAGTCTGTGGGTCTCCGCGTGAGTCTGTGGGTCTCTGTGTGAGTCTGTGGGTCTCTGTGTGAGTCTGTGGGTCTGTCTCCGCGTGAGTCTGTGGGTCTCTGTGTGAGTCTGTGGGTCTGTCTCCGCCTGAGTCTGTGGGTCTCTGTGTGAGTCTGTGGGTCTCTGTGTGAGTCTGTGGGTCTCTGTGTGAGTCTGTGGGTCTGTCTCCGCCTGAGTCTCTGGGTCTCTGTGTCAGTCTGTCGGTCTCCGCGTGAGTCTGTGTGTCTCTGTGTGAGTCTGTGGGTCTGTCTCCACGTGAGTCTGTGGGTCTGTCTCCGCGTGAGTCTGTGGGTCTCTGTGTGAGTCTGTGGGTCTCTGTGTGAGTCTGTGGGTCTCTGTGTGTCTGTGGGTCTCTGTGTGAGTCTGTGGGTCTCTGTGTGAGTCTGTGGGTCTCCGCGTGAGTCTGTGGGTCTCTGTGTAAGGCTGTGGGTCTCTGTGTAAGTCTGTGGGTCTCTGTGTGAGTCTGTGGGTCTGTCTCTGCCTGAGTCTGTGGGTCTCTGTGTGAGTCTGTGGGTCTCTGTGTGAGTCTGTGGGTCTCTGTGTGAGTCTGTGGGTCTCTGTGTGAGTCTGTGGGTCTCTGTGTCAGTCTGTGGGTCTCCGCGTCAGTCTGTGGGTCTCTGTGTGAGTCTGTGGGTCTCTGTGTGAATCTGTGGGTCTCTGTGTCAGTCTGTAGGTCTCCGCGTGAGTCTGTGGGTTTCTGTGTGAGTCTGTGGGTCTCTGTGTGAGTCTGTGGGTCTGTCTCCGCCTGAGTCTGTGGGTCTCTGTGTGAGTCTGTGGGTCTCTGTGTGAGTCTGTGGGTCTCTGTGAGTCTGTGGGTCTCTGTGTGAGTCTGCGGGTCTCTGTGTGAGTCTGTGGGTCTCTGTGTGAGTCTGTGGGTCTCTGTGTCAGTCTGTAGGTCTCCGCGTGAGTCTGTGGGTTTCTGTGTAAGTCTGTGGGTCTCTGTGTGAGTCTGTGGGTCTGTCTCCGCCTGAGTCTGTGGGTCTCTGTGTGAGTCTGTGGTCTCTGTGTGAGTCTGTGGGTCTTTGTGAGTCTGTGGGTCTCTGTGTGAGTCTGTGGGTCTCTGTGTGAGTCTGTGGGTCTCTGTGTGAGTCTGTGGGTCTCTGTGTCAGTCTGTAGGTCTCCGCGTGAGTCTGTGGGTCTCTGTGTGAGTCTGTGGGTCTCTGTGTGAGTCTGTGGGTCTCTGTGTTAGTCTGTAGGTCTCCGCGTGAGTCTATGAGTCTCTTTGGGAGTCTATGGGTCTCTGTGCGAGCCTATGAGTCTCTTTGTGAGTCTATGGGTCTCTGTGTGAGTTTATGGATTTCTGTGTGAGTCTATAGGTCTCTGTGCGAATCTATGGGTCTCTGTGCGAGTCTATGGGTCTCTATGTGAGTCTATGGGTCTGTGTGGGTCTATGGGAATCTGTGTGAGTATATGAGTCTCTGTGTGAGTCTATTGGTCTCTGTGTGAGTCTGTGGGTCTCTGTGTGAGTCTGTGGGTCTCTGTGTCAGTCTGTAGGTCTCCGCGTAAGTCTGTGGGTTTCTGTGTAAGTCTGTGGGTCTCTGTGTGAGTCTGTGGGTCTGTCCCCGCCTGAGTCTGTGGGTCTCTGTGTGAGTCTGTGGTCTCTGTGTGAGTCTGTGGGTCTCTGTGAGTCTGTGGGTCTCTGTGTGAGTCTGTGGGTCTCTGTGTGAGTCTGTGGGTCTCTGTGTGAGTCTGTGGGTCTCTGTGTCAGTCTGTAGGTCTCCGCGTGAGTCTGTGGGTCTCTGTGTGAGTCTGTGGGTCTCTGTGTGAGTCTGTGGGTCTCTGTGTCAGTCTGTAGGTCTCCGCGTGAGTCTATGAGTCTCTGTGCGAGTCTATGGGTCTCTGTGCGAGCCTATGAGTCTCTTTGTGAGTCTATGGGTCTCTGTGTGAGTTTATGGATTTCTGTGTGAGTCTATAGGTCTCTGTGCGAATCTATGGGTCTCTGTGCGAGTCTATGGGTCTCTATGTGAGTCTATGGGTCTGTGTGGGTCTATGGGAATCTGTGTGAGTATATGAGTCTCTGTGTGAGTCTATTGGTCTCTGTGTGAGTCTGTGGGTCTCTGTGTGAGTCTGTGGGTCTCTGTGTCAGTCTGTAGGTCTCCGCGTAAGTCTGTGGGTTTCTGTGTAAGTCTGTGGGTCTCTGTGTGAGTCTGTGGGTCTGTCCCCGCCTGAGTCTGTGGGTCTCTGTGTGAGTCTGTGGTCTCTGTGTGAGTCTGTGGGTCTCTGTGAGTCTGTGGGTCTCTGTGTGAGTCTGTGGGTCTCTGTGTGAGTCTGTGGGTCTCTGTGTGAGTCTGTGGGTCTCTGTGTCAGTCTGTAGGTCTCCGCGTGAGTCTGTGGGTCTCTGTGTGAGTCTGTGGGTCTCTGTGTGAGTCTGTGGGTCTCTGTGTCAGTCTGTAGGTCTCCGCGTGAGTCTATGAGTCTCTGTGCGAGTCTATGGGTCTCTGTGCGAGCCTATGAGTCTCTTTGTGAGTCTATGGGTCTCTGTGTGAGTTTATGGATTTCTGTGTGAGTCTATAGGTCTCTGTGCGAATCTATGGGTCTCTGTGCGAGTCTATGGGTCTCTATGTGAGTCTATGGGTCTGTGTGGGTCTATGGGAATCTGTGTGAGTATATGAGTCTCTGTGTGAGTCTATTGGTCTCTGTGTGAGTCTGTTGAGTCTATGGTCTCTGTGTGAGTCTGTGGGTCTCTGTGTCAGTCTGTAGGTCTCCGCGTAAGTCTGTGGGTTTCTGTGTAAGTCTGTGGGTCTCTGTGTGAGTCTGTGGGTCTGGCCCCGCCTGAGTCTGTGGGTCTCTGTGTGAGTCTGTGGTCTCTGTGTGAGTAGTGGTCTCTGTGGTCTATGTGAGTCTGTTCTCTGTGTGGTCTGTGGGTCTCTGTGTAGTCTGTGGTCTCTGTGTGAG